>NC_050592.1:22292582-22623582 GCF_013368585.1 Megalops cyprinoides
GTGGGGAGATGATCAAGGAGTCCTGGGTCATTAGCATGAGTGTGGCTCAGAGGCAGGACTCCAACCCGATACAATTACAATGGCAAACACTTTGACGAGATGAAAAGGAAGGAAAGGGGGAATGGGGGCTCATTTCATTTCTTTTTTTTATCAGATTTTTTTTAAAACCCAGATTGGAGGCCGCCTCTGCTTGATGAGCGGGAGCAGCGCAGATCAATCATTCATTCCAGGTTTTACCAGCTGCAGAAAACCTCCAGAAATCAAAGGCGTTTGAAAAGATAAAGGTGAATCCACTCGTGCTGCATGCCAACTCACATCAAAAAAGGATCTGTATATGTAAAGTCTTTTCATATGAAGTTATTCAAGGTCTGGGTGAATAAATTTAAGCAAATATCAACATTTAAAGCAAGGTTTTTCCTTTTCCTTACAGTATTCTCTTTCTTGTGTGGGTGTCACTTTCAGTGAGCGCAACTTACAACGAGATGTATGGAGGTGTGCATTCTATACAATGCATCTAAGCATGATATATATAGAGCGAGCATGCATAAAGTACAGATGCTATAAGTGCTCTACACATCAGACCAGTGCTTCCCAGGGTCAATGGGTCACCAAGAGGAATACAGACAACTGTACTGTGCACAATATTAAACCTAATGTAAGCATATATGTTTAATATTAAGGAAGCATTTCTTCTGGGATATGAAGACAATTTCCTGAAATTTAAGAAATGTGGGTCAGCGAGCAGAATCCATTATTACAGAAGTGGATGGCAGAATTCCACCTTGTTTCCACAATGAGGAGTAGGTTTTAAGATAAAGATGGGGGTGGGGGTATGTCTTACCTCACAATATTCGGTTATTATGCAGAAAGTGTCCCTCTCCAGGAAGCTGGCATAGAATTTTAAGATGGCGGGGTGGTGGAGCTGGGACAGGAGCTGAGCTTCCAGGTTGGCCTGCACTGTTTCATTGGGGTTGAGGTCACCCACAGGGATCTCCTTCAGCACCTTCCTAAAAGAGCAAGAGGCAAAGCATGGGGAAAGCATCTGGGGGGACAAGCTATCCCTGGAATCAAGTCAGTCAGCCTTGTTAGGGCTGGGGCTGTGTGTACAACTGAATGCATTATGCATTCGAATTACAAATGCCAATTAGTTTTTTTTTTTTTTTTTTTTTTACAAAAATTGGAGATCTCAATAAACAATCCCTCCCTCCCTTCAACAGACATTGTATCTAAAAACACAAGCTACAAACAGGTCAGATTTGTTTCAACCTGTTATTTACTGTGCTTGTGTTACAGTATACTTTGGCGTAGCTGTGTATATTTATACATCCATTTTGGAAACTGCTGATGCCTGTTCATGCCTGCAAGAAAACTGCAATCAAGTTTGATTAATTGAACAAAAAAAAAGATTTTGCACACACATCTTGACAAGTACAGTACAGTGAAAGTCCCACAACAGCATGTGCTTGACAGACACAAAAGCACTTAGGCTGATGTGATCTCTGGTACATATGCTTCCAGCATATTTTTACCTTCTGTTTACACACTGTGTCAACACCAACATGCTATAGCCAAAAGGTTTCATGGTCTTTTGGCGCTCAGATCAAGCAATAGTATTCCTTCCTCTCCGATACCCTGTCAGTTGTCCTGCAGCTCACGATAAGGCTCTACTTTCCTGCTGGTCTGGGGAAACGCTCACAAACATGAAATGAAAATCCATAATCACCTAGGATTCCAAATTGAAATACTGATTGCGGTTGTTCTGTTGGACATTGGGGGGAATGAAAAAAGTGAGTCCGATTTCTGGCCAGTGGTAATGCAAGCAAGATGTGAAGAGAATTCTTACCGCATCCAATCACACAGAAAAAGCTTCATCTGAATATGTAATGTCAGTAGTTTGGTGCCATTCAGAGTAAAGCACACAGGTCTCCAGCAGCTGCAGAGGCAGCAGAAGACAGTAGAGAGATGAAAGTATCTGTTACCTGACAGAGTTCAATGTTTCATGCCTTCTAAAAGACTATACCACACACAGAAGACCAGCTAGCAGAAGAGTGTTTATATCTGGGTATAGCCAATCTCCAGCATTTTAAGGCTATATTTCTCAAGACATCATAGCAGTATGTACTAGTGGATGCCACTGATTTTCTTCAGTAGATTCACAATTCCTTCCATTCATAGCCTGAGGGCTATGCCTCATAGCATACATCATCAGTGCAGCCACCATGCTATAGAATCTCAGTTCGGGGATTGCTAAACCCATGATGTTAAAATAGCAACAGCCACTATAGCAAAATTATGGCTGTTTAGCCCTTGTGGAGGCTGGGTATATCAAAAAATGGCACTCCGATGCAAAGTTCCCTATGAGTAAGATGACAGTTATTTAACCTTAAATAGGTTTATATACGCATTGATTCATTGTTAATGTAAGACAGGACATAAAGGAAAAGGACACTGTACAGGGGTGTGCTTAAGACTGTGAAGTACCTTACGTTAGGCTTATTTCATTGAAGTAAGCAATTTTTATGCTATAGTACACTATTAAAATATAATGAAATACATGTTTTTATGTATTTTTGAATTTCATTCATCAGTCTAAGCCAACTGAAGCTTCACATGCTAAAAGTATAGAAGGCATTCATATTAAGTTACTGAATCTGATAAATTATTTCTGGAAATTGTTTCTGACTACATTTAGGAGCAACAGTCCAATAATGCGCAGATATACTGTGAAAAAATAAACCTCCCAATTCTCAGTTATTTGCTGGGATTTGTAGTGAATCCACAGCCTGCCAAATCCTTCAAAAGTTCCAAGAATGACAGTTTCTTAGGCATTATTTGACTGGATGGACACGATTCAAGATGGTATTATAACAGTTAAATGTGTTACTATAATTGTTTTATGAAAGCTGTATTTAGTGATTATAAAAGAATTATATATGAGACTACGCTTGATCAAAAGCATTAGCTGAGAAACTCAAAGAATCTGCAGTATTTGCAATACTTGACTGCAAAAATTCTCAGATACAGTTACTGACCAGTTATTGAAGTGGAACGCTACAGAAAAATACCTTTCCTTCACATTAGTTCATTGTAAAATATGATGGCTTTGATCTTTTTTTTATCCAGCAATCTTGCATGCAGATGATTTATATTTGCAAATGTTGTTGGTACTGTAGCAGAGGGAAATCAAAGAAGTAGTTCACAGCAAAAAGAAAGAAAACAGACATTCTCTGGTGCCAACTGAAAATCAAAGCATATTCTTCCATGGTCTACAGTGTAGCATGCTCAACAGCTGCCCTTCTACCATCAGAGATTTTACTGGAGCAATTAGCAGACAGTTTTGCCCAAGGGTATAAACAACACCCATATTTGGGCTTGAGAAAGATCTGGTAGAATACCCAGTTCTTGAACCACTATGCAAAGCTGTTTCTAAACTACTGCTAGACCCTTCCCAGTTCCCTGATCAAATAACAGCCTCAAAAAACCAAAAAGTCCTCATAAAACTAATTACAATAATAAAACACAATTATAAGTATTGGAAATGCTTTCCCATCCACCATAATGCAATAGGAACTTTGATGAGATGGGCCTATGGCAGTGGGTGACAACTTAATTAGCCAATAGTTCCTTCTGACCTGAACCCTGTATATCCTTTTGTATGTATATCTTAACCCTGTTTCAATCCCTCTATTTCATTCTTCCTGGCATTCTTTTCCTTTCTCTAACCCCCCTCTATTTCTCTGCCTCTCCCTCTGACTCTCCCCCTCCCCCTCTCTTTCACACTCTGTCCCCATCGCTGTCTTTCTCTCACACATAAAACAGCTGTGGACAAAACTCCAATGCTGGAGTGGTAAATCATGTGCAGGTATGTTGTAGGTTCCACTCCCAAAAAACAAAGACATATATGTTGTCCGGAGTGTGAGTACACCTCAACATACCATAAAAAATGAAATGATAATCTTAATAAATAATAAAGGAATAATAAAGTTTTTCACTGTGTGTGTTGGTGTGGGGGTGGGGTGGTTGGAGGGGTTGCAAGAGAAAGTGGGTGTGCATATGTGTGTCACAGAGCACCAAGAATTCCCATTTCAGTGTATGGCATCATTACCTTCGGACAATATTAAATGTACACAAAATGAAAGGTCAAACAAGACTCAGAGAAGACCCCCATCCTATCAACTAGGGTTACCCCTTCAATCTTTGGCTGTCTCTTTTCAATTTCCTATTGCTTGGCACCTAACACCAATGTCATGTCAAGATCAGGTGTGCTGATGGGCTATGTGTTCCTCATTTACCAGCACAAACATGGCAAAGGAATGTCATTTACTGGTGGTTTAGGGGACAGATTGGGTTTCCTGACCTTTATAAGCAGAACACAGAGACTGAGATAGAGGCTATCCTACTGCCATGCTCAGGCATTAGACCCCTAATTGTATCGACCCAGAGCTGTATTTAACCACAAGTTGAGGGGGAGGGGCAAATTAACATCAACATTAGAATATAAATTACCCAGAATTCACTGAGAGCTGAATTCAATGCAAAAGGGAGTGGAAAGCCCGGCTCATTTTAGGGAGCTCTAGATTGTAAAATCACTGAAAACAAAGGGCATGTGGCATTAGTCATTCCCGCACTGGCATTGCTTCTTTCCTCAAAATGAGACACTTTTGGGATGAGGGTAAAAGCAGAGTGGTGATCATGGTGCTGGACCTGCGCCTGGGGCCAACTCTGTGCTGAAAGGGAGGGACAATGAGACTTCTAACATGGCTTTCTTTCTTCAGTGAACACCCGCCTATTTCCGAGAGCTGCAGTGGGCAGTCGCTTTGATGAATGTGCCCGCAGCCAAGTAAATGAACGATAACAATGACTAATGACTGAGGTCATCCGGACTCACCGCTGAGATGTCTCTCAAGGCTGACTCCAAAAGTTCAAGATTATGGAGTAGACTATGATTACCCAAGATGCTTTGCACATCTGGGGATTCATGCACTCAAACAAACTACTATTAAGCAGCAGCCTTGGGATTTCCACAACAGGGATCCATTTATTGCAATTAATACACAGCTATGCAGGGTACGACAGTCTACAACAGTTTCACATTCCATTATATGTATTTTATCACATTACTAAGCCGGTACATACATTTATATATTTTTAATGGGAAAATCATTTACAACCACAGGGCTTTAATTTCCAGTGACACATTGAATTTCTTTACCCTTTAAGAAAAGAAGAATCAAATTAACCAATACATTAGATGAGACTTTAAAAGTATATGTCTTTAGCTCATTCTTCTAACCTTCAGAGAGCTAATCAAAGGCCACTAAAGGAAATTACTTGAACACCGTTGGCAGTTCCAGGGTTCTTGTCAAAGTTATAATTGGTCCTCAGGCCATTGTGGCTCTGGGCATTCATTATGGCTCTTCGCTTCATTCTCCTGCGGCATGAATATTCACGCTGACTGATTCAGCCTTAGCTGCGGTAGGGGAGGGGGGGACACCACATCATTCTGTTTGATTTTCATTTTCCCCAGCTTTGAAGTAACGCTTCCTGCTTATGATAATGCATGATAAGTAAACAGCGAGACCAAACTAATGCTATTGTTTTGCTCCACAGGAACAATGATTAGTTCAATACCCTTGTTAGGCTAATCCTTAATAATCTCCCCATGGCTGTGCAGACTAATGTTTTTTCACAGAGTGTAACGTGGTTGCATCATACTCCTCAACACCGGGTGGGCATGTACCCCCCTAATTTTTTTTATTAATAATGGGTACAGTGCCCCTCAAAATATATCAGCTACACCATGCCCCAAGTCCTCCTGCTCAGTGGCCACTTATTCTTGTAACCAGGCAGTCAACCCCCAGCCATACCAAAGACTTAAAAAAAAAACATACTCATTGCCACTCTGCTTAAAATCCCCACATTAGGAAAGGTGGATTGGAAGGTTATGGCCCTGTGATGAACTGGTCTTCTGTCCAGCCGGTGTATTGTGATGTACATCAGGACCCTCAAGCCACAGAAATAAATTTCAAGCCAATGAGTTGTATGGCTCAGACCTTGAGTCCTATAACTATCCTGGGATAATGAAACATCAGCAGGGTTTCAAACAAGAGAAAGAAAGCAACAATAGACAGGATGTGACAGGAGGGCAGGGGGCATTACTGAGGCTACCAGTGTAGGTAAGCAGAGGTCTGACTGGTCTTTTTGGATTTCCTGCTGCAAATGTCTTACTCTGTGACTCAATGCCTTACAAGAACTGATTTCACCCTGTCTGTCAATCTGATAAATGAGAACGAGGAGGAGGAGGAGGAGGAGGAGGAGGAGGAGGAGGAGGAAGAAGACTGCAGCAACAGCAGTGCACCTGATAACAGCAGAGCTGACAACCCAGTAGCAGCAAGCCCTCGCCCCCTTGGACACATATCCCAGCAGGACTCGCTCTAATCATGCTTTTTACACCCCCTGCACCCCGCGGGAGCCAGGAAATGCCACATCATGAAACTTGACAGGTGCTCTGACACTCCAACAAAGCGCTTTACTGTGATTATTCCAAAAGGCCTCAGATATGAGAGTATTTCTACGGTCTTTGCAACCATAACGCACCATTCGTCTGTCCCTGCCAATTATAGCTGGGTTGCAACATGCTTCTCCTCGCCCATCCCGGTGACGAGCTGGATCTTCTTATAAAGCCCTGTCACAGCAAAATGACCCACACCACATTGATTCCCCTGGCAACTGTAATTGCCGCTCTGCGCAGGCACCAGATATGCTTCACTAAGATGGCAAGCTTGGCAATGACACCTTGACTAGACAGCAATTCTCAGAGACTGGCTGTAAATGATGTCAATACAATGGCTGTCAAACTCTGACATATTTTGCAGCAACACTGTTTTCACTTTGGCTATCTCAGAACTAAAGCCACAGAGTCTCTGGTTTTACACTGATCCCTCTTTTATATAGAGTGCATGACTGTGGTGAAGTGAAAAGTCTGAAAACTGAAGAGTGGAATTCAGTCCTTTGCAAAGCAGCTTAGCCTAAGACTCAGGAACAGAGGACAATTAAGGCAAATCACTTTTTCACTACTGACATTTTTATGCATTTAAAGTTGTCTGAGTAAAGGGTGATTTCTGCTTCTTATGTTGGTAAAATGAATTAAAAATGTTAAGCAGCACCGCATACCACTGGGTGCATTTGATTCCTTCACCTCTATTCACTATTATCATAAACATTTTTAATAATTTTAGACATTTAAGTTAAACTTAAAAGCGCGGTCTTAAAAAAAGGGAGGAACAGATACAAGACTTAGTAAAACCTTAGTAGGTACAATGTGACCTCTCGGTCTGGTTCCCTCATCGTGAAGTTGGGGGGAACACGGAATCCTGTCAGGCTCACCCATGTGAGTGCCTGAATCCTTCACCGCCTGTGCTAGGGACAGGAGAGGAAGGGGAGTGTGGAGCTTGAGTACGTCTGTGCACCAGGTGTTCCATTACCACTTTATTTCAAAGGGACTGTCGAATACCAGATGGGCTCCATTAATAAACTTGTGCCTAACTTCACCTTGGGCTCCTCGGACCCATGCTGGAAGCAGAACTACAATCAAAGAGGTTCTGCCAGCTCTATTCCAGGACATCTCTATTCCATCCTTGATGTATCTTCTGTCTTATAAAACAAGACAAAAAAAATCATTGTGTCTCCTTGTTTCCTTTCCCAAATCTTTTCAGCTTCATAGTTCACGCTCAACTGACAAAGATACTGTTAAAGATAAAGACCCAGCATAGATGCTTTTGAAAAAGCTAGTCTGATGTTCAACAAAGGTGTTCTAAAAGAACAACTTTCCCCTCTTGTATTTTTACACAAAGCTGAAGGAACCTGGCTTTGTGAGTCAAAAGTCCTCTAACTGACTCAGAGACTAGTTTTGACACTGTCCATATATAATCATCAATGCGGGTGAAATCCGTGAATAATTTAGCTTGCAAGCGCCCCGTTTCTTAGAACTGGGGAAGAACAGTGCAGTCCAAGAATAACTGCGAGGAAAGCAGGCACCCCATTGGCACCACATGCTGAGGAAGCACAACCCTGTGTGCCTGCTGTTTCCTACATAAGCAAGGGTGCATCATTACCCATAAATACTAATCCTAGATGAAATCTCCACTGTCCTCCATTTGTGCTCCCTCATCTCCCCAGTCTTCCACAAAACCCCCACTTTTCCACTTTCCAACACTGCCATTTTGTCTTGTTCCTCTCCCGGCTAGTTCTTCTACCACAGCCAGCCTCGCCTGCGCCATTAGAGTTCGCCATTAGTCATTCCATTTCTGTTTTACCAACGCAATGACTTAGTAGAGATCCATGAGATCTAATTAGGTTTCTTTCCCCCATAAAACTCCAATTAGGCCTCAAACTGATGACACCAAACGAGGCACGCGTATCTACAACGTCCCCGCGATGACTGACCCAGGTCAGAAAGATTCAGCATCACCATCTCTACAGATGGTTTGAGTCTCGCTGGATGCAGCAGAGGCAGCAATTAAATAAGGACGAGGGGAGCCCCAGATATGTCAGAAGGTAGGATAAAAAGAGCGCTGGGGAACTGCAGGGGTGCGCAACGAGCTGGCACATCTCAGGGGCCTCGGGGATGTGCAATGGGCCTGATTGAGGAGAGGTAAAAATAACCGCTGCTGGCAGGTGTCTCAGGGGGCTGCGCTGACAGGTAAGTGGTAAAAGGGTTGGGGGAAGTAGGGGGAGGGGGAGAGGGTGAGATGGATAGCCTTTGGACTGGGGGAAACCCAGGGAAGGAGCTACAATCCAGAATGACCCAGATTGGAGGACTTGCTGCACCACACTTGGGAAAGACAGTAATGCCACATGTGATATTATTCTTCATTAAGTGACAGCCACTTCCAATATTACTTATTAAAACTGGGACGCACTGTTAATGCATTGCACTACATACATGTATAAATACATGCACATACATACTGTACGTACACTATACTATATGCATAAATGCATGCATGCATACATACATACATACATACAAACATACTTACTCTACAAACTATACCTACACTGCACTATACACATACAAGCATGCATACTATACAAGTCTGTATACATGCTGTACACACATAAAGAAATGTACTTGTTACTTGTTAAATGTTATAAGTTAACATTTTAACAGTTAAAAGGAAATTTAAGACATTTGTGACAAAGAATTTTACATTCCATTTGTAATGAAGTACTTTTTGTTTTAAACAAGTTAATGAAGGCAAATTTTAATACATAATATGTAAATCTCACAAAGCAGGAAGTGTGAGGAACAGATGTGTCACAATAACATTGTCACCCCCAGCAAACCCCACTTCCTTCGGTGTAAATAATGATTCACTTCAAAAAGATCAATACTCAATCACACTTTCAGGCTATGCTCTCCTTTATGAAATCTGATGAGGACTAAAACTCTGCATTGGTCTTAGTTTTTGTTAATGAGCAAGGATTTGCATATTGTATCAACCAATGACAGTTGGACATTGAAATAATCAAATGCTTTGTCTCACCCCATAAACTTCTGATTACATTTCTAGTTTTAGGAGAACCGATCAAAACTGACAAGGAATACATTCTGTTTTGACACAGTAACTTCATAAGTTTTTCAATAACCTTTTAGAAAACTTTTTTATATATTCTAAATGGAAAGCAACATTTCACCATTCAGTATTTACCAATAATGGCCCATAAATCACAGTCCCCATGAAACATTATTGTATTATTTAAATTTTGACAGACTGCATCACCATGAATCAAATGTCTCTGACAGCTGTTCAATGAAATTGGATCTGTTTGACTGGCCAACTTCTCTGTTACTGAACTCCAACTTATCAGTCTTGCTATGCTGCAAACAACTGGCTCTTTCGCAAGCATGGCTGGATTTTCATTTTTTAACTTGGTTTCTGTAATTTAATCCTTTCGTTTTAAAATGTAAAATGTCATAGCCACAACATGCAGCCTGATTATAGCTTTCTGTAATGACCCTGACAGAAGGAAAATGAGACAGTGGGATGTTACAGAATCAATAGCTGCAGGAGAGAAGTCAGCACAATCCCCACTGACACCAAAGCCCTGGAGTAAATATTAACTAGCTGTGTACTGCAAGTGCCTTAAGGTGGGAAAATACCTGCCACTCAAGCTCACCACTGCAGGTACAACAGTAGGTGGGCACTGAGGGAGGTTGGCCTTGGGATTTTCAAATCGTGCCTCCTGGAAGGCTTCCTCCAGACCAGCCAAAGGGACCAACAGACAGGATATGGGAATATCATAGACTCTCACACACAAACACTCTTCAACTGTATGATGCAAGCTCCCCATCTTATTTCACAGACTATGTACCAACAGCACTCCTCAGCCCAGTGAATAGTAAGTTATGACAAGGCTTCCTACCTTTAACTACCATGGGAACATGTTTGTATGTTTCTGAGGACCACAGTGGAGTGACCTCCCATTACTATCTGATAAGTACAGTCCGATGAGCTCCCATCTTGCATGAGGTGCTCCACAAATGGCCCCAGTGAGCACTGGATTGATTTGCTGAGCTTGAGCAGATTTACTGGGCTCGTCCAGCGCAGGGACAGCAGTACTGATCACAGAGAGCTCTTAATTCTCTCATAACAAAGTGGCTTACACTTGCAATTCCACCTCCAACTCGAAAATATTCACTGCATCACTCCGTAGCTGTGCTGATGTGCTGGGCGTGGGAGGACTGAGTCAGAACAACTAAGTGATTGCTTCCAAAAGGTTGACCTTAAGTAAGCAGATTTAGTTTAATCAGCAGTAGTGTTGTGGAGGCTGGTTATGACACAGTGCATTGGGTGCAAACCAAAACAATTATGTTCCACTGATTTTATCAAACAGTGGTAGCTTTTGAGAATTTCTCAGCCATAGCTTGATAAATATTTGCTGAGAAATATTTGCTTTCAAATGATTCAAAATCCAAGAGAATAATAAGTTAGTGATTACTCTTTATACATACGCTTTGACACAACTTAATATGCTTTGACATATTAAGCTAACTTATGGCAGGTTTTTTGATTGTAGGGATGGAGGAGGTGGAGAAATCAAAATGAAAAAAGACACAATTATTACCTTATCCAGGATGCTGAGCACTCCTCTCAAAAATAAAGTCCCATTTCCATTTAATTTCCGCCTATCTACATTGCCTGTCACTTTTATTTATTAAACAAGCCATGGAACGTATTGCTGCTCATTCCAATTCGGTCGTTTAAGCTTCACAGTGAAATGCCTATCCCTAGAGATGCAATAAACATTCAAAAAGGGTATTTTTTGCAGCCAGGTTTTTGTTAATAATGAAGAACGGGCCGAGCATTCAATCTTGAACCGGAATAAAGAGCTGCCGTTAGGGGAAATGATCTGCCACCCTGGGGAGTTACATTTTGCCCGCATTTTATTTTATGTCATTGTATCTGCCTTTCAGGAGAACCACAATTCCACAGAATCTGTTTAGGGTGATGTCTATAGCATGACTAGTAGGTCATGGATACAGCTGTCGTATGAAGGCAGTGCTTTAATCCCCCTGAGCAAGACACTTCAAGTGAACAGTGAACATGTTCAGTAGGACAGATGTACAGTAGAAAGGGGTCACTGTGCATTGGAATGTGGGTAAAGATGTACATAGATAAGGACATCTCTACACAAATAGATGATAAGTGAGCAATCAAACACACCAGGCAATTCAATGTGCAATCTCACCGGGGTAAACAGTTTTTCATCCAAGCAGGTGCGTTTTATGAGATGAGTGGCATCTCCACAGACCTGACCGTCTATTTCTAGTTCCAGCTGTCCAGGTAAGTCAGCTGAGCAAAAGGTCACGCATCCAAAAAAGGATCACCATCTGGAACTCAGAAGACATGTATTCTTTCACATGACAATGTCAGTGAATTCCTTGATAGTCTCAAATAATCAAGCAGCTGGTTGATAGAATAGCTCCACATATTCTCGAGGCCTTTTTTGGTCACAGAAAGCAGTTATTATAGTTAAACACCCTAATGTCAGCCACATGCACACCACAGAACCAAACAGCTCATCACATCATAGACAGAATGAACAATACATTGAATAGTCTAAATGGAAACAGATATCACAATGCATAAGCATGATAGAAAAATCATATCATCCATATATTAAAAATAATTCTTAATAACAAAAAGAACAGCTGAACAAATGAAGAAAACACAATGGTCAGAGGTGCACCAATGAAAATATGTATTTTATAGTGAATATTGTGCAGGCCAGAAGACAGAACAAAAGATGGTCCATCTAACAAAAATACCACCTTAGAAGGCTAACAGGGGCATAGAGAATAAAAAGAAAGTAGGTACATAAGCTGGTCACATGAAATCCAACATAGCACCTGAGGGTACAATTTATGGTAGCATATACCTTTAATAGCACAGTATCACTTTGTTTCTGTCATATTGTATGAGTTAGAGTAAAAAGCTCTAAATGCCACTCATGCAGCTAAAATACTTGGCATCAATATCAGTCACATGCAAACAGACAATGCACAAACTCGTCATAATTTATAGGGCTGACACAGCTCCTAAAACAAATTAAAACATCAGATTGCGCAGGAGGAACCCATCAAGTCAGTACGTACAACAAGCAACTATGTGCAATACAACTGTTAAATACTAGATAAAAGGCTAATTGGGAGGAAGCTTTTAAACAATAAAAAGTACAATACAGTACCCATATATCCATTTAATTCTCCAATCTAATCACATGTAGATTGTGAAAAGCATAAAGTTAAGTATGACCCCACCACATTACACTTCCAAAGTGAAAGTTTGAGACTTTTCATTGTGCTCCATCGACAAAATCATACTGTGTCCAAAAAGCTGAAGCAGATATAAAAGATAATAAAATTTCCATGTAGATATGAGGCTTGCATACAATGTTGCTTTACTAACAGACTAATCAATCTGGAAAATCCCCTCACTGTTTAGGTGACTCATTTGCATTATAAATATGTAAATTAAATATCGCATACATATCAAGGGAAACAGAGCTGTTGCAGCTCTCTATTGCAAATGACCAGTTAATAAATCTTATTTATTAGTCGAATAAATCCTATTCACCTTCTTTAAACAGCGCATTCTTTAAATGCAAACAAGCTCATGCATTTGTAAATTGTCAATTCATATGTTCCAGGAAAAATGTGTGTGTGTGTGTGTGTGTGTGTGTGTGTGTGCATATCTTGCTGTGTACATGGAAGTCACCCAAAACTTTCACATCCAGGTTATTAATGACAGTCCTCATCCAACCTCCTGCATTCCAATGAGGGAAATCTGAACATCTACGCAGGTGACACCTCTACCCATCAATAACATCAGGATGAATATCCATCATGTGCTCATGTATGCCCTAGTGGAATGGCCTTGCTTTTGTTGCAGCAGTCGATAGACATAATCACAACTCCCTATGGAATGGAAAGGTTATATTCGCTTTAAACAGATGATGTCCAACATTCCAATGTTTCAACATTCCAATGACTATGTGAAAGTGAACCGTTATAAGAAATGGACGTCAAAGCCTTGATGGCGCACCCCCTCTTTCTGTGATACTTTTGTGAATGTGTCACCTGTACTATCCAACAGCCTTTACAGTGCTCAGTGTGTACCATCCAACAGCATGTATTCTGCATATGTCTTTAATATGGTTGCCGCAGGGCCCTTGAAAGAAAAGAGCCCTGTTTTGAAAGAAGTCAGAACAGCAGACTGAACACCCACCTGGAAAGCAAGCACCATATGTTAATGGTGCAGAACAAAGCCGCTGATCAAGTGCATCCAGGAGATCAAACTGCATGACTTAATGCGCTCACGACATCTTTACAGAGGCACTGTAACTCCAAAAACAACTTCCAGCATGTTGCAAACGGGAGTGTATTTCACCGAAACAGTCATGACCTCGGTAACCTCACAATTTCAGAGAGAGGATTGCTCCTCCTTCATTGTGTCTCTTTGAAGAAGTTCTGCATTTGTACTCCTACCCATGCTCTTTACTTGCTCCTTCATTTTATTGAAGAAACCAACAATGGCAATAATGACATATGGTTGTGTGGAGATACTGTGTCTTGGAGTCAAGCAATTTATATGTCTTGGACACAGTATTTCATCTGAATAAGTCTGAAGCTGATCAAGCAGATGTGAATATTATTGAATTACTTTTGGTAGTGTTATTTCTTAAAGATTCTATAAGCTATAATTACCAAAAACTATACAACAAAGGGTGTTGAAAATATCAATAAATAAACTTTGAAATTAATTTTAAAATTCATCACACACTGATGGATAAACAAATAGAGATCTAGTTCTAACTTCTTGTATCTAGCTTTTGATACTGTTAGTACATGTGCAGTAACCAAAGGATACATTTTTAAATTCAATTCAGCAGTTAAAGTCCTAAAAGCACGTTGACATATAACACGTTATATATCCCGACCACGGCGACCGAATCGCCCTGCATGCTTGATACCCATAATGCTCTTCTGAGAGGAATT
The DNA here is from genome assembly GCF_013368585.1 of Megalops cyprinoides. NCBI lineage: Eukaryota > Metazoa > Chordata > Actinopteri > Elopiformes > Megalopidae > Megalops > Megalops cyprinoides. Next base: position 22,307,146 of record NC_050592.1, read on the forward strand.
AGGACCGGCTGCAGTCCCTCTGGCCCAAATACAAGGGGATGGCCGCAGCAAACACTAATGAGGCGCTAGAGGAACAGGAGTGAGGTGGTGAGGCAGCACGGTGCGCTGACATTTCTCAGTCATGAAAGGGAGGCATTCATCAAATAATACTAAAAGAAACAAAAAGGAGAGATGCACAATGACGCCTGGCAGGTGCACAGCGAAGAGAGGACGAACACCAGTGTGGCGCTTTTTAGTGGCAATACCAGGGTAGGCTGGGCAGCGGGGATGTTGTGATGTGTGGAAAGCAATACCTAGCACCCAGTGGATAATGACCCCAGGCACTGCATCGCACAACAGCAAGACAGTGAATAGACCGCAGGTCTAATTGGGCCATTTCTTCCACTTTTCTTAATGCGGCACTCCTTCAGCTTCTAAGCACTCTGTAGGGATGCATGACTGATCTTAATCCCCCCCACACGCACCCAGTGTATTGAAATTACAGAATAAACCTGGTGTGGCAAATAAATTGGCCTGAAAATGCTTAACTTGGAAATATAGATTTGGACTGCTTAAATTTGTCAGGTACATTTTCTTTCGTATTCTAAGAAGGAGTCTTTTTCTCTTGCTGGCTAGATTAGTTTGTATTTTATGATATCTCAAAACCAGATGTTTGTTTTGGGACCAGTTGGAAGCAAACAGAATGGTTGTAGGTGTTGAGAAAAGGTGGCATGGGAGTGTTGGGGCAGGAAGGAATCGGGTCACCCAGCTCAGTTTGATGATGTATATTGGCTGCAAATGTCCTGTTTTCCTGGGCAGTAGAGGTGGACTTTAATGGAGAGAGGAACACGATCACTGATTCTCTTTTAATCAGTAATTATCTAACGAAGTTCACATCAATACATTGGCTATGCTAACTTACTCCCATCTCAGGACGTTGCAGCTTGGCTGCCAAATAGCCATTGTGGCATCCCATTATACAGCAACACACAAAACTGGGCTTTCTCAAGTGTTATAAATGTAGCTTATATTTACAGAATTTGGTATCTACATTCACAGTAAATAATATAAGAACTCGCCACAAACTTCTCTCCTTAATTTACATTTAATAGTTAAAGTTTTTATATACCTTGTTCCACTGAATCCTTCTTTTGATTCCTTACTTAAAATACAGGCATTTTATTTCAATGAAATTCTAGCACGTCAGTCTTCCAAAGCAAATATTTTCTGTTTTTGCAGAGCACTTGCCTCAGTATGAAAGTCAAGACATAAAAATGGTGGCCTTAAAGACATAGACCATTACTGCCACCCAATGGCATTTTCCTGAATTGCTCACAACAACTTCAACAAAGTTGGCCAGCAAGTTTCAGGTTTTGCTCTGACTGTGGCCCCAGTTGTGGCAAGGAATAAAGTGTGCTGTTGTGCTCCAATGATCAGCAGTAGTGTACACACCTGATAAGGAAGCAGCCAATATGTAACAAGTCACAACCATCAACACATACATAGCCAAGCTGGCTATATTGTTAGTTGAAACAGATTCCTGCTTGTGTGTGCATACTTTATAATTACATTAATGACAACAACAAAACAACAACAACATGATAATCATAATAATAATAATAATAATAATAATAATAATAATAATAATAATAATAATAATATGCTTTGTTTAGTTGTAAATTGCTTTAAGCTCAAAATGGGCCCCATACACATAACACCATTACAGCAGAACTGTATTCCAGTGACAACACTTCATCTGCTTTGTCTGCGCCGTGTGTACCATTCTCAATTAGGTGGCAAATATGTGCCAAATAGACTGTGAGCCGTCTCTTTGTTTTCCTCAGGATTTCAGCATGAACTGCTACAGTAGCGTTTCACTCATCATACATATTCCTGAGAGCAAAGCTGCAAGTTGGCAGACTGGGTGAAGGACACTGCTTCTTTTTCACAGCACAGGCAGCTGACAGAGAAAGCTTATTTAGCCCACTGAATGGACATTGGTGCAAACCGTAAACCTGCTGGACAGCATTTTATCATAACTGTTTGATGCTTGCTGGCTTTCTGGGCATGTCAGATTTGGCCACCCAACCACAGCCCCATTCCCCATTTAAACTGCTGTCAAACTGACAGATTTAGCGGTATTTTATGCGCTGTGGTGACACCACATTGATCAGAGCAGAGTCTTTACATGGTTTGACAGCAGTACAGGTAGCATACTGATAGCACATACGGCTCTCACAGATTTTCTGTAATGTGGCTACAACATTTTCAACATCAGATAAGCATTAAAGCAGCCACTGTACTTTGCAAGATCACTAGTCAGATGAGACAAAATGCATATGGATAACTTTAGCATAGCGCAGTGCAAATGGCAAACGCTTGACAGTAAATAAGTGACAGTAATTGGGTCATGTCACTCTCATTCTAGTCACGCTGCCTTTTTTTTTGAGAAGCGGCAGGGCGGGCTGTAAATTTCAAGGCTGACTGTGTGTGACATTTAGAGGAGACGATTTCGTACTGTCCTCTCATCCATCCATCACCCTAAAAGGGCACCTTAGGCTGTTCTCAGAAAATGTAGCAGTTATTACCAACACAAATATAATTTTCAGTGCATATCAATATATTTTAAATTGAAATTTTACTTTGAAAGATGATAAATATTTTAAAGTAAACCCCAAGATAGAGCTTAGTTGTCTGTACCAATTGTTGTGACGAGGCCTGTTTATCAGTGTTCGGTACCAAAGAGTTTCCCTGGGTTTTCTTCTGTCAAGTCCTCTGTGCTTTTGACCTTTCACAGCCATGACAGGTAGCGCACTGAGTTACTGGCCAACTGAAACACAAATTTCCTGTTTGTTGCATTTAGCAGCTCATTATGGCTTGTACGGCAATACACGTCTCACTTCCACTGTCATGGAGGACCTTACTGCTCCAAAACAGAAGGAAGGCAGCTACTGCTATGCTGCTAGGCAACCTGCAAAAAGTATTGTGGACTCTGACTTTTTGAAATCATTAACTGATTTGGCATCAAACATCTAGACCTGCCACTTATTTGAGAGAGCATTACTATTTGGTAATGCATAAACAACTACAAGATGAGTTTGTGACCTATTTACACACTACATGAAATATTGACTAAGGACAACACTAAATGTCATTTTTCATTCTTCATGTCATGTCTTTGAGAAATTACGAAAAAAGTGCTGGCTTTTTCAATTCTTACACAACGCTGTTGGTTTAGTGGTCACTGAAGGCAATGAAAAATTTTGGTGTTGCTTCAAGTTATAGAAAAAGGGCATTGCGGTTTGATTGTGGCATGTTTTGATGGGAGAGTCAGAGGTTTCACTTACAGGTTTTCTTCCTCTCCTGCTTTGGTGTCTTGTACGAGGTACACAGTGCCAAAGCTCCCGCGGCCCAGTCTCTCTTGAACGATGTATCTCTTGGCTACCAGGCCGCCGGGATCAGAAGTTAGCGAGAGTAAAGAGCAGCAGGCTGACTGCGCTCCCCGCTCCTGGAATTTGGGCATCTTCACCGAGGCAGATCGCCAGCGAGGGGACCTGTGAGTGTAAATCTCAGGGCACCACTGTAAATACAATCACAAAACATGTTAACAGCAAAACTGTCAGTGACAGTTCTGGTTTCAGCATCAACAAAAGATTACAGCACATAGCATAAAATGCACTGATTTATTCTGTGCATGTTGCTTTTAAGGGTTGTTAGGATTTTAAGGATTTGCCTTTTTTTCTGGGATAGTGCTTGGCAATGATCTTATTACATGGGAAAAAAACACAGGGATCCCCATTGTTGTGGAAGTTTACACCCCTCAACCGTGAGAGCGAATGCCATTGTGTATAGCACAATTACAGTAATGTGAGACTCCATTGGAATAAGCGTTAGAGGATCATGTTTCCAACTGCAAGCTGAGGTTTTGTGTAGTCTCCTGATGGTGCCCTGCGAAACAATCACACCACCAGAAACAAAGTTCCATACAGTTTTAGATTCCTAAAGACCACAGTGAAGTCCCACAGTCACTGAGTGTTTTTTCCAAGGGTGTTTTTGTGGAATACATATACTGTGCTCCAGGTATACAAGAATGTATGTTACCATCAGTAGAAAAATGTTTATATTTTATGTTCTGCATCAGCAGAAGTATGTTTCAGCATCAGTAGAAAATGGGAGAATGAATGGAGGAAAATATTCTGACCACAGCTGTGAATGACAGTTTTAACTAACTTGACTGGTATACTGTGACTTTGACATTGCAAAAAAGGACTCTTATGGCCTGGCTGCATAAAATAATCTTACTCTGCAATGCCAATGAACCATTTTGCAACAGACCACAGAAAATAACGTTACATTCAAATGGCGTTACCAGCTATGTCTTTTGTGCAAGTGTGTTTGCTATTTTAATGATCAAATCAATGCTTTCTACGTTGTTACCTTACGTTTGGTAACAAGCTAAACTACGTTGGAAAACAAATCACGCCGACCGGGCAGACTTTTTTTCTTACGCTTCGTTTGAAAACATTATAAAACATTAGCAACTGTTAGAGAGAAAAAGCATTTCTTCACCTTGTTCCTGATGCATAGATGTATTGGCGAAACGTGGTGCTGCAATCCAGTTGTTTCTCATCCATGCGTAGCCAAAGTCACATTTCCGTGTTTATTTTTGTTCCTATGGAAACAGGCTCAATAGCCTTCTCTTTCCCCGGGTGGCGCTCTTGTATCGAGTTTAAATGACAACTGTGCATATCATGAGTGGCTCCGATATTGGACAAAAACAACTATTCAGACTCATATGATTTAGCTGTTGGCAATCCAATACCATCCATTTTTGCAAAGAAACCAGCAAGTTGATCGAGCGTCAGGGCATAACGCTATCCAAAGCAGGGCGAGTATGGAGAGTGCGCAAAGACAACTTGCTTTGTTAAGTGGCATCACTTCCATTTTAAAGTAATTAATTTAATTTGATATGCCAGTTTTGTTTAAGCAATGTTTACGTTTGAAGAACTTTACTCTGCAGTTCTACAAGGAGTATTTGTTCCTTGAGAATTGAAAGTAGATTGTTACTCTGTGTATAATAAAAAAATATATAAATTATATATAAATTTGACATTTGGCACCAAACAAGTTTAAAAATTGCACTGAGCTGGTATTTCCTTTTATTTTTTTGACAGCTTCATTTACCCATTACGATATTACATTTCTTATAGAAGATATGGTAACAACATAAATCTGTCGGGCAGAGACGTCACACAACGCAATATCTCGGCGAAACTACATTTCCCATAGTCTTCAACGCAAAGAGGAAGTTTCTAAATACGTCACCTCCTTAATTGCCTTAGTTTCCTGTAAGAGAGTAAATGGGATGTGACACAGACGTTCGAGGCGCACCAATAAAAACAATAAGTAAAACTCTTGTGGAGGCGATACAAAACCCATATTTTATATAAGATCGGAAAAGAAAGCCGTCTATTAAAAGGACACAGCAAAGTGGTTGACCGCAATGGAGGCGGTGCCTCGAATGCCCATGATCTGGCTGGATCTGAAAGAGGCTGGGGAGTTCCAGTTCAGCCCGTCTGTCAAGCAGGTGAGCTCAGCGAACATGAAGCAACAGGGCGGCTGAGGTGGAATCGCAAGTCATGAGGACAAGGGTTGCGGGATATCAAGAAATGCAGCTGATTTTTAAGCGTATTTATCCAGCTAAGTTTGTCTGTTTCTGGAATCAGGAATAACTTTAGCTAGCTTGCTGTCAATACATTACCGGTGTATCCAGCTAGCGAGCTAGCTGCTATGGGACAAATAAGGCCCTCTGTGTGTAGCTACACAATATGGTCGATAGTTTCCCTGCATCGTTTTTAATTAGCTCTCTTGTGATTGTTACGATCTAGCTATAGCTACGGTGACTGGCATCCCTCAAGGAAATCCTGTGTTTGTTACTGTTTAGCAGGGCGAGCTAGCAGTGAAGACTACAACTGTGTAGCAGGACAGCTAACGTTAGCTAGCTCTGATCTCTTGATCATGGTTTGATGTCTCCACTTCCTTGTCACTCTAACACTATGACAAGTCGAGCATCATATGAACCAAGACTCTGACGTTTTGAATAACATTGTCAAAATAAAGTTAGGAATGGGTATTTGTAAAGCCTCTCTGTACTCACGAATACAATAATAGAAAGGAACAACTGAAGTTACAAGTCATCCACTCAGCAGATGCAGTTTGGCATGAGAACAGCTGATTGGCCAAAATCTGTACTGATATTGAAGGATGGTGGCAGCGGTGGATAGGGGGCAAGGCCCATTACCAGTAGTGTCTCTATAACTGTTAGCTTTAATTTCACCTCATATTTTTCCTTTCCCTTTGCCTGTAACTGTTTCAGTGATCCTTTCTTTGCTCTCTCTTGCTGTTTTCCTCTTCTTCTGCCTTGGGAGTAGCGCTTATACCCCACCCAAAGTTGTCCTACACTTACCTCAGTGGGCCCTAGCCCGATTGCAGTAGAGCCTGCAGCCTTTGGCCTCCCCCTAGAGCCAGCTGAACATCAGTGCTGGAGCAGAGCTATGCAAGTCTGCTGCAGGGTGTCCACTCCCCATCCCCTCAAACACATTCAGAGTTATGTTACATTACATTACATTACACTATTGTCATTTAGCAGACGCTCTTATCCAGAGCAACCTTTCACAGGTTACAATTTTTACATGTTATCCTTTTGTACAGCTGGATATTTACTGAAGCAAATCTGGCTTAAGTACCTTGCCCAAACGTACAGCAGCAGTACCCAAGCGGGGAATTTAACCAGCAGCCTTTTGGTTGCAGGCCCTGCTCTTTACCACTGTGCTACACTGCCGCCCCAATAGCTGCTCATCCTCTCCGAGTTCTCAAAGAGCGGCTCACCCCTCAGCTCACAGCCGCGGTGTTTGCCTGTGAGGTCCCTCAGTGTGCGCACGGCATATACGTGTACAAATGACACCTGTCATGTCAGTGCGGTCTACCCTCTCAGCCTGGTTACAAAGCTGTATGACTCCGTTGAGCAGTCTCTGTCCCACCTAACTGCAGTGCGCTTTGTCCTTAATGTGGAGTACAGAGCTGAGGTGTAACTTTTTTTTTTTCTTTTCTTCCTTTCTGCATGACATTTTTCATTTGTTTGAGTGACTGTCAAGCTCATTACTTTTAACAAACACTAGTAATCACTTTCTTAAATTCACGTCTCTTAATGTCCTCCTGTACATTAGTTTATAGTGTGGCTGGTATGTCTCATACTAAAAAAGTGGAAAAAAAAACCCCATAAACGGACTTCGCTTTGTGGTGTACTATTTGCATGTCATTGTAGTTGAAGCCCACTCTGAGAACAGGGTCTCAACTCCATATGAAGTTTCCATGAATCATACCAAATTATACCCGCAAATATGACAGATGTGTCATGTGCATAAACATGATTCACTGTGGTATAATTAGACAAAAATCCTACTGCATTTACAAATTTTATGCTCTGTCAAGTTAATTGGTTGTTGGAGAAGATGGAGAAGCTTCTCCATAAAAAATAAATAAAATAACTCAAAACTCTTCGGTATAATTGTAAATATAAGACTTTATACTTTATCATGATACTTTTAGTTATGTCTGTTTCAAAGGAGGAAATAGATGTGTTCAGGAAGTGAACTTATGTGACCTTGTAACACATTCCTGGCGCCAGCCCTCTGGGTATGGCCTCCCTCGCTATACCCCTAGAAGATTAAAAACAACACAAATGAAATGCAGTTAAAAGCTACTGAATTTACCACAATGAAGAGCAATGCATTTGTGCGTCTGTGGCCAGTACAAAACTGAAGTGTGAACACTCAGAACTTTCTCAGTCACCTGGTACTGCGCTTGAAGTGGGGAAAAAAGTCAACTTAAAATTAATTTAAAACAGACTAGTTACATTGGTGAACATGTCACTGGCCATACTCTACCTCTGGCATTTGGCATTTGGCCTGCTTAATTTTAATGAGAAACTGTGGCTGTTTCTCTTTGCTCATACTTTTTTAATTTCAGTGTATAGAAGTTTAGTAAGCACCGCATTTCAACCCAGCAGCTAAAAACTGCTGACAAATCAACATTGGCCATTCCCTGTATAGTCCGATAATGCTGGCTGGCTTCTGTTCATAGCGTATAGTTTTAGTATGCAGCTCATTCAGTGTCAAGCTGGGTAAGGAAGGTGTTGCACATCGATTGTGGTTGAGGGTAAGTCCCCTTCCCATCAATGTTGAACCCTTGAAGGTGCTATATAAATGCAATTGATTATAATAATTGTTATCATTACTACTCCTTTCAAATTTGTATTGCAAAGTTTTAGACGTATGCCTTTATTTTCTCTGCCTTCACGGGTGTCTTTTTGGATGTCCAGCTTTTTAGCCTTAACTCTGCCAGACCTGAAGAGAGTCTGAAAAGGCCAGGCCAGAAGCTGTGTGTATTTTAGATGGGTCTCTCCCCCCACCCCCCACTTCCTGCAGTTGAAAGGCAGTTGAGATGTCGAGGTGTCTTTGATATGCCGTGGAATGGAGACTTGTGGCACTGCAGGCGTGCTTCCTCAGTGGACGGTTATTGTAGCGCCTGTGTGAGAGCGGCTCTCGCCGACTCGCTGCGCACTCCGCCTGCCCTTTACGTTAATCCTCGCTGTCCTGATTTGATAGGGAAATCTCCCGTGCAGTTAAAAGGGCAGCATCCGCCCACTGCGGTGAGAGGAGGCCAGAGCGAAACCGCAGCAGTGCTGCTGTCTTTCCTCCCATTGTGGGATCAGCCATTTCTGTCCTCTGCTAGCCTGCAAGGTATAAGGTGCACTCATAGTGCCACTGGCTGCTCTAACCGTTGTATGGGCACTATAATAGTATTTCATTGTTAGAACTGTTTGTGGTCTTTAATATTTCCCTGTACAGAATGTCTTTGCATTCTTTAATGAATGCTTAAGTTGCAGGAGAAGTTAATGAATGTTGTTCATCCACTTGAATTTTCCTGAAATGGTCTGAATGAGGCTTCAATGCACACACAGTCTGTGGTGAACTGAACTGACCCTGTGTGTTGTGCTTCAGATAGTTTTTTTTAATTTTTATTTTTTTTAATGAGGCATCCCTGTATTGAAGGCCCTAATACAGGCTGACAGCGTGTGAGTGACCCTCCACCCCCTAGTTAATCTAGGAGTAAAGTGAAAAGTAATGGTGGTGATGGTGTGTTCATCAGTCAATCTGTCATTTTTAATTTGGGCAGGTCGGCTACTGGCATTTACCTGAATGTTCTAACAGTAAATAGGAGAGCATTCTGTGAATAGGTGTGTGTGCCTGTGTGGTTCTGCTGGTGGTTCGTTTCTGTTTGTGTACATGTATGGAATAGGGATACACACATCACAGAGCATGTGAGCACTTTTGTGTGTTTGTTGTTTTGTGTTTTTTACATGTTGTCTGCATGTATGTGTGTGATTGTGTATATTGTGTGTGTGTGTGTGTGTGTGTGTGTGTGCTTCCTATGTGATTCAGTATGCTTGTTTAGATGTGTCCATATGCATGTGTGTGAGCGTGTGTATACTCATGTGAGCTCATTTGTTGGTGTGTGTGTGCGTGCGTGTGCATGCTGTCTGCATGCTGTGTGCATGCTGTGTGCATGCGTGTGCATGTGTAGTATGTTTCTCGCTGACTGCCACTCCCTTGGTGTCTGGACTCGGTCCTCTCTCCCTGAGCTCACTCTAGACTGGAAACAGCCTGGCCAGCTGATGTCATCACCCTCCAATGGGGGGCAAGTTTGTGGATGATGTCACCATCACATGGCTTCAGCAAGTCTGAGAGAAAAGCTAAGGAGGGGATTTACTGAGCAGGCTGTGTTTTCCTTTGACCACAGGCCTTCTTGGAGCCGTGTCGTATCTATATCTGGAGCATTTGCTGCTTGAGGCTTTACTGTTTGTGTTGTGCTCTGCCTGCTCACCTGATGTTTGTGTGGGTTAGAAGGGTGTAGATTCTGCTGTCCCCACCTGCCCTCTGCCCCAGTCTGGAATGCATCCCACTCATTTCTACATGCTGTAAAAAAAAGCTTTCAAAAATAGCTGCTGACCTGCTTGTGTTTAATAACTGTTAGCTCCTCCTGCTTTAGATAAAGCAAAGCAGGTCATTTGTACTTCCTGTTCCTGTTGTTTCTAGAACCCAAAGTTCTAGAAAGCTCCAGGCAAACCGGCCTTGCCTCAGGCTTCCTCTTGCTGAGAAGTCGTTGTGGAGGAGTGGATGAGAGGGGAGGGAGGAAAAAGAGAGGCAGTGGGAGTGAAGAACAGGAAGAGAGAGTTCTCATATGTCCAGGGACAGTGTGGAAGATAATCGCAATGAAGATACATAGCAGTGTGACAGAGGGTTGTGAAAATATACCCTGTATTCTTCCAAAACTGTAACATTCCACATCATTGGCTGTGTTGGCATGCAGATGGGAATCTTAAGGACACAAAGCCTGTTATTTTTCCTCTTGACTTGCCTGGCTCATCTGCAGAGCGAGATGCACTCGTTTAACCCCTGAGACTCACTTCTGCACTGTGAATGGATAGATTGTCAATAGAGGCAAGCAGCAGTGCATTATGGGATGGCCATTGAGAGTTTTACTGAAACGGGCTCCTCGGGGTGAATCGGTGCAGAATGCCACAGTCAGGGTTAGAGTAGGGGTTAGTTCCTCATTTATCATTTATTTTTAAGTGTAATCTCATAGTTCACTTTCATCCTCTTTGGTTAATATCAGTGGAAAATTCTGCTATTGCCAATGTAATATTTACACCAAAAATGACCTCCCGTCTGTGACTGATAAGTGATTTAGATCTGCCTGCAGCAGCTCCTTTATCCAGGATGTGCTGCTGAATGTATCAGTGCTGCTGAATCAGTGAGCAGACTCTGTGTTCGACACACCTGATCCTGCCGTACTGTTTTATCCTGACTCTTCCAGGAGTTTGGAAATAGACCTCAACTCCAGCCAGAGGCCAGGGAAAGTCAGTCAGACGTGTCAGTGTTTAGTCGGCATGAATGACACCAGCGTGTGTTTGTGGCTCAGAGCTGTTCACTCTCATGGAAACAGGGTGGTTTTCTCAAAGGGCAATTTCCAAAACCAACCCGCACTTTGCATGGCCGGCATGGTTCATTGACCTAGCCTATTCCTCTCCTGTCTCTCCTAGTTCATTCTGAAGAACTACGGGGAGAATCCAGAAAACTACAATGAGCAACTGAAGAAACTGGAACAGCTGCGCCAGGCAAGTGGGGGGGTGATTGGCCTGACACGGGGAGAGGCCATGCGGGGATAGGGTTAGGATGGGATGTAGGAGACGAGAGGGAGATGGGGGCAGATGAGGAGATGTGGTGTAATACAGGGCAGGGGTGGTTGAAAGGGAGGGACCAGAGAAGGAGCTTTAGAAAAGGTATGAGTATGGGCACAAGCAGTAAAATAGTTACAATTGCTAATTGTTAAATATTTATAAATGTACACATTTATGGGGAGAGGCACAGTGGTCAACTATAAAGCTGTATTTGCTAAGGATCAGAAGCACATTTACCTTTGTGAATGATACATGTGCTTTACTATATTTTACCTAAATTTTACCTAATTCTAAAAATTCTGGGATATTAATTTGCATATCATTACAGGTTGTGATGTAACACACTGTACAGTGTTCTAGAGAGAGATGAGAAACTCCACTTGCAAGAGTCATGGTAGAAAATGACTGAATTGGTGGCACAGGACAAGTGCTACACACATGCACACTTACAGAGTCATCCAGAACACTGCCTTTGCTCAGCAGTAGGCTTCAGGCCCTTGCTATTTCAAGACTCTCCACAGTGAAAATAGGACATTTCTGGCCCAGTCAACATACATAATTAATTAAGGATAGAGCTGAGGATTTATTCAGAGGCTGCCTGTGTGCGCTTGTGTGTGTGTTCTCTCTGACCATGTGTGCGCTCTCTGTGCGTGTCCCCAACAGAGTGCGGTCAACGTGACGCGGGACTTCGAGGGCTGCAGCACACTGCGGAAGTACTTTGGTCAGCTGCACTACCTACAGAGTCGGGTACCCCTGGGTTCGGGTCAGGAGGCTGCCGTGCCCATCTCCTGGTGAGTTCTACACCTGCAGGCTCACACACGTACACACACACACACACACACCCAAACACCCACACTCACACATACGCACCAAGGACCAAGCATGAGTCTCACCTGTTAACTCAGATTTTCCTTTCCTTCCTTCCTCCTTACTCGCTGCCTCTCTCCTTCCCTGTTTTCTCTTTCATGCTGCCTCTGTCGCTCACTCTGCCCTTCCTTCCCGCCCAGGACCGAGATTTTCTCTGGAAAGACAGTCACGCACGATGACATCAGTTACGAGCAGGCCTGCATTCTCTACAACCTTGGTGAGTGGTGGGCACTCTGCACAGAGCATGTTATTCCCTGTGTCTAGCTGTAAGTATTAATTCCCCCCTCCCTCCGTTGTCTGATTCTTGCAGGTGCTCTCCACTCAATGCTGGGAGCCATGGATAACAGGGTGTCTGAGGAGGTGAGCCCGGAAACGGAGACCCACTCTCCCCTCTCTGATGTGTCTCCTACCCCCTGTCTTTCCATAGCTCGGCTCAGTCAGAGGTCATTTTCCTTTAAAGTCTCTCATCCTCCGTCCCTCTCTGCTCTCAGGGTATGAAGGTGTCCTGCACTCACTTCCAGTGCTCGGCTGGGGCGTTCTCCTACCTGCGGGATCACTTCAGCCACAACTTCAGCGTGGACATGAGCCACCAGATCCTCAACCTCAACATCAACCTCATGCTGGTAATGGTCCTCGCACTGGCTTGTGTGGTTGTTATGCTAACACACGCCGCTGCAGTGGCAGCTCCTCCTTCACTTTCTCTAGGTTACCTGTGTATGGTTGTTACGGTGTTATGGTTACACTTTTTTCTCCTCCTGGTTCAGGGCCAAGCGCAGGAGTGTCTTTTGGAGAAGTCCATGCTGGACAACAGGAAGAGCTTCCTGGTGGCCCGCATCAGTGCACAGGTAGGTCCGCAGCCTGTCTCCCAGGTGTTATTGCCAGCTGGAGCATCCTGAATTACCAGTAAAAAGTTTAGACACACCTGTCTTTAAATGTGTGTTTCTCATTATCTTAATCAGGTGTGTCCAAACCTTTGACTGATACTGGAAATCAGGCACAGATCAGTCCTAGGCCACAACACTTGGATCATAACAGCCGGACAAGTTAGCGACACAGCTGATTTTGGGTCACTTTTGGAAAAATGCAGGCTCTTTTGCACACAGATCTAAAAGGAATGAAAAAGAAAAATCAAGACTTTTTTTTTTACACGTCACAATGCCCTGTTATTTGTTCAGTTCAGTCTGCAGCTGCCCTCCTGCTACACTATAGCTGGTTGAGTTTTTCCCTTTATTGTCGGCCTCTGTAGGTCGTGGATTATTACAAGGAGGCATGCCGGGCACTGGAGAACTCAGAGACGGCCTCTCTGCTGGGGAAGATTCAGAAGGACTGGAAGAAACTGGTTCAGATGAAGATCTACTACTTTGCCGCCATTGCCCATGTGAGTCATCGCTGACTCGCGCTCCGCTTTCAGACTGTAGGAATAATATCTCCAGATGGTTTATTTTATGTTGTCTCAGTGTACTCAGGGACTAATAGGAAAGTTGGGTTGACAGATACCTTGGTGTTTCTGTGTGATGTTAAACTGCTTCATCATCTTACTGAAGTGGGGAGCAGCTTATATACAGGACACACATGGTTTTACAAAAAGTGTCTCCTCTCCCATAATCCCTCTGTCCTCTCTACAGCTGCACATGGGGAAGCAGGCGGAGGAGCAGCAGAAATACGGGGAGAGGGTGAGTCTCCTTTTCCCTTTCTCAGAGATGGCATTTCTGCAAGTGTCTTACAGCTCAGACTCTACGTTGCTCTCTCAAATTCCAAACTCATATCCTTGCTTTCTCTCTCTAACCCTGTGTGCTCTCTCTCTGGTGCAGCTGGCCTACCTGCAGAGCTCCCTGGACAAGCTGAGTGAAGCAGTGAAGCTGGCCAAGGTAACCCCCCCCCAACCCCTCCGAAAGAGCAGGCTTCGGAGGTTATTATGGTCCAGCATCCTGATTGTTTCTGACAGATGTTACAGGGATTTTCCTGTCAGGTTCCCTTGCCATGTTTATCACCCTTTCGTTCATAGACTTCCTGAGCAGTGTGTTTATTTGAATTAATCTCTGTGTTATGACAGCCGGCCTGTTTGTGCGTGTCTGTAGATGACCTACCATGACTGCATCTAGTCATGGAATAAGTGCAGTAAATGATACACTGTCTCTCTCTCTCTCTCTCTCTCTCTCTCTCTCTCTCCCTCTCTGTTTCTCTTTCTCCTTACGTCCCTCTCTGCTTCTCTCTCGTTCTCCACAGGGTCAGCCAGACAGTGTGCAGGAAGCCTTAAGATTCACCATGGATGTCATCGGGGGAAAGTAAGACGCATTGTAGCCGCATTGTTTGGTGCCACGAGGAGCCGCCATTAACTTCTCTATGCAGTTAGATGCTCCCAAAGTTAAATGTTAACCGCGTGTTTCCATTCGGCTTGTTGCACTGTTTTCTCATGTGGACTGTACAGATTTGATTTTAGTGTCTCAGAGGGAAACATCTCCAGTCATTTTATATTCTCAAGAATTGGGGGACCATTGTGGAGTAATACCTTGAGTGCTTACAGTTTAAAACACCAGAACTCGAGGTGTGTGTGCATGTGTGCGTGTGCGTGTGCGTGTGTGAGTACACATTCAGCACTTTGATAAGGGGGTTCCATGATGTGTAAGGTTTAAAAGTAATACTCATTGCATGATCTCCTGGATAAGGTGCATGTGGAGGGAGTGTGACTGTTCATTTTGATTATTTGCTCGGTTCTTCCAGGTTCAACTCTGCCAAAAAGGACAATGACTTCATCTACCATGAGTCTGTCCCTGCACTGGACACTTTGCCCTCTGTCAAAGGTACTGAGGTCACACAGGCCTCCTTTTACTGACTGAAAGGACAGAAAAGCTGCATCCCTGTCATATTCCCCACTGAGAACATCCATGAAGCTTGTCTGCATATTTATGGACTTTCTATTAGACCATCCCCAGAGCAACCAGGGACAATTGAACTGATTTCAGCCATCCCCTTGGCATACTTCACCACCCACTCATCTCCACACAGGTGCCCCCCTGGTGAAGGCCCTGCCAGTGAACCCCACTGACCCGAGTGTCACCGGTCCTGATATCTTCTCCAAACTGGTGCCAATGGCTGCCCATGAGGCCTCCTCTCTCTACAGGTGAGGGAAGCCCTTAGCTCTGCCTCTGGCAACATTTACAGCCAAGTGTTTGGTGTCCGTACTGTGGTCAGACACATTTCCTCTTCTGCATGTGGACTATCATCTCGGGTGGGGTTTGATTGGTTGAGGCAAGCCCTGAAATTAAGTTGTAACATTGAACCATAATCTTTTCAGGTGGCATGTGTTATTGTTTCATATTGTTTGCCTTAGTGAGAAGATACCTGCTGTCAGCAGACAGCTAATTAAAAAAAGAATGCACATTCCATAATCTTTTATGACATCCTGACTTTGCGACACCTAAAGCTGTGTGTATGGTAATTCTAACCGGAGCCTTGGAATGTAATGAGTTTGAATAGAGCCGAAAAGCCTTTTGACCTCATATCCTGCCATTTCCTCTGTTCCTCCGGTACCTCCTCCCCCTCGCCCCCCCCCAGCGAGGAGAAGGCCAAGCTGCTGCGGGACGTCATGGCCAAGATCAACAGCAAGAACGAGACCCTGGAGTGAGTGTGCAGGGGGCTTCTTACACTGCAGATCTGATCTCTGACCTTCATTTCTGCTCTCTGGGTGTTGGTCAGGCAGACCAGCTGATGTTGCGTGTGTCTGTGCGTGTGTGTGTTTTCCGCAGGCAATTCATGGACTCCCTGTGTCTGGACCCCGACACAGTGGATAACCTGGACATGTACAGCCACATCCCCCCGGTGCTGATGGAGAAGTGTGCAGCTCTGAGTGTGAGACCTGATACTGTGAAGAGCCTGATCCAGTCCATGCAGAGTGCGTCTGTGTAACAGATACACACATATGGCATCTAATTCTCACACACATACACACATGGCAGTTTGTCATAACTGTAAGTAAATAACAAAAATTATTTCACACTTTTATGCACTGTATTTTCGTGGGAAACATAAATTCATTTAACCAGCAAGTCCTGGGTTCTTGGTCTTAATATTACCACATGTTAGCTGTAAAACCCATGTAAGTCATTCTGGCTGAAGGTGGAAATGCTAATTGTCCCGCCTTCCCCCCGCAGCGCTGTCAGGCGTGTTCACGGACGTGGAGGCCTCCCTGCGGGAGATCCGGGACGTCCTGGACGAGGACGAGGCTGGCGACCGGAGCCTGGAGGAGGTGGTGGGGAAGCAGGCCGTGCCTCCCCCGCCCCCGGCCCTGGTGGAGCTGCGGCGGGACCTGGCCAAGTACCTGGAGGCCCACGAGAAGGCCAGCTTCACCAACACGGAGCTGCACCGAGCCATGAACCTGCACATCAGCAACCTGCGGCTGCTGGGGGGGCCGCTGGACACCCTGCGGGAGGCGCTGCCCCACCCCGAACTGAGCGAGGGTGAGGAGGCGAGGGGCGCAAAGTCCTTGGGGAAGGTGTGTGTGAACGTGGGGGTGAAGGTGGTACCTGACCCTGCTTTTCTCTGCCTCCTGCTGTCCAGAGGAGGTAGCGGGGCTGCAGTGTATGAAGCGGATCCTGGGGAAGGTGCAGGAGATGCGGGACCAGCGCAGCTCCCTGGAGAAACAGCTGCGGGAACTCATCCACCAGGACGACATCACCGCCGCGCTGGTCACCACAGACCGTGCCGACATGAAAGTACGCACCACGCCCAGAGACTGCCACACTCACAAACGCGGTGTGATTGTGTGTGCATATCAGTTCCCCCTCACCAACATCCCAAACACCCAGCTCTCCACTCCAATCACCACTGACAGTCAGATCTCTTCAGCTTATGTCCAGAGTGAGCAAATATTATGTGAACCACGAAGTTTTTTGGATTGGCAGCCTGGGTAGGCTGTGCTGAAACGACACTGATGCTGTAAAGGTGGACATGAGAGTCTGGCCTAGTGAGTAGTAATATGACTGTGAGCAATAACTTCCCTCTACAATGACCTTTGAATGACCAGCTGACCTGTGATCTTTGACACTCTCCATCCCTCTCTCTGTCTGTCTCTGTCTCAGAGGCTGTTTGAGGAGCAGCTGAAGAAGTACGAGCAGGTCAAGGTGTACATCGACCAGAACCTGGCAGCTCAGGAGAACATCCTGAAGGCCCTGACAGAGGCTAACGTGCAGTACGCCTCCGTGCGCAAGAGCCTGGCTGACACTGAGCACAAGTGAGTTGGGTGGGGGTCTGTGTCGCTCAAACCGAGGCATACGAGCTACTGCCATCATCAGGCGCAAAACTGTTTCTGATTAACCTCAATGTAGCTGCATGCTCCTCAAAACCATGAAAAACCATATGCAATCACATAGGTTTAAGGGACAGAATTTTCAGTAGAGGAAGATTTTCCGAAAGAAAGTTACTTGCAAAAAAACAATATTCAAAAGGAACATCTGTATACACTGACACCGATCCAAAGTGGTTTTTCTTGCCTATTCTTATTCTTCTATCTGTGTGCTTAAAATGCGTGAATGCTTATGTAGGCCGTATTTAAACCCTCCCGGGGGTGCCGTGTTGCTCTGTCCCTAACGTGTCTCTGTTCTGTGCTGGAAGGTGGAACACCACAGTGCAGACTCTGGTGGCCTCCTACGAGGCCTATGAAGACCTGATGAAGAAGTCTCAGGAGGGGAAGGAGTTCTACGAGGACCTGGAGGGCAAGGCCTCGCGGCTGCTGGAGAGGGCCAGGGCTGTGTGCAAGGCGCGGGACGAGGAGAGGCAGGCGCTGCTGGACAGGTACTGCTCGAGAGGGCGGCAGTGTGGCGTAGTGGTTAAGGAGCAGGACTTGTAACCGAAAGGTTGCCGGTTCGATCCCCCACGGGGGCACTGCTGCTGTACCCTTGGGCAAGGTACTTAACCCAGAATTGTCGTACTGCCGTACCCCGGTCCTGCACAGAACCAAAAACGCTTATTAACAGTGCAGTCTGTTACATTGCATTATGTTGTTGGCATTTTAGCAGACACTCTTATCTAGCGCCAGTTGCATACAGTAGGTTACAATTTTATCTGTTTATACAGCTGGATATTTACTGAGGCAATTGTGGGTTAAGGGCGTTACCCAAAAGTACAACAACAGCGCCCTAGCGCTTTTTGCATACTTACATGTTGTAGTTGTTGTCGATAAGACTTGCTCAGATTTGCACATCCAAAATCTATTTTTTTTTCTCCTTTTCTCCTTTGTTCCCCTCATCTCTTGATCTCTCTTTCTGTTCCGTCAGAGAGTTGCAGAAGAAGGCCCCGCCGCGACCCACGGCCCCTAAGCCCCCCCTGCAGAAGAAGGCGTCAGACATTGACCCGGCCTCCAGCATGGAGGACCCAGAGCTGGCGCAGCTGAGCGCGGCCATCCTCAGCCTGGGAGGAGACCTGCCCGAGGAGCTGCGCAGCATGCCCCCGGACTTCTCCTTCCCCGCCGGGACCCGCCCCCCTGCCCCCGAAGCCTTCCTCCCCGGAGGCACGGGACGGTCCCCCCTGCACTGGCCGGGCGCGGCGATGTACACCCCTCCCCGCTTCCCCCCTCACCTCCCCCCTCCGGAAGTCCTGGCTCGGCTCCCGCACTTCCCCACCCAGCAGCCTCAGGGCTTCCCTGCTGCCCTGCCCCGCGGGCCCCTCCCCCAGCAGCAGCCACAGCCCCCCTTTCCCCAGGGCCCCCAGCACCCCCCGGTCTCCGGCTACGGCCTGCCTCCCCCGCAGCCCCAGCCCGGCCCACCGGGGGGCGCCGTGCCGGTCCGTCCCTCCACGACCACAGTGGACAGCGTGCAGACACCCATCACGAGCTACACCCCAGCCCCGGGGCAGCCCGCTCTCCGAGCGCCGGTCCCTCATCACCCTGTTCCTCCCGCTGTCTCTGCCGGGTACACGGTGCCTCCGCAGATGGGCCATTTCCCGCAGTACCCTCCGCAGCCTGGCGTACCTGTGCATCAGCAGCAGCCCTTCCCCCAGCCTCCCGCCCAGTTCCCTCACCCTGCAGGGCAGCAGCAGCCCCACTACCAGCCCCTTCCAGGCCCTGTTCCTGGCCCTGCCTCCATCCCGGGTCCTTCCCCTGGCCCTGGCCCTGCCCCCGTACCTGGCCCTGCCTCTACCCAACAGCCCACCCATGGGCCTCGGGTGCCGCTCCCAGCCCAGCCGCAGTACCCCCACTACATGCCCCAGCCCAGGCAGCCTGTTCCCCCTCACTTCCAGCAGCCTGCCTTTCCTGGGCAGCTCCCGCCACAGGTGCGCGTAGGCCTGCCCTCCCAGCCCCAGGCGGGGTACCTGCCTCCAGCCTCCCTGGCCTCTCAGCCCCACGTGATGCCTGGGCCCCACCCACCACAGCCTCACCTAACCCCTGCCTCCCAGGCCCAGTTACCCCCTCACGCCCCTCACCCACAAATGCCCCCTGCTCCCCAGGCCCAGTTACCCCCTCACGCCCCTCACCCACAAATGCCCCCTGCCTCCCAGGCCCAGCTACCGCCCCATGCCCCTCACCCACAAATGCCCCCTGCCTCCCAGGCCCAGCTACCGCCCCATGCCCCTCACCCACAAATGCCTAGAGCTCCTCTCCCGGCTCAAGCCCAGCTGCCCCCTGCCTCTGTCCCCTCCCAGCCTCACCTCTCCCCCCAGCCCCAGCTACCCCCTGCCTCACACCCAGGACAGCCACACCTGCCCCAGCCCCAGCCTCCCATCCGAATGCCCCAGCAGCCCCTCCCCCCTCACTCCGGGGCCATGTGCTACCCTGGGGGCGCTCCCATGATGCCTCACCAGGCTCCTCCAGTCACCCCCCAGCAGCCCCAGCCTCTGGCACCCCAGCCCCTCCCCTCCGTCGCCCCAACAAGCTACTCGGCCCCTCCGGCCGCTGCCGTTTCGGCCGGCCCCTTGCAGCACCCCACCGCGATGGGACCGCCCCCTGGGGCCCAGCCCCTCCCCCAGCACATGATCCCTCCCTCCTCGGCGGCGCCGGTCTCTCAGCCGCCGAATGTCATCCCGCCGTCGCCGGTCCCCTCGCCCTCCCCATCCCCAGGACCGCCCTCCCTGGGGCTGATCCCCCAGAGGCCCTCCCCAGCCCTCACCCCGGTGGGAGGAGCCCCCTTGCCCCCGCCAGCCGCCTCCTCCTCCCCACCCACCTCGTCCGACTCCCTCTTCCAGCGGCAGAGCTCCAGCACTGACGACCTGCTCTCCTCCAGCCCCGAGAGCCAGCACGGCGGGCCCAAGGCCACTGCCAACGTGCTGCTGCCCACCAAGGCCGACCCGCAGGACGGCCAGCGCAGGAAGAAGCCGGAGGGCGTGCGGCTGATCGAGGGCGACCCCTACCAGGCGCCGGAGCGGGTGTCGCGGCTGTGCGCCGAGCTGGAGCGCTTCCGCGCCGCGGTGCAGTCCCTGGAGCGGCCGCAGCCGGACGCCGGCGCGCCCTCGGAGCTGGACCTGCGCTGGAAGGAGCTGCAGGAGCTGCAGGAGAAGGACGCCCGGCAGCTGTCCATCGCCATCGCCCGCTGCTACAGCATGAAGAACCGCCACCAGGACATCATGCCCTACGACCGCAACCGCGTGGTGCTGCAGTCCGGCAAGGATGACTACATCAACGCCAGCACCATCGAGGACCTGTCGCCGTACTGCCCGCGCATCATCGCCACCCAGGCCCCGCTCACCGGCACCGCCGCAGACTTCTGGCTCATGGTGTACGAGCAGAAGGTGTCGCTGGTGGTCATGCTGGTGTCAGAGCAGGAGCTGGAGAAGGTACGGCCCAGCCGGACCAGCAGAGCATCACAGTCCAGCAGCACTTACAGAACCAGTAAAACGTTTGAACACACCTGATTAAGATAATGGGAAACATGCTTTCAAAGATGTTATGATCTGAAGGCTTGTGCTTAAATGCTTGGAGCTTGTTTCTTAGGCATCAACTTCACTATTTATATTTGTTTGTGTATGAATTTCTTTCCAAAAATTTATTTTTAAAAAAAATATTTTTGGCTAATTTGAAGAATCTAAAATATAAGATATTTTTCATTTGTTTGTTTGGTCACTGCGTAATTCCATTTGTGTGATTTCCTAGTATTGATAATTGGTCTTTATTGGTCTTATTATTGTATCTAATATGGAGAATAGTAAAAATAAAGAATTAAAGCTGTGTCTGAACTTTTGGCTGGTACTGTATATACATGTTTTCAGCTGCCAGAAGAAGGGATGTGTGTATCTTACCAAATGCATAACTGAGTGTTTTTCCTCCAGCAAAAGGTGTTGCCTTACTACCCGTTGGAGCGGGGCCAGCAGCTCTCTCAGGGCCCCATCACTCTGACGCTCACCACACAGAAGAACACGCCCACTCACGTGGAGCGCATGATCGGCCTGCAGTACCGCGACCAGAGCCTTAAACGCACCGTCATCCACCTGCAGTTCACCTCCTGGCCTGAACTGTGAGTTGTCTGAATCGTAGTACCGCCCCACACTGCTAGGGGGCAGTATTAATCATGTATTAATTAATGTAATTTACGTGCGGCCGTGTCCACCTTACAGAGGTCATATTTGTGAAGCTGGATATTTACTGGGGAAATTCCTGAACTTGGGTCAGGGGTGCAACATTATAAGGCTTGGTCCTACCACTCCACACTGGCGCTGTGGGAAGCAGACACACACCTGCTTTTGACCTCCTGGCATGCAGTTGTGAGTGACCACTTTCTCTCTCTGTCTGCAGGGGCCTCCCAGACAGCAAGAGTAACTTGATCCGCTTCATCCAGGAAGTGCACGGACACTACCTGCACCAGCGCCCCCTGCACACTCCCATCGTGGTGCACTGCAGGTATAGGGGAGGGGTCAGGGTTAACACATCTTAGGCCTGTTTCCGTGATTCAGTGATTGAGGTACAAGTGGTGGGTGTGTGCAGGGTACTGCTGTGTTTCCAGCTGATGTAAGGCAAGTCAGTAGTGATTCAGCTGGTCACATTTTCAAAACAAAAAAGTCAAGTCTACTTGTATCCTGAGAAAAAATTTGGGTAGAGGAAAAAAAAACCCTCCCGTAATATGTAATACAAACATTCTGGTTAAATTGCAGTAGATGAATTCTTAAGTACTAGAAAAGGCCAGTTCAGATTAAAAAAGCTGATTTGCAGTTATAGATAACAACATATTAACTCAATCAATATTCACATAGTTTTAGGCCACTGCTTTCAGTTTATGTGGGCAGTCAGCTGTGTGTTTTTGAGTGGCAGTGTGCGTGACAGTCTTCTCTGTATCTCCCAGTTCTGGTGTGGGCCGCACCGGCGCCCTCTGCCTGTTGTATGCAGCACTGCAGGAGCTGGAGGCAGGGAATGGCATCCCCGACCTGCCACTGCTGGTGAGGAAGATGAGGCAGCAGAGGAAGAACATGCTGCAGGAGAAGGTGAGAGCTGGGTACATGCTGTGACAGGAGGGACGTGGGAGCAGCAGAACATGTGGTGCCACATGAAGGCTTTGCTTAACTTAGAGACTAAATTAAATTTAAAATGTAAACATAACATAAACCCACGATTTACAATAGGTTTGTCAACATTACATTAGCAGACGGTCTCATCCAGAGGTCCAGAGTGACTTCCAGCGCAATAGAGCATAAGTGTATCCATTAAAGTTGAACAGGAGGAAATAAAGCCTGTGGCTGAGTACTGATACGAAAGGTCGTTACAGCAGCAGTTGGTGACTGAGGTTGGCTTGTCTCCTCCACAGTTGCACCTAAAGTTCTGCTATGAGGCCGTCTTGAAACATGCCGAGCAGGTCCTCCAACGCCACGGCATCTGCACTGCCCCCAGCAGCAAGAGCACTAACAACACAGCCATAAAGGTAAGACCCTGGTGCTTCGTGGGTCTCTGACTCAGTCACGGGGGAAGGACCGTTTCTAATGCCCCCTCTGTCTGCCTGCCCCAGCCTTACTCACGGCAGGAGTCCCAGGACATTGTCCTCGGGGGGGACATGCCCATCAGCTCCATCCAGGCCACCATCGCCAAGCTGAGCATCCGACCCCCCGGTGCCTCAGAGCAGGGGCCCGATCCAGGCCAGGATCTGCCTCCCTCTGCCCTGGCTGATGTCCTGTTTCATGGAGACCTGGAGCCTGGCCCTGCACCCACCACCCAAGACCCCCCTCCCAGTGAGTCCCTGCCCGTCTCCCTCAGCCCCCCGCCCCCCTCCTCCCCGGAGAAGACGCATTCCACCCCTCCCCCCAATCAGGAGAACGGCAACGGCTTAGACGGGCCCGACCCCGCCTCCGCCACAGCCAATCACCACGCCGACCCCTCCCCGGCGCCGGCTCCGGCCCTGCCTCCCGCGCTGGGCTCCTCCTCGTCCTCCTCCTCTCTGGAGCTGCTGGCCTCCCTGACGCCCGAGGCCTTCACTCTGGACAGCGCCTGCCGCGGGAAGCAGCGCATCAGCAAGCAGAGCTTCCTGCAGCCGCACGACGGCCTGGGCCTGCAGGTGGCGCAGTCGGAGGACGACCCCCTGAGCAACCTGGACCCGCTCTGGACGCTCAATAAGACCTGAGCCTGAGCCACGTCTCTGCTTCCCTTCTGCACTCTCTCTCCCTCTGTCTCTCTGTCTGTTCCCCCTTTAGCACACAGTCAGTCCAACTGTGTAACCCCTCTGTTCTGTCCACCCCCCCCCCCCTCCTTTCTCCCTGGAAATGGCCTGTGTCCCTGGGACCACATCATTGTCTGTCTGTCTGTCTAAGTCTGTTCGTCCAGCTGTGCCACCAAACTCTACCCTCCACCTCTCCCGGCCGCAGTTCACAGTCTGCCCAGTCACAGCCCTCTGTCCCAGCATGCTCTCCTCTTGTGGCACTTGCAGTGGTGTCCGTGCACTGTGGGCACGTGCAGGCGGCACGCTTCCTGCCTGCAGCACGGTCCCGTTCAGGGTACGGAACTCAGCGGAGAGAGATAAGTGCGCCAAAGCTGCTTCCTGATGATGATGATGATGATGGTGATGGTGATGATGGACTGCTCAGATCAGTAACAGCTCAGCCCACACATGATGAGTTAACAGTGAAAAGATGTCTCTAATCCCATCGGCTGACCTTGGCAGCGCGGTCGATGGAGGTCTCCCAGGGCTCGCCTGTCGTCAAGGTTGCCGTGCACCACACTACAGTGATCTGCGTGTGAGCTGTTGGATGGCTTTGATCTGTATGTATGTATGTAGAACGGAAGTGTAGCTGGTAAATGAATAGACCAGAGATTCTCACTTTATTGCTAATATCATGCACACGCACCAATGATCAGCAGACCAGAAATCGTAACACATCTTTTTAATGCAGTGAATATTTCCTTCCTTTCTGTAACAATGTAAATACATCTTAATTAAAGTAAACCTCCTGGAAGTCGCTGTCTCTGAGTTCTCTGTAAATCTTAATCCATTTAGAGGCTGTTGGAGACAGGTGGCACTGCTCTCACAGACAGGATTTTATAGCCCTGTTCAAGTACAAACTCCCCCACAGGAAACATTTCTGATTCAGTCTGTCCTACAAAGGTTAGCACACCAGTTAACCCCTTCGTCCAGAATGTAGCTGACATGAGGCCTCGTGAATAACTCATTGTGGTGGCTATGTGGTCATGAAGTTGGCAAGCTGTTCTAACATTTAATCCTCCTGCTTGCAGCTTGTATCCCGTTGACCGCAGGACAACACGGTTTGAAAGTAATACCAATCACTTTGTTAGCAATGTTGATTCATCTGAAAGCAAGACCAAGGACAACTTTGACATCAAGACAAGCAATTTGTTAACGTCAAATGTGTGGTTGTTGGTATAGAATGTTATTCTTGTGCAAACCACAGAGCTCAATATGAAGGACTTTCACCACTGAACACATTGCAAAAGCGGGTCTCCTACCCAAGGTTTTGTGATGTGACGCATACAAATAAGAACGCAAGAGGGGACAAATGCAAATGAGTCTGCAAGAGGAGGCACGCAATATACAAGATAATAAATTCAAATGAGACCGCAAGGACACACGACAGATGTGTAATTGTGCTGCAATTGATTTGCCATTGAAAAATAGATCAACGGGTTGAATGGAAGGCAAGTGTCTCCTCTTTCGGTCACGCTTGAATGTATCTCTTCTTGCAACTTCATTTGCATTTATCTCCACATTCATTTCAAGCGCCATGTTGCAACCTCATTTGCGTGTCTCGACTTACAAATTCACAAACAAGCATTGCGCAAGGAGGGTAAGATGTTAAAAACGAGCAATAATCCCTGTTCCAGAACATAGCTGACATGGGGTCACAAGGTCTCTTCCCTTCAATATCCCAGTGTGGTGGCAATGAGGCATACCTTGGAAAACTATGCGGGTTATCAGAAGCTTTCAGGGGCACTAGTGTTATCCCCCCTTGAGTAAGGTAATTAACCTAGCTTTGCTTCACTAAACATCCAGTAGCACACATTGCTCATGATAGACAGTTGTAATACTTTCTGTACAATTCGTCTGAAAGCAGTAAAGAGTCTACCTTTCCATATCACTCTTGAATTTCATCCCCAATAATAGAGTGTGTAGGGGTGGCTTAAAAAGTGAGAAATCAGTTACACTGGAATTTTCTATTTAGTAAATACACATACAGAAAAGAAGAGCAGACTGCACTGAGGTATTAAAGCCTTTTATTTGTAAATTAGTATAAAGTTTTGCTCCTGTGTTAAAAATAGTACAGATTGTTAGTTACATCCTCTACAGTATGCTTACACTGTATAGTAGGTTCGAGGGAAGGCGGGGTGCAAGTCTGAGTCACACACACCAATATTTACACCCAGTCATTCTCCCCCCTGGGCTGAACGTCCTCTCGTTCTCAACTCCATTCAAAACAAGAGCGGATCTTTTGGGCGCTTATATGCACAGTACATGGTCCATGGGTGTGGCAGCCCCCTTCCCTCCTCTTCCTGTAACCCTTTGACTGGCCCACAGTGTCAGGTTACAGGTCAGCTTGCAGCCACTGAAGAGCTCAACGTGTGCACACATGCACACCCCGACCAGCTCAAAAACACAGTGTGACAAATCAAATGGCCCTAGCTGGCCCTGGCATTTCAGAGCTTGAGTCTGGGGGCTCATGCCCCTTGGTTTGGGGTGAGACAGCCAGTCAGGTTTTGATTGATCAGCCTCATTGCTGGTGCAGGTTTCTTTTGGGCTCCTGGATGATTTGGGGTGTGGGCTGTGACACTCTTGCTACCTTGCCAAACTGAAAAAGAGGAAGAGGGAGGGAAGGGGCCCCCAGAACACGGGTTCAGCACTCAGACCCATCAGCCCAGGAAAAATGACTGACACACTGCATACAGATGTGGCACTCACTCCATCGCGTCTGAAGGTGCCTTGTGGAGGACACAGCATGACAGAGGCATGCTTTTAGAGATCACTGGATCAAGTCGACGTGCGTGACGTACTACAGGCGAGGAAATCAAAAGAGTGAATTATCAGTGCAACTTGCGTTTCCTCTTTACAGCATTATCCATTATCTGATTGGTCACTACAGAGTCTGCAAGCAGGTATTCAGTGGTGCTACCAGTGAAGACCTGCCAGTTGCCCCCTGTGGGGCATCACAAAAACGTAGCACTTCACTAGGCCATCATGTTTTGCTGTGATCTCCCCAAACGGACTGAACATGAACGGTGACAAAATGAACAGGAGTTTGCTCCATACTTTGCCAGAAGTACCATCGAGTGGTTTCCACTGATGTTGGGGTGGGGCTAAGATGTACAGCAGCGACTGGCAGCTCATTTTCAGACTGCGAGGCCTTGAACAAGCAGTGCTGATAGGTTCATTTTTTGGCCAATAAAATGAATGAGCTTCTGATACCAAGAAAACTGCAATACACCTATCTACAGTAACAAGTCAAGCACACACTGTATCCTCCACAATTCCCTACAGACCTCTCCATTAAAATTCACAATGAAACCAAAACGACAACCTGGTCTGAAAAAAGTACAAAGTTAAAAAATAATAATCATATTTCTTTTATCTAATAAAAAGTCGCTCAACTCAGAGTATTTCTAAAGCTTTCTCACCTAATATTTACATCCAAAAAACAAACTAATAAATTATAACCGTTACATTAGACATTTGCCTTCTGTGTGCGTTTCTACGCGGTTGAATTGCTGTTTGTAAACGGGCGCCTGGATGTCTAACTATGCATGCATGTGTGTTTGTCTTGACATGTGATAATCCCAAATTCGAGTTTGCATGAAGGCGTAAACACTGGGCTAAATGCACTTTGTAAGCGTGGCTGCATATGCTTGTTACCCTAAGTAGGTCTCTGCACGTTTTGACATTCTGTGTGCATGACTCCATGTGTTTACATGTGTGCACCACTGTACGGAGTACAGTACGAGTACAGAAGAACAGACATCTGCGTATGCATGGGGTTTTCAGTGCATGGCTGTTTCGTGGCAAGCAAATGCATGCGAGTGTCCTTGTCTATGCGTGGGTTTACGGGTACGTGTGTGTTCGTGCGAGTGTGTGTGTGTGTGTACATGTATGAGTGTAAGTGTAAGTGCAGGGTGAGCCCTGCTGCAGTACATTCACTCAGTGATGTGTTGTGCATGAGGAGGGACCCTGGGTGTTAAGTGACCCTGGAGGAGGGGAATTACTTCCCGGTACTCGGGAGAGAGGGAGTACGGCCAGTGACCACCTCAGCGTGAGGCAAAACACTCTTTGTGCCAAACAACTGACCTTGTGTCCTCCAGAAACCCAGCAAAGTTTTCTGTTCCCAAAACACACAGCTGTAGCTTAACTGATATTCTAAACTGATATGAAACTAACAGTGACCTGTAGTGAACACTGGAACTCCCAAACGCATTTGAACAGTAAGGGCTATATCATCAACTAGTCCAAATGAGAAATGTCATTAAATGGCAAAACATGAATGACCCATTCCAGTAATGACAGTATAATTCTGAGTAATGTGTGTATCAGTGTATCAGTTTTGTAATATTATAGAACATTCGCCTAACAGTAACCATTTTCCTGCGTTTACAAGAAAGAAAGCAGTCTTGCAGCCAAGAAACAGTGCAAATGAGACAATATTCTTAAACAAGTCAGGGATGGGAATTAGAGGAAAGAGAGATTAATTTCTTCATACTGTATTTTCAGGTGATCCCAAAATGTATAAGGCAGTCATTTCATACCTGCTATTGTTTTTTGTTTGGACATGTGTAAAGCGTCTCCCGCGCACATAAACCTTACCATTAACGTTCCCATGTGCTTTATATGAGACTGTAAATGGATCCATTACCATTGTTGAGACCATTAGAAGTAGTTCACAGCAATCTTTCTAAGGACACGTAATTTGTCTGTATATGTGACACCACAGATACACAGCAAGTTATTCTTGGGAAGTTCTGAATGTCCATAAGCCTGCAGGACAGAGCATGCAGAAATTATTAACCCAAAATCTGACTTAATTAGCTAATGCTAATTAAAGAACAAATTACATTATTCCACAAGCAGGAAACTTAGCTTTAAATTTAATGTCAGCTAATAAACCATAAACTGAAATCTGTTTTGTGAAAATGTGAAATATGGCTTGTTGACTATGCTGAATGAACATTGTTGACAATGTTGACTATGCAGAATGAATGAATGAATGGATGTATTAGTGTCCTAATCTGGAAAACATGCATAAAATTAATGTTGGGTAATGCGAATGAACAAACCAACATTATTATTCCAATTGAGAAAACAGCTTTAAATTTAATGTTGGCTAATGTGGACTTAGATCACCAGCTGGGTCTCTGGAGGATGTGTGCAAAGATGTGGGTTTCATTCTCTCCTCCAATAAGTGAATTTAACCTGGGCAGTGCGTTTCAAAGCCAAACACCCTCTAGCGCCACACAGTGGGTCCTGAGGGACAGACACTGCTATGTATATTAGTATCATTACAAATGCCAATGTTAATCACCTTCCTTATGGCCCAGTTTTGCACATTTGCTTTCATGACATCACCTCCACATTAAAATATCATGTAATAGCCAAGTTTAAGTTTCATACAAATTATATGTGTTATTTAAAATTTTATAACTAATAAATAATAGATTCAAACGTTAAAAAATAACCCCCCCTGGAGGTTTTGCTGATTACAGTATACTGCTCAAGCACACGTGCGCATACACACACACAAACACACACAAAGACATACACACATCCAAACAAGCTGGTTTTTCAAATTCTTTTTGAAAAATCTGCACTGTTCACTTATCTTCTTTGTCCTGGCTCTGAACCTAAACACATTCATAACATCTCTCACACACACACACACACATGCGTGCATACACGCACTATAGCTTGTAACCATTGCAGTGGAGCCGACAGCTCATGGCCCCCCAGGCCTGCCACCGCTGCCACGCCCATTGGCTGGCTGGACGGGCGGGTTCTTGAGAATTCGGCCGCTGCAGGCAGCGCATGCGACTGGAACATTCTCTTCTCAACAGAACAGCCTGAACATTGTCAGAAGTCACTTTCATCTAAAAACACAAAAAACAGGCCGTAAAAACGAACAAGGCCAGCGCCAATCTCAAAACGGCTGGGGCCCTCCTGTAGGAAAAGAGGCCTTCTCTGGAGGGCTGGTCCTGATTGGGCACCGGGTCACATCGACTGAGCCAATGAATGCAGGCCCATTCTCCCACTGCCAATCGGGAGTGAAATCACAAATCACATTGCTACGGAAACGGAAAACCACCTCCCTGGCTATGAAACAGGTCTAGGGGAAGGAAGGTGAAGGGGGGGGCTCAAAGGGATGGAAATGAAAGGAGAGAGAAAGTCTGCTGGACTGCGTTATTGAACAGAGCTGCTAAATAAACTACGCAATGGAATCGAGGGGTCCGAGCGTCAGCATAGGAGGGACCGCAGCAGTCAGCGGAGAGGCCGCGGAGTAAACCGTCTGTAAGCCGGGAGGGAGGGAGGGAGGCGCAGGGAGGCGCGCCCCCGGCGGCGCTCAGTCCAGCTTCTCCAGCACAGAGGGCACGTACACCAGGCTCAGCTCGCTGCCGAAGTCGCACACGATGGCGGCGTTGTCCAGAACCAGCAGCTGCCGCACGCCCTGCCCCTCGCTGCTCTGGCCCAGGTACACCGTCTGCAGCAGGTCCCCGTAGTTCAGGTCCCAAAACGAAACGCAGCCCTGGCCTCCTGTCACCAGGAGGCTCTCCGAGATCACCCCCAGGCTGGCCCCACAGCCCACCTCCTGAGAGAGAGAAAGAGAGGGAGACAGAAAGAGAAAGAAATAAAGAGAGAGAGAAAGGAAGACAAGCAGCAGGAAGTTTTACACATTTCAATACTGCAATCAATCAATGATTCAGTGCATCTTTCCTGTTTACTATTTAATTAAATACTATTCATCTGCAGTAATATTACTGATAAGATGAAAGTAAAACGATGGTTATTGCTGGAAACATAAACATTTAAACTTAATAAAGCTAACTATGAATATGAGTCAGGGCAGAATGAGACAGACACACACACACACACACACACACACACACACACACACGCGCGCACACGCGCACACGCGCACACGCGCACACACGCGCACACACGCGCACACACGCGCACACACGCGCACACACACACACACACACACACACACACACACACACACACACACACACACACAGGTGCGCCCCCTACCTGCTGTATGGAGTAGAGCTTGATGTTGGTGCTGCGGTCCCAGATGCAGATCAGGTCATCCAGGCCGCTGCTGATCACACAGGAAGTGGTGCAGACCAGGGAGGTGACGTCGCCACGGTGACCGTACACGTGGCTGACCCTGCTGCCCGTCAGAACGTCCCACAGGCAGATGGCCCCGTCCTGCCCGCCGCTGGCCAGCACCATGGTCTGAAACATGTACAGAGGTGTGGTGTCAGAGGGCAGCAGTGAGCTGTTTTTACACCAATGTCTTGTCTCAGTAACACTGAAGACCCACCTCTTCAGACTGCATCTCTGCTCTACTTCAATCCTTGCTTCCTGACACCTGCTGCTCCTAGCACTTGCTGTTTACTTTACACATAGTCTTGCGATGTGTTTTGGATTCTGTGATCTAGTGAATGATGTATGGTAGTATACTTGGCTTCCCTTGTCTAGCCAGATTACACAAGTTAACTTGGGTAAGGCTTGAAGGGTGTTATGCTCACACTCACTGGTCTGGGAGTGTTGTTAGCCTGGTCTGGCACTGTTGCTTATTCAACTTGAATGGATGTACTTCTGTTCTTTTGTGTTTTGTTCATTACATTACATTACATTACATTTATTTAGCAGAGTCTGGATAAGAGTGTCTGCTATGTAAATATAATGTAATGTAATATAATTTAATGTAATGAACAATTACAAAAAAACGAAACACCAGGACAGGGTGTGCCCCCTAATGGCAGAAAGAGTGATGAGTGGGAAATGCGTGTGCCTGGACAGGGTACCCCAGGCTGGGAGAGGCGAGGGGGCAGACCTGGTCAATGTAGATGGCAGTGATGCCCCCAGAATGGCCCTGCAAGGTGAAGAGGCAGCAGGAGTCCTCCAGCCGGTACACCTGAGAGGGACAGAGACCGCACAGTTAACACCAGCTCATAAACATGCACACTTATGTGCGATACTGTCAGAATGTGTAAATGTGCACCGGTGAGGGTCCTTGTGTGTGAGCGCCCGTGTGTGTGTGTGTGTGTGTGTGTGTGTGAGCGCCCGTGTGTGTGTGTGTGTGTGTGTGTGTGCGTGTGTGTGAGCGCCCGTGTGTGTGTGTGTGTGAGCGCCCGTGTGTGTGTGTGTGTGTGTGTGTGTGTGTGTGAGCGCCCGTGTGTGTGTGTGTGTGTGTGTGTGTGAGCGCCCGTGTGTGTGTGTGTGTGTGTGTGTGCGTGTGTGTGTGTGTGTGAGCGCCCGTGTGTGTGTGTGTGTGAGCGCCCGTGTGTGTGTGTGTGTGAGCGCCCGTGTGTGTGCGTGTGTGTGTGTGTGTGTGAGCGCCCGTGTGTGAGAGCATCTGTGCCCGTGCCCGCGCCCCCCTCACCCTGACGGTGTGGTCCTGGCTGCCCGTCACCACCCTGCCCGCCGCCGCCCGCAGCACGGTGATGGGCTTCTGGTGGGCGCACTGCACCGAGCGGGTCAGCTGGCAGCTGATCACGTCCTCGCTGCTGTAGCAGGGCGAGGGGGGCATGCTGCCACGCCCGGGGGTCCCTGCAGGCAGGCACACAGACGGACAGACGGACGGACACAGGGAGTCAGCCAGGCGTCACTGCAGTACCATGCCTCGTGATACAACAGATACACAGAGGGAGAGACAGACAACCACAGACAGACTTGCTCTGGCCGGACAGAGAGACAGACACTGAAAGAGACAGACCTTCAATCTGTCTCTGACTGGTACAGACATACAGATACATAACGTCTCCAGGGGCGCCGAGAGACAGATAGGCAAGACAGGCAAGTGACGGCAGGACGGGCAGACAGACAGATGGTCAATGTGTCTTTTGGTAGGAGAAATGGTTCGGACTCGGACTCACCGCGGTACTGCCTCAGGCCCAATGGCTTATTGATGTCGACTGTGAAGAAGTCCAGAGAGCCGTTCAACCGGGCTGCCACAATCCTGCACCACACACAGAACACTGCTCACTACACAGATCATCATACCCAACAGCGAACACGTATGTGTATGTGTGTTCGTGTGTGTGTTCATGTATGTGCGTGTGGTGCTTGTGTGTGTGGTGCTTGTGTGTGTGTGTGTGTGTGTGGTGCTTGTGTGTGTGTGTGTGTGTGTGTGTGTGTGTGTGTGTGTGTGTGTGTGTGTGTGTGTGTGTGTGTGTGTGTGTGTGTGTGTGTGTGTTGTGGCAGGGTATGGGGGTTTACCGGTTGTTGAGGAAGGCGAGTGCTGTGATCCCAGACACTCCATCTTCATTACTGCAGCGCAGACTTCCCTCCACTGCATCCCACAGCTGCAGAAACACACATGTACACAATATCACCTACACAGACACACCACTACAACTACATCCAGCACAACTACAGCCACTCACACCCCACTCCAAATACAGCCACTCACACCCCAGCACAACTACAGCCACTCACACCCCACTCCAAATACAGCCACTCACACCCCAGCACAACTACAGCCACTCACACCCCAGCACAACTACAGCCACTCACACCCCAGCACAACTACAGCCACTCACACCCCAGCACAACTACAGCCACTCACACCCCAGCACAACTACAGCCACTCACACCACTCCAACTACTGACACACACAGCAGTGTAAATATAAACACACTAACTACAACCACTAGACACACATATACACCACTGAGACTACAGACATAAAGTACTATAAAAATAGGTGCACAAACTACTTCAGTTAGACATGAGACTACATTAGACATTAGACAACTACACATACATCACCATAACCATTAGACACACACACACGCACACACACACACACACCTCCAGCTTGCCGCTGCTCCTGCCAGCTGCGATAAGGTTGCCCCTGAGCTCCATAGCCCACACAGAGCTGTCCCAGTCGGGGGGGCCCGATGCGGGGCGCTCAGGGGGCAGGATGGGCGGGTCCCCGAGGCTGCGACGCCTCTGCTGGGGAGGCGGAGGGGAGGGGGGGAAAGCCAGCGTGGGCGAGGCTTCGTGCTCCTGGTAGGCACGCTCCACCAGACCCCCAAAATCGAAGCCGGAGTCGGGCAGCGCTTGGGAAGGGGGCTGCTCGCTGAAGTTGGTGTCGATGAGGGGGGTGAGGTCCGGCTGGTCCCCGAACAGGGCGGGACGGGAAGGGATGACCCTCCTCCGCGCCCCGCCGGCCCCCAGCAGCCCCCCGCCCACCTCCAGCCCCTCCACTCCGCCCAGGCTCTCGGGCTCGGCCACGCCCACCGCGTCCCAGCCGTCCCTCTGCTCCCAGCCCCCGCTGCTGCTGCTCCTGCGCAGACTGTTACAGAGACAAGCTGTGAGAGACACACATTTACACAAACACACACACACACGGGCACTCACACACATGCACACGCTGTGAGACACATGCGCCTATAGAAACACACACACACACACACACACACGCTGTGAGACACGCGCTTACACACACACACGTGCACTCACACACACACATGCACATGCTGTGAGACACATGCGCCTACAGAAACACACACACACACACACTGTGAGACACACATTAACAGAAACACACACACATACACACACACACACACGCTGTGAGACACACATGCTTACACAAACACACACACACACACAGTGAGACACACATTTACACAAACACACACACATACACACACACACACACGCTGTGAGACACACATGCTTACACAAACACACACACACACACACACACAGTGAGACACATGCACCTATAGAAACACACACACACACATACACACTGTGAGACACACGCACCTACGGAAACACACACATACACACACACACACACACACACACACACACACACACACACACACACACACACACACACACACGCATACACGCTGTGAGACACACGCACTTACAGAAACACACACACACGCTTACACAAACACACACACACACACACATACACACACATACACACTGTGAGACACACGCACTTACAGAAACACACACACACACGCACAGAAACACTGTTTTGTTTTGCGTGTCTACAGCACTGAGTAGGGTGATAAGGATGTTTTAAGTGTACAGCGTATAGTGTAAAGTATAGTGTGTGCGCTCATAATGTGTACAAGTTGGAGTTTTAAGTGTATATGTTTTGCACAGTGAGTGTGTGCACCATGTATAATACAGTATATGTTTATGGTGTACAGGCGTACTGCGTGTGTATAATATATAGCACAGAAGTGTTACCCATGGTTGGGGATAACAGTCAAGCAGTCCCCTGTCTGTGCATCCCAAACACGGATCTGTCCCGCCAAACAGCAGCTGGCCAGCAGCATCCCATCACTGGCCAGGCACTCGATATCCTGCACAGAAACAGGGTAAGATGAAGCACTGGTGCACATATATTAAAATCAGAGAGGTACAGTGTGGAGCAACCACACGACATTGAGTAATAAAGATGGATAAGTACACAAGGCTCTCTGTTGACAGTATCCATGGAAATATGAATACCAGTGTGTGTGTGTTTCCGTAGGTGCGTGTGTCTCACAGTGTGTGTGTGTGTGTGTGTGTGTGTGTGTATGTGTGTGTATGTGTGTGTTGGCAGCATACCATGCTATGCCCACGGAGTAGCAGTGGTGATATCTCACTGACAGGGGGCGAGTAGCCATAGTCGTCGCAGGGCAGGTCTCCGCGGCGACGCCGCCCGTGCGGCACCCCGTTCTGCCCGTAGTTGCGGGGGCACAGCACCCGGTACAGGCAGAAGAGCAGCAGGACAAGCAGCACCCCCGCAGCCAGGCCCAGAGCGGCCACCCTGAACAGCGAGGGGACGAGGGGACAAAGGGGACACTGCTTTAGAGGATGGGCCTGCTCCGGGCAGCCAGCCCGCTGTCCTAAAACACTGTCCTGACTCCTGTCTCCAATGATCCCATTAATACTGCTTCCCACAACTTACAGGGGAAACCCTGCTGGACTGCAGCTCTCTTGGTACACAACCAGCTAGATATTCCCACCTTAACTTACCAGTCCGCTACTTAGCCCTCACACTGTGTAAATTTAAAGTCTAATCATTAACACTACTGTTGCTTGACTTGTAATCACACTATTGTTATTGTGCTTTCGCACAGGGGACACGGGTAAGGAGGTGGAGTGAGGCTGCCCTCTTGTGGCTCATCTGAAAATGCAATGCAACATATTGGCCTTCACTGAATAGGGACATTTAGGACATATTAAGAAAAGAAAAAAAATTGAGGAAATATATAACCGAGGACACATTCTGCTGAAACAGGTAAGTTTTTCTCTTAACATAAACAATGACAGGAAGCAGTTCATGGTTATCTTGCCATGACAATATTCAGCACGGCCTCATCAGTTGCCATGTTACATTACAAGATTATGAAAGCACATGCTTAGGACAAAAGCGCAGATCCATTAGCCACAAATGCTACGAATGATACAAAAATAGGTTACTCATGATGTGTACTGCCTGGTTAAGGGTCAAAGATAAATTACATGTTCTTAGGATTTGGCACTTCCCTGGTAACCTGTATCTGAATGATTAACATTAATGTCTTTGACCTGGGAACTTTCCAGGTCAGCTGTATCTGAATGACTAGCATTAATGATTTTGAACTGGGTGCTTTCCAGGTAGCCTTGAAATGTATATGTTGTTGAGCTGACCTTCAACTGGGATTTCTGTATAACTTTCAAACCCACACAAATACAAAACAGCTCGGTACAACAGCTCAAAACACACATGAGCACAAACAAACTTCATTTATGGGCCACACTAGTCATTGGTAATTTGGTAACTGAAGTGGGACAGACGGCACTGACATATCAATGCGTTCTTTCCTGCTGAAATTCAGCTAATGTTCTCATGAAAAAAAACTACCTTTTTAAAACTGTTCTTAAAGTTCACCAGAGCATGTCTTGGTTTGCGTTTGAATCTGTGTCAGCTACACTGATGACTACACATCCTCAAACAGTCTCCTCGGCAGAAATGAACTGTCACCCACTCCTGCGCCGACATCATCCACCAACGAGTATCTTCCGAGCGGCCTGACAGCCAATCGGCCGTGGGAATGGGCCGGCCTACGGCGCAGGTGTCAATATTTGTCAGGAGCGTCACGTATCCCGCCCTCACAGATAGACAGAGGGAAAGAAAGATAAGAGCTCTCCCCTCACTGCCTTTCAGATAACCATCAGCTCGGGTCACCGGCAGCGCTCGGCTTCAACAGAGAGAGTTGCCTCATCTGAGTACGAGGTCAGATTCCACTCTGTACTCTGGGTATGGCGGGGAGTGGGAAGGAGGGAAGGAGGGAGGGGGAGAGTGAGGGAGGGAGGAAATGACACCCGACACCTCAGTCTCTAAAAGCTCTCCATCTTCCAACTCACTCAAATCGATAACTGAACAAGCACGGCGCCCTGGGGAGTTTAGGTGTATCTCAGAAGGGTTAAAGGGCTATCTGCAAAAATGCAGGACACTGGAGCAGAGATTATAATAATATGCGGAAGCATATGAATCATTCCTCTGGTACTTCACTGTCTATGGCCGACTTCTCCACCCACAACAGTATGACAGACAGAGCACAAAACGCCGGTGCACCACCTCTGTCTGTGTAAGCAGGATTTGCATGTCTGACTTCATAGTGAACATGAATGGCAGGGGGTTGGGGGGGCACTGACTTGTAGAGCGTGAGGTCAGTCTGCAGGGTGGTGCCCTCTGGTCCTGGGGGCGGGCCCAGCTGGGGGGGAGGAGGGTGACGTGTGTCCTGGGGGTGACGCGTCTCCAGGGCCTCCTGGGGGCTCAGGTGAAGAGTCACAGGGATGACGGGCAGGATACTGATGTACCTGCAGCACAGTCAGAAACACAAAACCTCAGTACAGTGGTAGAGCTGCAACACACACAATTAGACACACAAAGCTACAACACATACAGCCAGGGACACTGAGTTTCAATACACACAATCAGAGACATAGAACTCCAACACATGCAGTCAGTCACACACAGAGCTCCAGTATAACAGAGCACAGCAGCACAGAGCACTAGTCGCTTTGGATAAATGCGTCCCCAAAATGAATAGATGTAAATCTAAATGTAAATGCACCAGCTGACACACATTGGCTAAAATAATAATACATTTCTCACTGACAATAAGCAAATACACAGTCACTCACAGAGTTCCAGGGAGCTCAGCTCAGAGCAACAACGTGTTTAGCACAGATACAACAATACATACACAGAGAACAGAGTCACCGAAAGAAAAAAGACAAACCACACGTGGCCACTGACACCAAGGACATAACAACACACGTGACATTGCCAGGGTTACCACAGGAACGTGACATGCCCACAGCAGTGACGCAGGTCACCCACCTCTTGGCCAGCGTAATGTTGTAGTAGCTGAAGAGAGAGGGCCAGTGGCGGAAGGACAGACGCCTCCAGACCTCCTCGTCCTCCGGGCCCCAGCTGATCTGCGGGATGGGCGGGACGGCGTGGGCGGGGCCGGGG
Source organism: Megalops cyprinoides (assembly GCF_013368585.1). Taxonomy (NCBI): domain Eukaryota; kingdom Metazoa; phylum Chordata; class Actinopteri; order Elopiformes; family Megalopidae; genus Megalops; species Megalops cyprinoides. Next base: position 22,345,397 of record NC_050592.1, read on the forward strand.
GGCCCGTGGCCCTGGGACTGGTTCTCGGGGAGCGGGGTGGGCTCGGGGGCCGGCAGGACGCTGAGGGTGCTCGTGGGGTCCCCCCCGGGGAACACGGGGGCCACGCCCAGGTGAGGAAGCCCCGCCTCTCCCAGCGGGCTCTGCTCCGACACCTGAGCCGCCAGGTATGTGCGCAACCCCGCCGGGTCCGTGTACACCAAGATCCCGATCCAGATCACCGTGCCCACCTGCCACGACACACACACACACACACACACACAGCACCCCTGAGCACAGCAGGGAAACAGCCCCACCGCCGAAACCTGAGCCTGGGAGAGCTCAACTTCAAACCAAAAACCTGGCGGGGTTTCAGGTTTGTTTTTAATTGCGTTTCCATTAACAAAGCTGCTCCTGCACCAGGGTCGGCCCATCAGGCTGACATTGAGAGGGATCAGATTTCTTTCACAAGATGAGGAACGATCTAGCGGTACACAAATTAGAGAACAAATCGTTAATTCTTCAAAAACTGTCTGCTTTTAACAAACGATAAAGGCTTTTAACAACATGAAACAGATGAATATTCAATATTGTTAAAAGCCTTCATCTTATTTCAGTCCCTCACAGTCTGTTAAAAACATGAATGCCTGCTCACCAGAAAGCTGAGGAGACCACAGCTCAGTATGCAGTCCTCCCTGTACCAGTATTTCAACTGGCTTGCCCAGGTGCTGCTCTTACTACACTGACTATAAACTGCATGCCTATTTTTTCTGGTAAGCTGGCATTCTCAAAACTGACAGAGGCGCTTACTCACCTCTAGCATGAATGGAAACACTGCCAGAGCTGACAGACAGTGTCAGCACCTACAGCAGTCAACAGCAAACTTTCAAGCAAACAGCTATTTTAAGATTCTGGCAAACCAAGAACACATATTTGACCTGGCTAATCCAATGATAAATCCAAAGATAAAATGCTCAGTACCTTAGTCAGCCTAAGAGCAAATGTTTCTCTAAAAAACAACCTTTAGCCTTCCTGATGTTTATAGATAAGCTGTGCCCCATCTTTTTAAAAATGAAATCTGATACCTCCCACTCTCTCTCACCTTATTGGCTCTCACCTTATTTGGGGGGCGTACTCACCATGATGATGCGCTGGGCCAGCCGCGTGCGGGCCAGGAAGTACACCACCCTCAGCCTCTTGGGCAGGCGAAGGTTCCGGAAGGCAGGGGTCTGAAGGGTGATGGTGTGGGGGGAGGGCCGAGGAGGAGGCGGGGTTTCGCGGGGGCGGAGGGGTCCCGGCTTAGGGGGAGGCATCCCTGCCTCAGCCGGGAGCCTCCTGTTCAGATCAGCCAACTGGGGGAGGGAGGGCAGAGACGTGGTCAGGGACACTTTATTGACCCTGCACATACAGCTGGTTCTGATATGTGAATTATTACTGCATTCCCCTCCTCACCTCCATGCGCCGGATGTCAATAGACAACACCGTGGTGAAAAAGAACATCTGCAGGAAGAAATCGGAGACCAAGCCCACCACTGCAAACAGACAGAACTCCTGCACAGAGAGAGAGAGGACAGGGACACTCAGACACATATGGGGAAGACACAACATATCCCACACCATCTGACAGGGAGTCAGGTACACATGGAAGTCCTGGGTGTGTGTGCATCGTTTGTGAGCGCGCGCATGTGTGTGTATGTGTGTGTGTGTGTGTGTGTGTGAGAGAGAGAGAGATACCTGGATGGCAGGCACCAGAGTGAAGTAGCCGATGAGGATGATGCCCAACTCAGTGGCCATGTTCTTCATGATAGACCAGCTCTCATTGCTCAGGCCTGCAGGGGAAAGACACTGATGATTACAGATTACCCCCTGTAACATCTGCACCTCTCAGCTCTTCACATAGTTACACAACTCAAATACTCTCTCACTCTTTCCCTTACCCTGGGCAATGCGCAGTTTGACCTCCAGATCAACAGGGGTCGACACCACAGACTTGGTGAGGACCAGCACGTTCTCCAGGCCAATCACCACCACCAGGTAAGGGAAGATCTCCCTGCCAAAGCGGGGTAAAGGAGAGAGGAGGGAGCACAAAGAGAAAGTGAGAGGCACGGTGAGAAAAAAAGGGAAGAAGCAGTGAGAGAAACAGAGGGAAAAATGAGGGGGAGAAAAGAAAGAAAGACAGATTGAAGGGGTAAGGATACAAGAAGAAGGAAAGAGAGAGACACAGACAGAGGGGATGGGTTAAAGAGGTCACACAATTAGGGCTTAGATGCAAATGACAGGAATCTACAACATCTACGTGTATATGTATACCATTACTCTACAATTTGTGTAACAGGACTCATGTCAGCAGGCAATTGCAGCAGACACATAAAACATTTCAGATAACACATATTTATCTTCATGAGGCTGTCCTTAATGTACACATGTGCCTGTGAGAGCATGCATTGAGCGCTCACTGCACAGACGCCAAGTGGACTCGGTGGACCCTGGCTCTGGACCCATGAATGAGGTGAGCCTGTCACACCACTATCCCCACACCTCTGAGAGTGTGCAGCCTGCAGGCCTACCGTCCTCGAGGGCCCGCCCATCCCTGCTTTTCCCCCTTCCCCTGGCCCACTAACACACACAGTGCCCCGCTGATCCCTGTTACACATTAACCCGCCTCCCTTACAGTGCCGGAGAACTAATCAGTTAGGAATTAATGATGCAAGACACGAAAAGTAAATAACCCCAGAGAGCTGTGAGCCGAGGAGAGGGGAGGAGTTCAATAATACTAGATGGTACTGTTAACTGGTTTTGTTGACAAAATTTTCTCATATTGAAAAAATAAGAGCTGAGTAGACATAAGGCACCCAACAGGCTGTTATCTGTGTCACACAGCCTCCCTACATTGCTGTGCCAGCCTGTGTTTTTTTGGGAAGGTGTCAGGCCCTTACCCCCCGTTGAGCGTGGGCGTCAAGCCGAAGAGGGTGCACAACCCCACGGACATGAGGAGAGAGCTCAGCACCGTTACCACGGCAGCCAGAGCCAGACCCCACTTGGACTTTACCATGTCGATCTTGCCTGTGGGGGGTGGGGGGGGGGGGTGGAGAAAGAGAGAGAAAAAGAGAGAATGAGTCACTATTCACTTTCACACAGGAATATTCCAGAAGGCCCTGACAATGCAGCACGTGGGCGGGGTGAGCCAGAGAGTCTTGGTATGAAACACTCCCAGTTTGTGCAAGCGGCTCATCTCGTTAGCCTTATCTGTAAAAAAATTCTTGCCGCTGAATATCTTGTTCTGTGGCTAATCCCTTGGCCAGACTTGCAAAGCCTTGGACGGGGTACAATCAAAACTCAAGCGGGGCCCGCTAATCTGCGTCTCTGGCAGCGCCGGCTCCCGCCAGCCTTTTTCCCATGTGGCTTTTTGGCCCGCTCTGGGGGGTAACCGATTTCAGCGCCCGCGCCGCGAAGCCAGGAGGGAGCCTGACGTGCCAAGCGAGGCTCGCCGCGAATCTGACCTCGACGCCGAGGAAGAAATGTAGTCAGAGAGAAAAAAAAAAGAGAAAGAGGAAGGCAGAAAGAGAGACGGACAGGGAGAGAGAATAAAAGAGCAGACAGCGAGCCGATGCTGCGGGAATGAGCGGCGGGATGAATGCGTCTGTGAATTTGCCTTCGCGAGGGAGAAAGGGGCCTTTTCAGCCCCTGGCTGAGAGTGAATGTTTGAGCTGGTGTGAAAAGGAGGGAAAGATGTGCCAGGGGAGGGAGGAGATGTGGGCAAAGAGGGTTAGACTGAGGCGAGAAAATACAGAGCGAGGAAGGGGGCGAGAAATGGGCTCGCGGCGAGGTAGATTTAGGTGAAAAACAATGACGGGGAGAGAGAAAGAGTGAGGAATAAAGGATGTGGAGGGAGAAGGGAGGCTGAGGCAAATGGGGTGAAGCTGACCGAAGGCTGATGAAGTGCCTGAGGAAGAGAAGGCAGGACGGGGGGGGGGTGGTGGTGTGGGGAGCATTACGATCAGCAGGGGCAAGGCAACGCAGAGGAGAGGAAGGGACATACGCGTGGAGAAGTAGATGTAGGCGAACAGGATGATGTAGGTGGTGACCAGGGGAATGAGCTCGGCGATGCCGATCTCCTCTTTGAAGTGGACGTGCACCATGTGGTCCTCCCGCAGACTGCAGTTGACCGAGGGGTGCAGCTGTTTCAGGCGTGACCGTAGACTGCTCAGGAACCTGCAGGGCACGGGTGAGGACAGGAGAACAGGCTTAAATATCATCATTTTCCTACTTCAACGTGTGCTGTACTCCTGACCCACACCAAGACTCCCTGCTCTGTACTGGAGTTTCTCTCTGCTTTCTACAGCTTCAGCTGTTAAAACTTATAATACTGCAAATTGTGTGCATCTGTTGCAAGTTAAAGTTCCTCTCAAGTTAGCATAATTCTATTATCCCCCTGAATAGATAAAGTGGATTTGCTCTGAATGTTTCATCTTTGGTTGCCACTAGAGGAACAAGGACAGTTATTTTCACTCTCCCCCCACATATGCTGGAGAGCGTTTTTTTTCCCATTTTAATCCTACCCTTTCGAAAAGAAACTGTTTGCAAAATGTGATATGTGAAGATTTCCATGACAACTCTTTTGTTATGTAAAATAAAAGTGATTTATTGACAGAATGATTGTGTGGTTGATGTAAGGACCTTCATTACAGTCACAATTAATCGATTTCATTTTCTCACCAACAACATTAATGAGCTACTCCCAGAGACCAGCCTGACAGAGAGTAATAGTAGATTGAATATTATTCCAGAAAAGGGGGGTGGAGAGACTGGAAGAGAGGAAAAAAAGGAAGAAAGGGAGCGCCCGCTGCCTGTGTGCTAACCTGGCATCATAGCTGCTCAGTGCCATCGTGATGGTGTAGGTGACCACCCTCTTCCTGCTGTACAAACTCAGTTTCCCAGGGACACCAAACAGCAGGTCTGAAACAATATCAAGCATAAGGTCAGCAGCAATAATGTCAATATTGTCTTAGTACTGTTAACCGCTAACAAGCAAATACACACTGAACCATAAACGCACACAGAGAACAACTGGGCTGAAACTGTGTCAGCAGAACAGTTTCAATATGGCACACACAAAATGGAGTAGCTAAGGCAACACAGATGAGATAAGCCTCTGCCCCCATCAGTCACAGATGGGGAAATAATAATGGTTCTTTGAATATTCACAATAAGCTAGATGACATCCTTAGGGGGTTCTCCTTTCAGAAGATGAATAGCTGGAAAAGGAGGCCAGTCCTGCTACACCCTCTCTCACCTCTCAGTGTGGCGGAGGTGTGCAGGCCTTTGGGCTCATGCTGGTGGACTGTCTTCAGGAGGTCCGGGTCTGAATCAAACAGCTCCCGTTGGTTCTGCCAGTAGTTGCCGGGGGAGACCAGCAGGCAGCCGTGTTCCGGCAAAACCGCCTGCATGCGCCGTAACCCCGGTAACAGGTCCGTCACCTGCAGGCAGAGCGCCTCCAGACTGCGGATCCCAGAACTGCAGCACGAGAAAGACACAGAGGGAGAAAAAGATGGAGGGAGTGGAGAGACAGACACAGAGGAAAAGAGAGTGGAAGAGGGACACGAATATGGAGAAACGGAGGGAATTAAGGTGAATTAATGGAATAAGGGAAAGAGGGAGCAAGTCAGAGCATCAGTGACTATGAAAACTAAGAGGCAGGATTGGCCAAGCTTCACAACTCTTTTCATTAATACAATGGCTTTTAAGCAATGGATAAAAACAAAGTAACTCCTTTACAAACCAGCTCCTCTGAGCTAATTCTAATGAAAAGAGAGACTAGAGCAAAGAACAAGCCTACACCAAGTGTGGGGGCGGAGTAGGATGGGGTGTCAGATGAAGAGTATTACCTGTCGGAGTGCACATGGTTGCGTATCTCCTCCAGCAGGGCGAAGACACGCCCCAGAGGAGATCGGTAAGCATCAACCGGGACCAGCTTGCTGTCCCAAGGAGAGACAGCTGCTTTGACCAAGACTTGCTGGATGTAGGCCACCGGAGGACCACGATACTGTGGGGGAACACAGAGGTATCAAGGGAAGGATGGTCCCTGTCATGGAAACGCCATTCTTTGAGATTTGAACTATTCTTCCCTATCTAACCGTCATCAGACATATGGCCGTGTATACATATTGGGATATTCCACCTACCAAATACCTGGGTTCTTAGTTAACTATCAATGGCTATGCAACTGCTAAAGTTTAATAATGCAGCGAATATGAAGACATTTTAAAAAATAAGAAAAAAATCTTCATACGTTTCATCAGCTAAAATTCAGATCAGTCCCAAGGATGCCTTACCAGGTTTGCCCATTAGGGGTCAGTATTTTCTGTTTAGCCAGTGGATTGGGGGGGGGGGGGGGGGGGGTGCCTACATCTCAAATGATGTAGGCAGATCTCTTGTTAACGGCTAAGGAATGCGATTGCCTCCGGCTAGCATGCAGCATTCTAAGCACCCTTTCGCACGGGAGTATACAGGGCATAGTGCATGGGAACAGTGGTGCCTGTGGTTGGGGATGTCACATATAGATGTACAATGTATTGCACAGTAGTGTGGTGCAGAGTCGTGATTTTAACCGTTTGTGTGCGCGCCTGTGCCTGAGTCTTACCCACTCCGGACGCTCCCCTGGGTCTCCCTGGGGCTCCTGGGATGGGACAGTGTAGTCTCGTACGCTTGTGGTGAACTCCACTGGCCCTGTCCCAGGCAGGGGCAGCTTCAGCAGCGGGTAACTACGGGCAGGAGAGGGGGGGTGATGATGGGAGACATGAAAGGGGGGGGGGGGGGGGGGGGCAGCACAGGTTTAGTGGTGACTTCATAAAAGTGGGAATTTGAGCAAGAAACATTTGATGTGATGTGTTTAAAGAAGACATGAACGATCGAGCTTTCTCAGCCTAGGATCCAGCCTGCCTCCTCAAACTGATGACAAAAATGCCTGCCTTAATACCAACCAGAACCTTTTTTAAGGGGGAGCTGCCAAATGCCAAATCCTGGCCATTTTCCATGCATGGTTCTCTGATCATTTAGCCATGCATAAGAACCTGAGAATATTAGTATGCATTTGTGCGTGAAATATGCCTAAGACAGTGATAATAAAAACCCATTCCATGGGCCATCACCACATCTGAATCTGGTGTAGAAAAAACACCAAAGAAAATACAAACACTGAACAGGACCAATCAGAATGATATCCTCGCTCATATTTGGCAATATACTGCACATCTGAATGTTTTCAAATGACTTTCCCTTCCCCATAAAACATGGAGCCCAACAAATAAACCTGTATGGGCTCTCAGAGACCCACAAACTCAACATCATGTTATAATTGTACTTCAAAAATGAAATGTAATTGGCTATTATGTTACTATTTTGCTGCTGTTTTTTGTGAATATCTTTTTGTTGTGTATATATTTATTTATTTAACCTTTATTTCACCAGGTAAGTCCTGGTCAGATAAAAATCTTTTCAAAAGGAGACCTTGCCAAGAAGTAAGTAACACACAATTATAGACAAAAAAACTACAACATAAAATATATGCATATAAATTCTGAATGACTCTGGCATTACATTACAACCATTTGTATTGGAGACATTCTGCAATTTGCTCTGTCACTAATTCAATTCAAAGGGCACTCAACTAAATCTAATTTGATGCTTATTTATGCAACGTGTCGTTGAATGTTTTCCAATTTGCGGGGTTTGAGCCAAAAAAAAAAAAAAAAACCTTGGAAATGGAAAGGGCACTCGCACCGAGGCCCACGTTACGGGGTTGCATAACGTGTTTAACTGATGAGGCTCAACAGGAATCCGCAGACTGCATTCCTAGGGCGTGGCCACGTTTACCTCTTAAAAAGAGAGTGGAAGAGAGGGAAGGAGGGAGGGAAAGAGAGCGAGCACGTGTGGAGCTTGGGCCTCCTTGGATCTCCTGAATTACCAAGAGACCTGCTTCCCCTCCTCTCCTGGGGTTGGGCTAGCTCTTTTAATAGCATAAACCCTCCAAAGGCCAAACCACTTTACCCCAGCAGGAGGGGGTGTGGGATGGTGGCGGCTTACTTCGTGTTCCGCTGTACAAGATTGACCACATTCTTTGCATCTGACTGGCAGAGCGGCTGGAGACAGGATTTTGTTAGCCGGAAGCACTCCTAAATCACAGCTCTGAAAGATTTAGCACCGATCACGCTGCTTCGGCAAACTGCAAGCACGCTGTTCCCCGGGGGGGGTTTACAGTAGGCACAGTATCAGCCATGCTGTTTAGAGTGTTAGCGCTTATAGCTGATACCACACTCACTGCATGGTCATGCAGTTCCATTCCAGCACAAACACCAGGCGTGGCATGAAGTAGCGTTTCTCTATGTGGAGACTTCTTGATATTGTCCACTCTTCAATACAATACAGACATGAAATGCTTTGGTCATGTTTTCCTTTTTTTCTAACAATATCAGGGGGATAGACTCAAAACAATCTGATTTCATGACTGAGACCAAAAAAACACAAATGATTTCCTAATAACTACATGAATAAGTTATTTGAATAATTATTGCTATAATTGTTTCATGATTATTACTAGATTTAATCATCACTAGAATCATTGCACAGAAATTAATATTAATATACTAATAAATTCAGAGTGTATGATAATTCTTTTTAATTGTTCATTTCTGCCAGCTATATTGTGCATTCATAGCTGTATACAACCATTTTCTGGGTTTCTAAATTGTCCTGGACAATCTCTAGCTACTTAGCAGATTGTGTTTGGGTCAGTGTGCACCTTCACAAAGGCGGTTTTGTTCATATAGCAGACCTTCCTCCAGGCAACTGGAGGTGACCGCAGACACAGGTCATTTTCTCAGGGTCACTTTCTCACAGCCATTTGCCAGCACTTCACTTTTAACACACTTTCAAAAACCAACACAGCCAAAATGTCCTAGAAGTATCAGTACAACTGTATCAGAGTTTCTACTGTCCTTAGTGCACTATGTGGCTTGTGGTGTGAAAAACACCCGTTGGCTGCATGCAAATGTTGGATTCCTCAACTACTCCTGTGTGAGTGTAGAGGTTGCTGCGGTGATAATTGGCAATTAAAAAAAAAAGTTTGTGTAAAGGGGGAGAAGCATATAAAAAAGGAGTTTCTACAGTCCAAACTGTTCATTTAACATTTCTGGTTCTCTTCTTTGCTCTCCTGTCCCTTTGATGCCACCAGGTGAAACCCGCTGATTCATGACCGAGGGTCTATTTTATCCAGCTGTGCCGACATGCATGACTTTAGCATTCCATCACCCTACTCCCCTCCCTAGCTCTAAATTCCCCACGTCTGACTGCCCCATCCCCCCTGCCCTGGCTCTCCCAGACAAATGAGTAAATGAGTGAGTGAATTAAATGACCTTCAGGTCTAAATCCTAACATAATTTTTATACTGCTGTGCCCACTTTTCTCAGGACCCTCTGATCTCCCCTGCTATTACCTTAGTGACAGTGGAGCTAATGGGTTCAACAGGGCAGAGGTGAGGGACCATCTGTTTTATGTAGTGGCAATGAGTCCTGCAGCGAAGATGAAAGGGCCTTGCTCTACAACGGTTCCTGTTCTCATCTGGAAATTCACACACCCTCACATGCATACGCTCTCTCTCACACACACGCACACACACACAAACAGGAACACACACACATTCAGACAGACATACACAGACATACACACATACACACACAGACACATGCACAAAACAGGAACATGCACATGAATGCATATGGACTCACCAGCAGGTCAGGATGCAGACTGCAGTGAAGACGATGATGGGGACGGGGTAGGACGCGCACAACAGGCCGTGTCGGTAGAAGCCAGCCGAGATCTTCTGACGCAGCTTCTCTCGCACCGTCATCCTGGGGGGCGGGGTCAGCTGGCTGCCATCGGGCGGGGTTGCCGTGCGGCCGAGAGAAAGGCACCGGGGGGCATCCAGGGATCTGTGCAAACGGGCAGCGTGTCGGCGTCACACGGCCCCCACACGGACAGATGTTAATGTATACTCATGCAGTGCGCATACACACATGCACAAGACCCTCATGCGGAGTGGTGACGTCAACGGCACAATCCAACTCAAGCCAATGCTCACGACACACAACCCCAGACACAATTTTACTCAAAAAAAAACCCCAACAAAGCAATAGTTTATTACACAAAAGCACAATGCAACCCAATAAAAATGGAACACAGTCAACCAAACATGACACAGTAGAAGGCAACATAACACGACACGAAGCAGCAGAGTACAAGACAACAAAACAAGACAAAGAAAACTTATGCAAAACAATGCATTTCAAAAGAATGGGACACAAAGCAAAACACAGCTCAACACACAAAGCAATGCAAACCCTTGGAAAAGAACACAGCAGAACAACACAATGGGACACCACTGAACTATAACATGACAGAGCACAAAACAGTGTGCTACAACACAAACAAACACGCTCCATCACACCACAATGCAACACGGCACACAGACACATCACAGGGGGAACACAGAGCAAAACACTCCCATCTGCCTCAGAGCTGCAGGGTCCTTCATTGCATAACTGAATCAATTACCGTTTATAGAGTAAGCTGGGCCCGAATCCAGAATGACAGAGAATGACTATGGCATGGGAGGGTTTTTAAACGAGTCTGGCTCTGCCGACCCCCTCAACCGTGTGCTGTTTTTCCTGAACCAGTATCTCTGAGACAGCAAGTTTGTCAGAGCAGTCCAAAATTTTCTGCCCTGTCTTTGCTGGGACTCTGGGCTTTGTTCCTTGGACCTATTTATATCCCCCAAAGCACAAGCTTTTACAGGCTTTATTTGCGGCCCGTAGCTCAGACAGAGGTCTTTTGTCAGCTGGCTGCGTCTGCGACTGCGCAGCTCTGCTCAGGAGAGCTGCAGAACCTTCCCGTTTGGAAACCTCAGAGTAACAAGGACTCGCACACATACACATACACACCACACCGTACAAGACAACAAAAACATTAAAGCACACAGATGCAGCAGCAGGACCTGCTAGCATACAACACCTGCACTCGTGTACGGCAAATCAAGCAACACAAAGGCTCCGGCTAACAAAACTCACCCCCCAGAAAACAAACTAATCACAGGGAAAAACAGAGCAGCTACATCTGTGTGCGCATAGCTTAAAGGAATTACTCCAGGATGCTTACTTTTCCTCGTTTCAGAAATACATCACCACTCTGACTGTGTTACAGTCAATGTCTGCATTTTACAATGTTTATTATTGTATCTGAAAGTGCAAAAGCCTCCCCCACACCTCCCATCTGGGCATGTGCTTGGTCCCAGATGGCTTTGGCCCTGTGAGGGTTTTGCGACCTGAGCAATCAGGAATGAGCCTCTGCACCCAATGGCAGGTGCTGACATGGCAGGGATAAGGCTCTGCAAACCTAAGACTGGCACTACGTAATGGGTCTTCAACCTCTCCAGAGACGTCCTTCACCATGCCACAAATATAAGCATCCACAAAAAAGGTATCATATGCACTGGCACTGTGGCTTTCTCTGTACATGCACCCAGGGGGTTACTTGAGGGTAAAGAAGGGCCCATTCTGGCAAGTGCTCAACGTCTGTGTCAGTGAGCTAATCCGGGATTGATCTGGTCAGGGCAGAGAGAACAGGGCTCGATTCCAGCAGCGGCCGGGACAGGACGGGCCTTTCTCCTTCCGGCTGCGCGGCTCGGGAGGCTTAGCCCGGGGCACATACTGTACACCACACTGTACACCCCCATCCAGAGTCAACACGGGCCAGAGAGGGCGTAACGCGGCATTACTCAAAACCGCAGAGCCTCTCGTGAGCGAGCAGAGACGTCAAACGGGCACGTGCCGCAACTCACACACACACAGCGAGGAGGCCGCTTAAAACGGGGCTAATGACACACCACGCGCTCCGTTTCCAGAATGCGCTAAGAACCTCCACACCCCTGGAGACTTCTCTCAACAGCCTTAAGGAGAGGCGCGACCTCCACCCCCTACCCACCACAACCTCCACCGCTCTCCTGGGCATTTCTACATCTAGCTGTGACACATACGTCACACCAAACACACACACACACGTTCGTAAACACGCACTTTCACACACACACTTTCACAAAACACACTCTCTCACACACAGACACACTTGCATCATACCCTGTAGAGCAGACATTGGTAAACACAGCGCTGCGAATTTTCAACCTAAGGGTCAGTACACTCTCCTTTGTCTAGGAGGGTTGCCAAACCAAAGGCGACTAAAACAACAACACTACCAAAACGCTACTCCTGTTTGCAGAGCCAGAATAGAGCCTGTGTTCAGCGGGATGGGGAGGGAGTGGAGACACTGAGCCAAAGGCCGATTCCGGCGGGGGCACTGGGCGCGGTCTGCCTTCGCCCTTGTGTTTGTCAAACTTCACGTCTAGCTGGCCACAGACAGAGCTGGACCTTCAGTGGCAGATTTGACACGTGGAGTGACTGGGGTCACTCTCACTACACAGTGGGGATGGAGGACTGTGCTTCTGAACCCACAGCTCACTGGCTCTGCACATTATTCCACCACCTCAGCAGCACTGCACTGTTGTCTGTGTTTGGCCCGGAAAATCATCTTCCGTCTGTGACTCTGTGGGCCACTTCACTAAAAATAAAGGTTACAAATTCTTTTTTTTTAAGCTTTTTTTAGTTATTAATCTCATTGACTGCCAAAATCAGTTACACTAACAAAAAACTCTTTCTTTGTTACTGTGCTGAGGTTATGAACACAGCATGCTGCAAAAAGACTGAGTATGAGCACAAAATGAAACTGCTCAAAATGTGAGGCTAACAATAACCTGACACGTGGTGGTGTTACTGTGCTGAAGGAACTGTGACATCCGATGTGAACCCAACCCCCCTATTCCTACTGAAATTAAGCTAATTTTGTGTCACTGTGGGCTCTAAATCATTATCGGCAGATGAATGACCCCAGGGCACAGCTTTATCAAGGAAAGAATACCTTAACCGTCTGACCATCTCGAAAGCCTCAGGTAAATGTATTTCTTAAGCAAATGATTGTCTCCCGCTAGTCGGCTGAGGGTCCGAAATGAACACCTTCCGGCCCTCTGGCGGGTTAATGTTGCTGGGTCACTAGCCGTGGGTGCTTTTTTTGCATAAATAAATAAAAATAACACGGCTTCCTGTGTTAGTCAAACAACCGTTGTGAAACGCAAGATGACCAAAGTGCGCACCACTTTCGTTCCGGTTATTATTTACTTACTGTGGGTCATGTCAATGGCAGGACCCCTCTGTCGTTTTCCAGTTTTTTTATGTAAATTCTTCTACCGCAGGAAGATTCCATTTGACTTGACTAATAACTCGATAGTTTTAGTGTGAGAAGTAGTTATCTATCCTTTACCATGTCTGTCAGGTCGCATATTTTGTTATCTGATTTAAAATTATGGAGACACATTAGGTCCGTCAAGCCCTGTAAGAAGTGCAAACATCAGGACGGTGAGAAACATGACAACTATTGTGTGAAAAGAAGTACGCAAGTAATGTCTTGTCTGGCTAGCTTGCTAACTTTCTAGTAGTAATAGCAAACACTACTGTGTTTGCTGTGCGTTCCAGCTGGCTAGCTACATAGCTAGCAAGACTGGCTAATAATATACGATGTTGCTAACACCGCCATGGAGATGTGTGCCTCGCAGGATCCAGTTAAATGTAGCTTGATTTCCTCTGTGGCATTTAGCCTCTGATAAATTATTTTAAGTGTTCTTCGCATTTTTAAAATTACAGACAGTGTTATAACTTTAGATTGCGACCTTGTCAGGACAATCGCTGCTTAATTCAACTGTCATATATAAAAATATTGATGTGTATTATCAGTGAGTTTGAATGATTGATTCATTGATAACTTGATAACTTGATAAATTGATAACTAACAACATAATAGCTTCATTCTCACTGTAACTCATGGAGGAGCACACATTTCTGATGTCACAAAAAGGCAACCCATGCTACAATAGCATTGAGGCCAGTACATAGAACAGCTAAGAGCATGACATCGATATACTCCTTTCACATTGGCAAATGGAGTAATTAATGGTCAGCCAAGAGACAATACACAGGAGCATGGAGGAAACTGGAATTAGCATGGTCCACGTCAACTGCAGTTGGTGGGAGGAGGATGGCTGTAATAGGTCATCTCATATAAATTATTGATGGAACCACACCATTACTGGAGTTCCATAAACTAAGGAGTTGCCTTCACTGATCACACCAGCATTTCTTTACTTTCCCATCACAGATCAACAGAGAAACAAAGGAATCTTCCAACTTGATTTGGTTCTGATCAAGAAACTCTTGATTGCTTCATCTGTAATGCCTTGTACTGGAGTGGACATCCACACTATTTCTAACTGATTGATTCTTGTCTTCACTTTCTTATTTGAGGCTTGCCTTCCTGGTCGCTGGCCATTTATGTGCATGTATTGACTCAAGAGTGAAAACAGAGCCACTTCAGTCCCTTGTGTTTTGACAGAGTGTGAAAGCAAGACCCTAGAGGGCTGGAACAAGTCAGAAAGCAGTCTGAGACTGTTGTAGAGAAGGAACTGGTAACTTTTGTTCAGAGGCTTGCAAGTATGATTCCCAGTCATTCCCTACCACTGTACCTTTGTGGAAGATATTTAACCCAAACTGCTCTGATATATATTCAGAGGTACAAATGGATAAAACATTACCTATGATAAATCACTACGGAAGACTTAAAGGATCTTAAAGGAAATGAATAATTGCTGATAATGAAGCAACTAGGCATTTAACAGTACTTGCAAAAGATGTCTGCTTCCTTCTTCTCTGCTTGCATTCAACATATTTACTGTTGGATCGCTGAATTAGGCCTAAGTATGCAATTAGTAAGATTTATGTCAGATGTTACTAATCTTTCTATAATCCAGTTTTCTTCTCCCTCAAACTGACTGCACTCTTGTGCAGACATTCTCCAGGCCACAACGTGTCGCATACATTTACTCAATATGCTTTAATTATGCTTTTATGCACACATACAACAATAAACAATCTTCACTTTTTCATATGCTTCACATTTTCTTCCATGAACTCACAGCCATACTACAGCCACAGAGTATATGCGTTTAAAACAGACACCAGTAAAATGAAATGTTTTGACCTTTTGTTATTCCTACAGCAACCTACAAAAATAACCTGTAACTTGGACAGATGATGTAATTGCAAAGCCAATCCTGACATGCAAACGCACATATGCTTACATATGCACACAGATATACACGCATATACACATGTATCCAGGTGTTCTTAACCCTCAAGCAGACACTGTACACTACAAGACAAGATGATGAGTTGACAGTTCTTTCACTGAGATAACACTCTGTAAAAAGTACTGTAAAAATTAATGAATTAATGAACACCCATCCCTTTATCCCATTATAAAGATTCTATTGCCATCTCCTAAATGCAAAAAAGAAGTGCCCTTCTAATTCTACCTATGTGCATCTTAGTTGAAGCAGGG
Source organism: Megalops cyprinoides (assembly GCF_013368585.1). Lineage (NCBI taxonomy): Eukaryota > Metazoa > Chordata > Actinopteri > Elopiformes > Megalopidae > Megalops > Megalops cyprinoides. The sequence continues at coordinate 22,360,922 of NC_050592.1, forward strand.
AAGTTCTAGCAGGGCTGATGGAATGCCTCTCCAGTTTCCAAAAGGTTTTGAACTGAATAATAAAAATATCAAAGGGCAAAGACAGTTTTGTCTTTCCTCAAACAATTCACTATGCAACTCATGTACAGTGAAAAGACAGATAACTGTTCAATTAGTCAATTCATTCATAGGATGGGAGGGAAATACTAATCAGACAAACATTAGCAATACACCCACAACTTGGTTATGGCTGTATCACATCCTTACAAAATATTCATATTTCATATTTCTTCAAACACATATTTACCATGAAAATACACTTTTCCTACAATGGACTGGACACTTTATCATAACAGCAAGAATTAGCACACACCTCACATAACTTATGTCCCTGCAATCACGAGTGTCTGAGTGATTCTCACAAGATCAAACAGTTGTGATGGCACAACAGGAAAAGCAAGATTAGCTTGCTAGCTACATCCACACACTTTGTATTGCCTTGGCCGGTCCAAGTATTTCCAAAGAGCGAAACTGGATATTCCCGATTGCTTAACCGGGTTTGTGCAAGGAATATGAGCCACTCCGCTTCCTCTTCGCCGACAATGTGAGAAAGCCCCTGCGAGTATCCAGACCACCTGCACGCTGCGTGACAATGGCAAAAAAAAAAAACATCAAAGGACGCGACAATGCTGGACAATTGCCAAATCAATAATAGCGCAGTTTGCGCTATCGTAGTTTGAAAGGTCAAGGATATGAAAAGCGAGATTCCCCCATTCAGGGACGTGGAGAAAAACGCACGCCCGGCTCTGCGCGCTGCATCCCAGCACGCCGTTCCACACAGTGATGCAACATCGCTGCAACACTGCAGCAACGCACTGCTAGCCACACTAGACTCGGACATCAACACTAACGCAGCAAGCTATCTTTTTGGCCTTTTAAAGTTTGATCTACAACTCTATTGACAGAAGGTAGCCAGCTACCTTCTAGCTTCTTGGCTATTTTACCTAAGCAAAACGATGACAATCACATAAGCTATATTTACTCCCCCATAACACTGCCAAGTTAGTTAGCTAGCCATGTCCCTCAGCCTTTCCCCTCTTGACACTTGGGTAGATAACTTGATTAGCTGTAACTTGCTGTAGTAGCTTGCTCACTAGTCATCTGGCTGAGTTGCAACAATATCAATATAACTGAGTAACTTTGTTGCCTTTTCCAAGAGACAGCAAATTGTGTGTAGCCTGTAAGAATGTCAACGTCGGCTAGCTAGTGAAGTAGACTAGCCAACTTAACATACCATAGCTAGCCATAGCGTGTTTATTTGGCTGCTCCCAGTGAAGTGGGGATGATAGCGCAAACTTCAACAGGTTTGTACATAGCTATCCAGCCAATGAACTTTGCTCAAGCCCGTGTGTAGTTGCCTACGAATTACAGCTGACTGCCTGGCTAATAACGTTACTATATTAGCTTGTTGGCTAATACTGATGTCTCCATGACAGCCAAGCGGCTAGCTAGCTACCCAGCTAACACGGATCGCGTGGTAGCTATGGAGACACTGTATCGCTTGCCTGTCTTTCCTTGTCAAAACAAATAGCTAAAATATGCTCACAGAGGAAAGCGCCACGGTTCCCCCAAACAGCACTCAAATACCGTAACTTATTCTGTCTCTAGATAGCTAGTCTTCCTATTAACCATCCAGACACGGCAGCCCTCAATTCCTCCAAGCCCACAGCATCTCCCCTTCTCTCCACTACACTCACGCTAACACGGGTAATGTTAGGGAAATGGACATGAATACAGGGCCTGGAGCACAGATTCAGGGCTAGCAGGCGATATAGCTACCTCTCCACAAGTAGCTTAATCAGTCTGAGGAGCCAAGAAACCGCACCCGTCCATCTACTCACCTAACTGCGCCTCTGCCGGTCCTCTGTAAGCGCTAATCCCACTGTCAAATCGGTTTTTGGAAGGAGTTATTACCGTTTGTTTTCCACGATATCGCTCCACTGGAGGGACCCTCTACTACCGTGTCATGTCACCACTGTACACAGCGGCGTGAAATCCCGGGGAGAGACCTCTCCACTTCGACCTCTCACCCCGAATCGCAAACACGAAGACTCAGTGTTGTAGCGGCCTCTGCTGGACCTTATTGAGAATGCCCCAGACGGGTGACCCTGATGTTTTTGTTTTGCTTGATGTAGAACAGCCATGGTAAGACCTCCTCGTAACGGGGGGCATAAATTGTGGTTCGATATTTCAGTCGAACGGGTGGTGCTATGACTCTCTTCAAGACTGCTGCAACACTGCAATGCTGTTTTCCAGGGATCAAAGCCACACCTTTTGCCTGTAGTAAATCTAAAATTGCACACAACAGTTTCACTAGAACCAGGAAGTTTGACTGTACGACCCTGGTTCTGGCTGCCTATCCAACAATGGACTGATGACATACAAGTACCACTGAGGTAAAGTCACATTATGGGTGCAGCTACACCTCCTTTACAGATAAGTGTTAGCTCCAACCTGTAGTGTGGTATGTTTCACCTGTTTTGGTCCCTCACAATTGGAATGCCATCTCAAACAATGCATCTGCTGTTGAGCCTCTACCTCTAAATGATGAACTAAAAATTACTCATTTTACTGCCTCCCCATTTCATTAATGGCATAAAATTGTGCAGAGGTGCTGAACTTCTATTTATATTAGTGTGTTTTGTTTTACTGCACTCTGTAGCACTTTGGAATTTTTAAAGCTTGAAGTAATAGTAATAATACATTTTTTCCCAAACCTTTTCTATATTCTATATTCAATCAATATTCAATTCAATCTCTGCAACAGACCAACTACACTACCTGTTTAAATGTCCTGGGCTGTTCCATGTCAAGCAACCAAGTTCACAGCACATGCATAGCCTCATAAAAGTTTCAGTACCTTTTCTGATAGGCATGGCCAAGGGAAGCACGTGTGGAGAAAACAAGAACTGGGACTACAGGAGAGGGCTGCCCTGGGGGCATAACCCCATCCGTGTCAGTGACACATCCATCTCCAACCAATGACGCCACCACCTCCACCGCATCACAGATGAACCAGTGACAGTTGTTTATCAAAACATGTTTATTAAAGCAAATTTGACTTTTGCAGGTGTCCCACCCATGTTCTTGGCAGTAGGTTTAAAAAGCTTAGCCTTCTGATTTATCTTATTTTTACCTGAGAGATAGATTTTTGAGAGCAGCTGAAGATCTGCTGGATTGCAGTTCTCCAATCTCTTTAAGATTATGCACTTTGTTTTGCCTAATGCCAAGTTTTTCTTTTTTGACAATACATTATTAAGTGTAGCTACTTTCATTTGGCTTTAACGAAGTATTACACATCATATTAATACCATTATGAACATGGTATTGTCACACTGCGAGGAGTTCATTAGCAAATGCAGTGCTCTTTGACAGCTGATTTGCTTCTTTTATGTAAAGAAAATGTAAAATTCCCCCAGAAAACATGCAAAAATATAACTAGTCACACATCAGGTGTCATAAAGCATTTACCTCATTTGCTTAAAACCTTTGACAACATTTACGGCATACCCACGATTGCTTTGTGTCACTTTGTGACGTGTGATGCCTTTTTTTGGATTTGGAAATGTCCATTCCTAATTGTCTGTTGGCAATGAGAGGCCACCTTTCTCATCTTTGGCAGTGCAGGTACTGGACATTTCTTGTTGTGGACTTGAGGGCCCTCACACAGGAGGAGGGGCCTCCATCATCTATACAGTGACTACTGGTCTCCGTTTCCTCCTCAGGTGCAGGCACGTCTCTCCTCAGTGTTTGGGTTGAGGTCTCAGAGCACAGCACTGGACATGCCTCGAGCGAAGAAGGACGCTCCCTTGTCATGGACTTTGTACTGGAAGAGCTTCCGCTGAGGACATCCAACGCCCCTGCTGCATCCCTGCCAGCACACCTCCACCTGGGGCACAGTCAGAAGACATTGACCTCCGTTCTGTTGGGTCCCCTTCCACCCATATCAATTCCATTTCTGCCCAACCCAATTATATTCAGCTGTGGCATACTGAGTTCAATTCAATTCTAACAGATAAGCACGGATGCATAGTTTTACCAGTGCCACTGAATACCAGTAATGTCATTCATAAATACTGGGCAATTAATTTACATCTAGCTCATCCATACATACTTCTCATCTATCCAGCACAATAAGCATCCATGTTTTTGGTACATTTGATGCTTTGCACATTCATACCATTGTAGGATTTATTAATTCATTTGAATTTACTTCTAATTGACTATTTACATTTTATTTTTACAAATGTGTTAATTACATACAAAAAAATTAGATATAAAGAAAATAATTGGGGAAAAATGGGAAAGTTATAATTCTGTTACCATAATGGTAACATGTGTTTTTAGTGAGTGAAAACACACTTGTCTTACAGTTATTATTACTCATAGTGTAGTGAAGGGCGAGAGCAGTCACCCACCCGGCCTCAAACCCGGGTCTATGGGGTACCAACCATGCAACTTTGACCGCAACGCCAAAGAGCCAGGCTCTTTGGTGTCGCAGTCAAACACTCCGTAGACCCAGAGGCTGTTGACCAACGGTGTGAGGGACCCCAGAGATGGGTGAAGCACGGTGTGAGGGACCCCAAGGATGGGTGAAGCACTGGTGAGAGGGGACACCTCGGTGTGTGAAGCGCATGGGTGCGCTTCCCGAAGGGGAGGGCAGTGTGACAGAGTGCTGTCACTATGGTTGAGTATGCGCTCTGACTGCCATACCAACGAGCCTGGCTCTTTGGTGTTGCGGTCAAAGTCGCAGGGTTGGTACCCCATAGACCCGGGTTTGAGGCCGGGTGGGGTGACTGCTCTCGCTCTTCGCTACACATAGACCTACCTGCCCATGAATGTCTTTGCAATAGCCAGTGGGGAGGCCTTCCACTCGCAGTGCCAGGCTGCACTGGTGGGTGAGACCCTTCAGGAGCCACTCAGAGCCTTCTTCATCACCTTCGTCCTCTGCCTCATCCTCACCTCTTACTAGTATCACCATATTGCCCTGCAGAGACAAGCAGGTGACAGTCAAGAGACCACAGACTTTCACTGTGTATGTGTGTGGGGTTATATTCATCAAAAGAATTCAGAACCTAGAATTTAGATATCAGTTTAGTACGTGCCAAACCTGTGTATGCGTGTGCCTGTGCACATGCATGCATGTGTGTTTATCATGTGTAAGCACTGGCAAGATCATGTTGTGGCAGTTTATTTACATTTTACATTTATTCATTTGGCAGACACTCTTATCCAGAGTGACCTGCAAAAAGTGCATTTAGTCAGGTTAGGCATGTAGCCATTTAGATACTGAATCATAAGTGCAATACATGTAAAACAGTACTATTGTGGGTATCATTGCCATAATGAACAAAAACACATATTATTATTGCCATTTTCAAGTACCACTCTACGCATTACATGGCATTACAGTTGCAGAGCAGACGTGATTATCCAGACTTACTGTAACTGAACGGTATTCATCTAAACATCTGGATACTTTACTGAGGAAATTCAGGTTATGTGCGTTGCCCAATGGTTCAACAGCAGGACCCCACAGGGGAATCGAATCCCCACCCTTTGAGCTACAAGCCCTGCTCCTTACCACTATATGACAATGCTGTTCGTGTTTATGTTTGCATTTGTGAGCGTTAAGTATGTTAACAACCTACCGCTCTATTACTTCACCCTCTCTTACTATGCATATTTGTATGCAGTAGTATACGTATGTGTAAGTATTACAGCATGCACCCTTAGAATGAGTGGCTCACTGACCTGCTGCTTGGAGCACACAAAGGCTCTGCAATAGTGGGCAAAGTCCAGCACCGCTCCTGCCCTGACGCCAAGACTCAGCAACACTGTCAGGTCATCCACGATCAGCACCGGGGGTCCCCATTCTGCCACTTCACTCCCGCTCATAGACCCCTGCACAAACTCAAAGACTCTCCGCAGGTCAGAACGGGGAGAACTATGAGAGGGAAAGAAGGAGAGAGGGAGAGGGATGGAAGAAAAAAACAGAAGAATGAGCGGCGCCAACACAAATCAGCCTGGTGGTAACACATGCCACGCACCTGCATATTAACAGAACTGAGAAGTCAGTGGTCACATGGACAGAAACATAATGGTAACAGAACCATGCAGACAGAGCAGAAAATACAAATGACCCTGTCAAGTCAAATTGAACACACTCCCTGACAGTCAGAGAGACACTGGTAAACCTGGCAGACAGACCAACCCAGCAGAATAACACGACAGACACATATCGGAGAGTTTTTGTGTTTTTGTGAGTGATCAGTTGGGTACCTTAAGAAGTCCAGGGTGTGTGATCCAGACCTCGTCCCATCTTGCAGCAATATTCCCAACGCATCCTTTAGCCCCTCCAGAAACACAAGCTGTCCTTTGTCCCTGGCCTGTGCCAGGCTCACACCCTGAATACACACAGACACACATGGTAAATTCACACTCATGCGAACACACTCACACACACAAAGAATACCACATTTGAGGACTATACTCACCAGTCTCTGGCCAACTGCACTATAGTGACTGAAAGACTGCACCAGCCCCAGGAAGCACACCTTACAACCGGCTGTAACATCCATACACACAAAGGTAAGCATGACAAACGATAATGGACTCTGTTTTATGAGCTCAATCATGGTTTGTGTGTTCAGGAAAGTCAGGCTACCCTCCTGAAATAATACAAAATTACGTTTGCCATTTGTCTTCATAAAACATATCATACGTTAACATATTTTATATTCATGTATCTTTCTGGTTCATGTTAGAAATCCCCACTCACCTCGCAGGTAGAAGGATAGAAAATGGTGGATGAGAAAGGAGGCATCCGCTTTTCTGTCAGACACAAGGATACACTCTCCCTGCAAAAACAAAACAACCACGAGGCTAGCCAAGGCATTCATTCACAGATATCAAACCGCCTCTTCATTGTCATAAATATAATAACGTCTCCCCACCCTGACCCAGATATTGTGTTGTATTACCTGCGGGCAATTCTCTGGACAGGCGTTGAGGATGCTATTCAACTCGGAAAACATTTTGCGGAGAGATTCAGGGGGACGCTACTCTGTGACGCCGGGCTGGGCTGTCCGGAATCAGAATACACTATCGTAGTTATTAGCATTTAACATCAATTTCACACGCAAATTGAAACGTAGCTACGTTTCCACATAGATAGAAAACGCTAGCTAAAAAGTTGGTTAGCTGGCTGTAACCCTTTCTTGCTGTAGGAGGCATGATTTTGCCAGAGATAAATATCTGTTTCCCTGTTTGGTAAATATACATGTGGTAATTATTTTAGAAATGAGCAGTATAAATTAATCGGTTAATATGCTTTGTGTTTGGTAAATACGTCGCTAGCCAGCTACTCACTACACAGTGAGTACACATGCTTGCTAGCTAGAACTCTAGCTTTGACAGCTGATGCACAGCTATCTGTACAAACCTGAAAATCCGTTTCGTTTACAATCTGTAAGTCTGTGGTCCTGTCAGATGAATTTTGTATTAGCTAATGCCCAGCTTTAGTATGTTTTTATGTCTCCAAATTGACTCTGATTTCACACAGTCGCCCATTCAGACCGTTTCCATTGAACGCGGTGATATCCGCTAGCTAGCTGGCTAGCTAGCGAACTCATAATTTGTATCGTGGACACAGAGGGACAATCTTTATATGTGTGCGGAATTTTAAGACGCGTTTCAATAACTCAAAAATTCGGAGGTCGCAGGAGGCTGTCAAATCTCTTCTCTCCTCGCTATTATCTATCCGCTAACGCTTTTTGCGCTTCAAAGGGCCAGGTTAGCGACATGTCCAAATCATGTACAGAATCTTGAATATTTCATTATTTAACTATTGATATCAATGTGACACCAGCTTAACGATATAGGATACATTGCGATAACGTCATATACTAAAGAGGAAGTATTTCAAACGCATTCTACATAGTATTCCTGCCTAGTAAATGCAAGACCATGTCTGTTATTTTAAGAGAATGAATGGTACTCAATGATTAGTTTCAGGCATGTATTCATGTGTGTGTGTGTGTGCGTGTCCGTGTGCGTGTGTCCATCCACATGCAATCACAAATTATGTATGAGGGTGAAATCCATATAATTTTATTTCGTGTCACTATGCTAACTATAAGAATGGAGAAATCCAGCAAGATAAACAGGGAGTCAGATATATTCCTTGTCATGTGTGGAACAGGTTTGTAAAATGTTAGGATTGTGCATTAAATTGTAAATTTTTTCATTCTTATCTTTTGAAATGTTTGTTAAATTGCACATGTCATGCAATATAATTTATCAAAATGTTGTTGAGCCAGGACTTATTTTGATTTCACAACTGTGTCATGTGTAGTCAAAGAAGTCCAAAGGGTGTATGATTGTGAATTATTATGATTGATGTTCTGCAAATTTTTAAAAATAATAAAAAAAAACAATAATAATAATATGGCCACCAAACCATTAGTGCTTCGACCTGTAATAAGATTACCCCCATTCTGACACAATTTCCCCACCTGAACCCATTTTCTTGTGCCTGTTTCCCTGTGAAAAGATTTTTTTCCTTCATACATTGTAACTGTTGTCATGGGACACATCTGAGTAATGCCTTGAAACTCCGGATGGATGTGGAGGGAGGGAAGCAGGGTTAGAGAGAGAAGAAGAAAATGAAATCGGGAAGATTGGTGGGAACTGGCTTGTGCTACCGGGTTACTTGTAACTTATGACCATTCCTGCATGTGCAACTGTATTGCCAGGTTCGCACATAAAGAAGAGCAGTGATGGTGGAGGGGTTGTGTGTGAAAATAACATGTGATGGGAGATGGAGGGCAGGGAGGCCTTGGCAGAGAGGAAAGTGGGATACACACAAAGAGGGGTCTGTGAAGCTGAGAGGAGGGGGACAAAAGCACAGGGCCAGGGTTATACCCTCCCTTTCCCTGCACTCTGTCACCTCACTCTTTCCTTGCAATGCAAATGAGCGGGTTTGTTCCTTTTGTGGGGAAAAGTAAAAGTGGTTGCACAGCAGCGGGGACCGGGGGACCACAGGACAGCAGGAGCGTACCAGCAGACAAAGCTGCCTCTTCCACCTTCCACACAGTTCACACAAAAGACTTGAGCTTACTCCCTACAACAGGAAAGACTGGCAGAGGGAATGACACTCATGCCTCAGCATACAAACACTTACTCTGAACTATCATTCTGAAAGTGATTTGTTTCTTTTTGAGAGCCACTGCAGTTCTTTGGGCCAGTACACTGTAGAATTACATATATGATCTGTTCGTATTTAATGGTGTTATTAATTATTTTCTTTTTGAAAAAAAAAAGTCGTGGTGAAGACAAATTGTTAGGCTATATTGTACTTGTCAAAAGCACAACAGATATTACATTCTGTTTGGAATCTATTTTGATCAATTTGAACATTTCCAGCTCTATTAGTTATTAGGCTTATTATTTATTATAACAATTTTATCATGATGTGAAGGTAACCCAAAAAGTCCTGCCCATGTCCTGGCTCAGTTAGCTGCAGTATACTAGTTAACCACCAGAGGGTGAAAAAGACATGCTGAAAACATGTTATACTTTATCATTGTTGCCAATTTCTCTCTGCTCATGTGATTCTCCTGACTCTATGAATGAGAATTGGTTGGCCCCAAATAAATTTTTAGTGGCTAGCTGGGGGTGTTTTAATTGGAGAACTTGGGAAGTCTGTTTTAGATGTAGAAGTGCCTTGTTGAAGAGTGCTTCACGCTGACATACAGTGTCTCTGGGTGCTAGAGGTGTCTGGCCTGCTGTCAAGACTTGGCAATAGCAGGCTAAGTTAGCAGAGATATTCCTGTGTTTGTGAGAGCTGGGGCAGCGGGCGAGATTGGTCCCAGCGACGGGCCTCACTCTCTGTCTCCCGTCTCCACAGACAGCGTGTGTATTTCCCCAGCCTGGCCCTGTCTTTGTGTCTCAAAGCAGCTAATGGAGCGTGGTAATTAAATCCCTGTGTCACAAAGGGTCCAGCGCCCCACAGGCTGGGAGACCGCCCGGGACTTTCTCTGCAATGGCCGCACGCCACCATTCACACACACACACGGGGGCTGGGGGCAGCGGGTACTGGGGAGGGAGAGGGGGAGGGGTAATCATGGTCTTAACGTTCAAGTTTGTTTAGTGTGGTGCTCCCCCCGTTGCCTCTGTGGAATAACAGCTGTGTCAGTGGTGACACATACAGGACATATGTATCTCACACAAGTACAGATATGCATGCACCATGTGGGCATACATGGATAATTGTGTGTGAGTTTACCACTGGTTTCAAGGTCATTTTTAGTATTCTGCATGTGATATAGAAAATCAATTCAAGCAGGAATCATAAAAGCATTATCCTGTTTTGGTAAGTAATATAATTAATGTTAAATCCTAGATATTCAGGCTCAATTGAATTCAGATTTAATGAAATGCATATTTAATTAGACAAAGATCTAATGGAGTATTGCATGAATAAAGAAAAAGAAACCTGTGCTTTGTTTGCAGGGATGTAAGTGCAAACAGATATTTTAAAAAGTTACAATGCAAATGCATTCCACTGACCTGGTTTCTCTCATATGTGCTACAGTATTAGTACATTTTTTCAGAGATCTTTTTTATTACTTTTATCAGTTGTTTAACTTAGCTCAGCAATGCTATTCACTCTCACAGTGGCGCACACACAAAATGTATGCTTCAGCGCAGTGCTTATCTACACTCAAAGAATGTGGGTCACAGAGCTGAACTTTCTGCAATGAACCTGACCCCCATTCTTTACTACCACTCACTAAATCTCACTGCCCCCCTGAGTTTGAGTGTAGTAAATCCTTGCATTTTGTCAACAATTGTATAATCTCTCCATTATTTCCAAAAGTACACACAGTTTTATGTGTAAAATATAATATATGTTATGTTAAATGTTAATATAAAACATAATATATGTTTTATGACATATATTATGAATTAAAATCTTTTATAAAACACCCAGGTTCTCATATTTCAGTCCATGAATCCTGAAATTCAATCCAAATCTTTGATATCTGTGATATCTGTTGTAATATGACACAAATATTTTTACAAGCAATCGGCATCTGCATAGTGTCTTTGATGAAAATTGACCAAACATTGCACCTCTGTATGTCTCCCTAAAGTCTTGGCCACAGGCTTGTTCATAATCACATCTTCATGAAAACATACTTAACTTTTTGCTGCTTAGGTTCTGAAACTGAAGTCCTGCTGTAACTGAGCATACTACACTCCCTTTAGCAATGTCATACCTGAGGCAGAGTTAAATAGGAGTGAATACAAACAAATTATTTAAAAAATGTTTTATCATGATTTAAAAGATTATGCACCTCAGTTTTAGTGTGTAGTATTTTCAACCCTCACTGTGATTGAAGAACTGTGCAGGAATAATTATACATATGTATCTGCACTACTGTTGTCTCTGGGGTTGTTCCATCTTTTGTGTGCTTTCTGCAGGCATACTTCCTTCCTACTGTTCTAATTGCCCTAGTTATGCAATAAGTGAGTATATGTATGTGTGTGCGTGTGTGTGTGTGTGTGTGTGTGTGTGTGTGTGTGTGCATTACTCAGTGAACATTATTACAGTGACAGAGCCCTTCCCCCTCAATGTTTCTATCCAGCTTAAACGCTTCACTGAAATGAAAAGCGAATCTAATTTGCAGTAAGGAAATTTGAAGAGAGGAAAGCGGACAACTGAGCAGAATACACCCTGCTACTTAATGTCCATCCTGGGATATTTTAACTGATGCAAATTAAGGTTTGGGGCCAACTATACCCCCTCTCCCAAATATTCTCTCCCCTTCTTTCCTTCTATCTTCAATTTTAAGTGTAAATTCTGCTTAATTCTTTGTAAGGTGCCTTAGGTAAATTCGGATGTGTTTTGGGGTCATTTTACCTTTTTGGAGATTGTCTCTAAAACTTTACTGTTGGGCCCAGTTCTGAGAGCACTACTCCATTTGAGCAAGAACTTATACAGCCCCATTTATAGAAAATGAGCCTGGGACTTGTAAACTATTCCACTATCACTACACAGACACTTCCTTTCCTGTTTCTTGCAGTTCCTTCTTACCCTACCTCCTAGTCTTCTTTGCAGGCTCTCCTGGACCTTTTTCTTTGTACTCCTCACAATGAAGCACAGACACATCAGTGCACAGCACACAAGAGTTGATGGATTTTTATTTCAACGGAAAGGGGGTCTAGACCCCATTTAACAATAATGAACATCAGAAATCTCCAACATTTGCACAGTGGCCATTGTGATTGTGGCAGTTCCATAGCATGAGTCACCATGTTGTTATTCTTCTATCTCCTCCATATGATTTCTTTTGTAGATCCCTGTTGGGCAATCAATATGGGTAACATAGTGAGAGTCAATGTGTCACAGCCTCTCTCAGGTCTGAAAATATATTACAGTATGTCAAAAATGCAATATCTCTCACAGTGTAAAATTCAGAAAGATTGGTTGCATTTTTAATTCAATTTTCACAAACATTCCTGATTCTAAGATCTATTCCAACAATGCTGGAGTTAAGATTCCTCTTATCCTGCACTGCTCCTACATGGCAGCTATTTTACTACAGTGGTGCTGTTCATTAACTGCCATGCAAGAATTTTGTATGTGTGTACCATTTGCAGTTGTCTGTCCAGAAACTCACTTTAAAAGTAATGAAACATGGAAAGTGAGAGACTGGAATGATTACTCTGCCACCTGTCTGCATTAATTTGTGCAAATTCCTGATGGATGTCTGGTTTTTACTAATTATGGCTGCCATCTTCAAATTCCAGTTAATTCTATTTATCTTGGCTGCAGTAAAACCGCACACAATTAGCATTTAAATATATTGTATTTAAATATATGACAATAATACATGTGTCTGAAATATATTCAAATCTCATTTGCCTAAATCATGGATGTTATGTTAAACAATCGCAACATCAATACTGAAACGAGTGACGTCTCCCTGAGTGCATGAGAAGGCACACAGTTCCAGCACAGAATTGAACCTGAAGCATTCATTTCATTTGACTGAAGAAATAATAACAGAAGATATTGAATACACTTACTATACCTCCTCCTCGCCAACCAATGTCTCAAAGTAATTCAGTAAAACAAAAAAGATTTTATTTAGCTGTTTATTTATGTTCAGTTTTATTTGTGCAAACAAAAAGCAATATCATATAAAAATGTCAAAAACAATATTATAGTCACATAACAACACATTTTCTTCCACTTGGCCTGTTTTGGCTAAATTAATATCATATATAGGAAAGTGAGTCTAAGAAAGACTGGTCCCAGCCCAGGCCAAGGTTTATCTGGAGGTATTGTAAACTACAGCCACACCAAAATAGCTGAATTCAGAAGAGTTTATATTCTCCCTTTGACTGCTGTGTCAGCCAGCATTTGTTCTTCAAGTCTTTTAGTATGTCACTTAGTGTGTTACAGAATGTCATTCAATACCTTACACTGGATTAGTGCGTTGATCCTTTTTTTGGCGTCCAGAAGGATCTTAGTATTTAACATACCAACATTGCATTCAGTAGGTGTACGAATTTGCATATCAGTCAGTATGTTACAATTTATCACTCACTTTGTCACAGTATATCAGTTAGCTGGTTACGGTCTGTCAATCAGTACACCCTACTATAGCGTATCACTACATTAAAGTCAGTCAATCTGAGCATTTGCAGTTTTGTTCAGGTATGTCAGTTAGTATATTAGTTAGTATATTACCTTAGTTGCTATGGTACCATACGACAGTCAGTTCAGTATGTAAGTATATGCCAGTCAGTGCCAGTGCCAGTCAGTATTGTATGGTGGGAGAGGTACAGGGGTGATCAGGGGGTGTACACTTTGCCAAATCGTGGCTGAGGAGTCCTGGTGTTTAGGGCAGGCAGGGAGCGGGTGCTGACAGGGCTGTATCCCTGCTTTGAAGAGATCTTCTTCTCTTCTACAGAGTCCTCTGCCCTGTCCTCACTCCCGTCCTCCGAGGTCTTGGGAAACGTGTAGAAGTACATGTGGTAATGGACCGGTGAGGCAGTGAGGGTCCCGTTGTTGGTTTGTTTTTGGAGGTGTAGCTCCACATCAATGGTCACTTTGTGCTGCAACAAAATGAATACAGACAGGCGCGCACACACACACACACACAAACACACAAACACACACGCTCATTCTCCATTCCCAAACAGTTCTGCCCACACCTGTCTTCATAGAGGATGCAGTCCAGCTCAGCTGCTTCATGTGAATGTCTCAGCTGTGACATCCCCCCCACAGCGCTGCCGTTTTAGCGTCATGCAAGCAGTACAGACATCAAAGGGAGACACCAGGCTCGCCAGAACAGAGGGTTCCCATGGGAAAGCGGGAATCTTTTACTCTAGTGCAGCAGTTGCTACCCAAATTTACATCAGAGAGGATTCATTAATAATCGCCTGCATTCCTCAGGAAGGATTCATTAATAATCGTCAACATTCCTCAGAACAGATACGTTAGCAGTGGTCTGTTCAATTATACCAACACATTTTCTCCCTCAGTGCCATCCCCAGCTCTAGTCATGGTTTCCCAGGCTACTAGTGTGACAGTGTGTGTGTGTGTGTGTGTGTGTGTGTGCAGCCCCTCTCAGTAGTCCAATCATGAGGCTCTCTTTGGAATCTAAATGCCATCGTTCCACCACATCCCCAGCCAATGGTAATGGAGAGAGAAAAGCTCCACAGCGAGGGCGCCATGTTGTAGAGAGTGATCATGCCACTCCAATAACCAGCAGCTCACCATCCCCCAGGGCCTAGCTTTGTCCCCTGCTCCTCCCTCTCCTCTCAGGAGAGGACAGCTTTGCACTCATGGGCACTTGCTGGCTTAATGGGGATAAACTGCATTGCTGTCATATTGCAAGACAATGTTACAGAAACATTGTGAAAATGTTTCATAATAGCTGATTTGAGAGAAAGCGATAGAGCGAGAGAGCTAGAGAAAGAGGAGAACAGTTGAACAGAGGCAGTGTGAGGGCATGAAACTGAATGGCAGAGAGAAATAGGGAGAAAGAAAGTGAGATGTTTATGTCAATAGGAATTTAAAGAGAGGCATACTTTTTTTTTGCCTTTGACTGATGAGTAAAACGTGATATTTACAGGTAGACTGTTTGAAAAGAAAAGCTTCTTTGAGAAGACACTCAAACACCAGCTAAAGTTCATGCTAATTTTTAACGGTACAGCTACTCAAAAGAACATAATGAACGGTCAATGGACCAGATTCACTATTCATATGTACAGATGATTTTGTGTAGATAGTGTGCTTATCCATCTATTTCGTAGGTGACAGAAGTTACGTGGAGAAAAATATTTGTTTCTATGCTAGAAGCAATTGAACTCTGAGTTTACCACGGACGTGTAGGTTTAGACAAACAGAAAATACAAAAGTAAGCCCACACACTGTTATTATCTGGGACAAAAATCCAATCAAAAGAAATAGATGCCGGTGAAGTGGCCAGATGAAAGTGTCAAGCGACCACCTATAGAGTTTCGTGCTGAAACCCTGACTGATGACAACCCACAGGCACCACGAGAGATTGCGTACAACCACGTACGCGCACTTTCTAGCTGCTGGAAGCCAGTGGGTGTGTTGCAGATGAACGTCTGCAAAATTGCACCAGCCTGGTGTCCTTGTCTGCACGGCTGTGAAACATGGTAAACATTCATCACCGAATGAGCAGCAACAAAAGGACATGCCAAAACCATTCCAAAGAACAGGGCCCCAATGCAGACTTGCACAGAACTTACTGAACATCTTTGAGTCGTTATGAATTACAAGTTACTGTGCACCTTTTCACCCCCAGCTTATATCTGTAAAGTCTACCCTCCACGCACTTTAAGATACAAATTTAATAACTTAGTTTAATTTCATGAATAACAAAGGACAAGGACAAACGTTTTGATATAAAGATGAAATTAGATAGAGGAGTCCTTTCAAAGTCATGACTTACTGATCTCCTGGACATTCCACTTTTCGCACTATTATTTTTTTCTTGGATCCACCTTCGTCAGTATTGTTTACATCTCTGAATCAGAGAAAATGTTTTCCTTTTTTCCCTTTTAGCAGCATTTCCGCTGTGTGCAACTCGGTGTCAGAATGTCCTTGTCTATATGATTGTCAGGGCGCTTATGCTAATTACAGGTAACATGCTCGAGCATCCAAATTAAGAACAGTTTAACTTCATCATCACACGGACAAAAGTAAGAACGAAATCGAGTGTTTCTGCATTTTTGTCGTGGATGTGATGTGACTGTTTGATACGCACTTTTA
Organism: Megalops cyprinoides; assembly: GCF_013368585.1. Classification (NCBI taxonomy): domain Eukaryota; kingdom Metazoa; phylum Chordata; class Actinopteri; order Elopiformes; family Megalopidae; genus Megalops; species Megalops cyprinoides. Next base: position 22,377,285 of record NC_050592.1, read on the forward strand.
TTGTGGTATCTGAACACCTTCAGTAATGTAATTCATACATTTCTGTAGGAAAAAAACATGTTGCCTTCATTTCATTTTAAAGATATCATTTCTTGCTTGTGATCCCTGTGAGTACAGGAGTGTGACATGGTAAGGAACCCTGCATTCACACACAGAGGGAATATTCTTCTTCGCTCTGTGGCTAATGGCATCAGGTAAGATTGCTATGGTATTGGTCACCTGCTGTTGGTGGCCAGGTATATGTGACCAGCAACAGGAAGATGGGGGTAGGAGAGAGAGAAGGAGTCGGGGAGGGATGTGAGAATGACAGCAAGAGTAAGACAAAATGAGGTAAATCTTGACCTGACACCTGGAAAGAGAAGGAGATGCAGTGAGAGATAGCAAGATGATAGAGAGAGGCAGAGAAAGGATTCTCTGGACTAATGGACTGTGGTGAGTGGATGTCTGGACTTGAAGACCACGGTGAAAGGGAGTGTAAGCTCTCCAGGTGCCCTCTCAGAAAGAACAGATTGAACAATAGAGGGAGACAGACACAGAGCTTGAGAACAAGAGCAGACACAACACGGCAACAGGACCAGCAGCACCTATTTAAAGAGACTTCTACTCATGCAGCTTCACATGCACGGACGTGTTACTTCAACAAATATTCATCACATTCAGAGCAAGCTGTGCTGCTGCACTCACACTACAGCTCTCCCATGGCCATAGTCTGAACCCATTGAACCTCATTGGTGGGGTGATGGGGTGCAAGCCTGGGGGGAGAAATGGGAAATAATGCCCCCCAGCCTTCCCCGTAGTACAGATCACCTCGAGCGACACCACGCCAGTGATTTGGCGGGACTCTCATTACAGCACAGAGCTGCAGTTGTCTCTCCTCTCCACAGGGCTTGTTGTAAACATGATTGCTCATGTACTGCCTTTGTTAAAGTCCAGTGAACAAGAGCGTCTCTGTCGTGGTCGTGCTGTTGATCATAATGAGGGTTTCTGATCGCCACAAATTATTTGAAAGCTGATATTTTGCTATGTTGCTTTTAGCTATGTTTTTTATAATGCAAAGTGCTGCATAGTTCTCCAAACACTGCATCACTAAGATTAAGCCTATAATGTAGACCATGTAGTGGTGGACAAAACTATAAACAGGCTTAAACCATTGAGAACCACATCATGCTGCATGTAGCTTTTCCTCCAGACTGCTGTTGCCAACATAACTGCATATGCATATTGCTGCTGCTCGTGTTACTGCACATACATACCACTACTGCTAGCTTTAAAGCATATTCATACTGCTGCTTCTTATCTAATATTCTGATCTACTAACTTAACTGCCAATGCATGCTGCTGCTATTGTGTTTACTATAAATATATTCTTTTGTTGCATGTTTCAACATATACATATTACTGATTCAAATTGATCTACAAATAGATCCTGCTGGTTCTAATTTAGCTACAAAAATGTCCTGCTGCAACTGCTGTTTACTACAAATTAATTTTCCCAGCCCCTGTGCATTTGGTTTATGAACGGTTTGGTTGGGCGCAGGCATTCTTGCAAGCACAGTTACCATGGCATCCTACAGGGCTTTAGAAATTCAATTTAGAAAAAAAATGTTTATAATAAGAAACCAGAGAAACTGTGTGGCATCGGCATTAAGCTGGCCCCTGCTCCCTTTCACATCTCACAGGCAAAGCCAAGGACTACCAAAGCCCTGTGTGGAATACAGAAAGCACAGCGTGACACAATGGGGGGCATACCAACCCAGAGCCCCCGGTGTGCTGGCAACACAGGGTGAGAGAGAGAGAGAGAGAGAGAGAGACAGAGAGACAGAGAGCCAGAGACAGACAGGGTGCACAAGAGAGACAAGGGGGAAGAGACAGCGAATAAGAAGGAGGGAGTGAGAGAGTGAGAGAGTAAGAGAAAGAGCTAATTGATATTGTCATCACCGCTTTCCTGTAATCCACTCTCCCTGGCCTTAATTAGCGCTTTCCTTTCGATTTGACCTAGAGGGATAGGGGTTGGCTGTGAGGGTGGCGGTGTGGTGTGTGTGTGTGTGTGTGTGTGTGTGTGCGTGTGTGTGCGTGGGTGGGCGGGTGGAGGATTCACTGCCAGATGAAGCAGAATAAGCCACAGCGCACACACAGCCTCCAGTGGGAGGTATGTTCAGAGCGCCAGCTCTCTCTGTTCCACTCTCAACAGGACTAAGGAGGAGGAACAATACAGTGACACAGCCCATCTTAATCCAATCCACTCAACATGTCAATTCTCTCAAAGAGAAACAAAGAGCAGCTGCTGTGTGATCACACACAAGGCTGCTAACCACTTGATCAGCTCATAGCAATACATTTAAACAGACTCCATGGGGTTATGCTGCCCAGAGAACAACATGGATGACTGACAAGCAATACTCGGAACCAATTTCCATTTTTTTTTCAGCTACTGAAAGGACACATGCATAGACATGATATATATTTCATGTCTGAATGTATACATATATGTCCTCTCAAGAAGGAAAAGGAAAGCATTTAAGACATGATCACAAAAAAAGCTGGATACTGGGCATTTTCTCTTTCGCAAACACATAAAATCAAGCTACAATATTTAGGCCATTTAGTGGGTTAAGCACAGTAATACCATAAATGCACTGTTCAATGCACTCTGGTTTCATTCACAATAAAGTGAATGCAGTACACTATTCCCTTTCTGTAGTTACAGGTTAAAATGATCTGTGTGATCAGTAAATGAAAGCATGTGTGTCCCCAGGGCCTCCTTGGTGTTTATGTTCATGGCCTTTTAATGGGCCATAGGCAAGAGTCAAGTGAGCGAGACGCCAGGTGTGCACATTCAAAAGTGTGTGCAAGTATAACAGAGACTTTGAAGATGTTGGAGCGTGTGCACTCAGAAGAGTGTGACAGAAACCTGAGTTTGTCAATACGAGAGGAGGCAAATGATCGAGTGTGAGATAGGTGGCAAGTGGCTATGCGTGTTTGTGGGCGGGGGGGGGGGGGGGGGGGGGGGGGGGGGGGGACTGATGAGAAGTGGTGATCACTTGAGCGTGTAAAACCCTATAAAGCAGGAAGCATTTGTCCAGGTGTGTGTGTGAGCATGTAATATAGAGCAAGTGTGGAATGGGTGTGGGCAAGCCTGAGGGCGGCCAGTGACTGTAATGAGCTTGAGAGAGGGGGACGAGCACCTGAGCCTGAAAGAGGGAGCAAGAGACCAAACTGCTGTAGAGCTGAACACTCTATCTGCTGCAAGTGCATTTTGTTAGAGTGAGTCAGTATGGCTTCTGAATGAGAGTGGATAGTCAGATGGGTGACAGGAATCTCAGGAGAGAGAGCCAGGCCAGGAAGCATGCAGGGTATAGGCAAGCAGGTTGTCTTCTGCTTGTGGAGGCAAAGGAGTGTAAGGACAAGGCGTGTTAGTGAGACGTGAGAAAGAACTCATAGGGGTAACCTAGTGTATGGAGATAGTTGTGTACTGCAGCTATTGAAGAGACCTAAGGTTCTGTATTTGTTCTCTATAGTTTCTAAAGGCCTTATGTGTGAGTAATAGCGACACCTGTATTTAAGAAGGGCTGAAATGACAGGAACAATGGATATCTAGAGTGCAGCTGACTGGTCAGGCACAGCCTTTGAGACTTAATAGGAGACAGGGCTCATTACAGACCACTGCCTGCACGTGGCAGTGTCCAGCAATGCGCTGTCCAGTCAGAATGCTGCTGTCCAGGGTGCTGAAGACCACATATGCAGAGTCCTCCAGTACACAGCGTGCACAGTGAGAGGGTAGAGTGCAGCTCGCAGCGCAAAGCTCTCCCCTTACGCCTGCCATATGTGACAGGGCCAAAATACAGCTCACAAACCCTAAAGCTGACCTAAAGCTGTGGAAGTTCCTCACATGGAAGCATTGAAGAATTGAAACCAAAGATATGAGGTGGAATGGGGTTTCTTTGAAGGACTATAAATTAACACATTTCCACATGTTGTCATGTTTTATGTTGATTTGCATTACCTTGCATTATTGGCATTTAGCATACGATCTTATCCAGAGTGACTAACATAGGTTAGTTTTTTTACATTACCCATGTATATAGATGGATATTTACTGAGGAAATTCTGGGTTAAATACCTTGCCCAAAGGTACAAGAACAGTGCCCCAGCAGGGAATCAGACTGGCAACCTTTCGGTTACGAGTCCTGTTCCTTGCCACTATGCTATACTTCCGCCCACTCCCACTCATTTCCCACTCATTGTCTCACAGGCCATTGTTGAAATAATTGTAACTGGCAGAATGGGCTGCAACGGTCATCTTTCTAGAACACATTTGCGTGACAGGAGTTGTGCTGGGCTGGCATCGTGAGGACTGTGGGGAACAGGTCGCATCTGAAGTTCTGGGGGGGAACATGGGGATAGCAGCACAGCAGGGGCCAAAGCTGATGAGGAGGCTGCACATATGAGACAGGCCGGAGTCCTCCAGGGGGTTAAATGAGAAACAGCCACGACCTGCGTATATGTCTCAGCATCTGGAAGCGAACAGAGAGCCTACTGTGCTAAGAACCAGCTCTGCGATCATGGACATCACCATCAAACAGCGGATCTACAGCAGCAGCGCACGCACAGACGCAAACACAAACACACTGCCCAATGACCGCTGGGCATCTCAGCCAATAATCTTTGGAGTGTGTGATCAGGCAATTTGTTGAAAATGCCGTAGCTGTTTCTTTGGCTGGCACTTTAGGGCGAGCATACTAACGTCCATGCTGCAGCTGTGTGTGAACTGGCCTTTGGCGAACATGTGTGTTTGTGAGTGTGCGTTTTCAGGGGGCAGCAAATGTGTCAAAGCCATGCAGAGCTGCGGGCTCAAAACCATAGGGACTACAAGATTGAGAGAGAGAGGGAAAGAGGGACAGCACAGACCAGGAACACACAGGGACTACGTTTGTAATGTTAAAAAGGTTTATTTCAACAACTGTCTGATTTTTTGTTTTCGTTTGTATTCCGTATTCCCAAAAAGTACAAAAAAAAAAACTCAAATACATCAAAGGATTAGAAATCACATCAATGAAAACGAAGACACATTGTGTTTTTTTTATATCAATCCAAGCATTTTTTTTCATATATTTATACATACTCACTGTATTAGTCAAACAAACATCAAAACCTCTCAGTAGCTTTTTTTTGTAACATCGTTTTTTTTTCCCATAAATCGTTTTCTTTTGTACAAAATACACCAACGCATGCCGTTATTCAGTAAGGCAGGGCAGGGTATCTGAGCCTGGCTGGGGGGGTGTGGTGGGACGGTGACACGGGGCTAGGGGCACGCGGACCGGGGCAGGACGTGAGTGGGTGCAAGGGGGGGCGGTTATCTCGAGTTTCTGGCGGTGGCGGTGACGGCAGCGAAGGGCACGGGGGGGACTGGGGCGGTGGCGCCGGCGTGTGGTGGGGTGCGGTACTACATCATGTTGTTCTGCAGCGAGTTTACCTCCGAGGAATTCTCCTCGCACGCCGCCTTGTTGTTCTCATGTTTGGGGGTGAGCGAGTTCTGGATGTTCAGGGGCTCGTCCTCCTTAGGCGGGGGGGACTTCACGGGGTCCTCCAGCTTGTTCTGGGCATTAGGATCGTCCTGCGGAACGACACCCCCATTAGCCCTCCGCTGAAACCCCCCCCCACCCTGATCACAGGCTCTATATCAACTACCTCTCAGATAATGCCCCATGGCACTTTATCATTGAGCCACTAATAAATTGTGATCATAGAATAAAAATTAATATGGTATTCATTACACGTGTAATTATCTTATGCTTTATTATTTACATGCTTCATAATGAACAGGGTATAACTTCGTATTGTGGATAGTTAAAGTAGAGTGTTACACACTACAAATAACTATTCAGGATGCATGTCTTGAGACATTGAGCCTGGCCTAGAATAAAAAATAACCTCCTACATATACCAGTCAGTTGTACATAACTAACCAGGCTTGTGAAATCTGCAGTATGTATATGATTTGCATTCACAAGATATATGACCAATCCTTCCTTTGTCATAGTGTTAAACTCTACACACAGTCATAATTTGATTAGCTTAATCTGTGTGATCTCTGATTACTCTGGGGTGTGTGAGAGCAGACGGACAGAGATCAGGGAGCTGCATCTGGACACCCCCCCAGCCCCAGGCAAACACACATGCACACATGCAAAATCCCCCCCATCAACACACAGCCCTCCAGGTGGCCCGTTACAGCCCCCTGCCTGATCTGACCCCGCTGCTCTGTTCAATGCTTCCATGGGAGTAAGAATAGCCTTGCAATGCTGCCTAACACTGCTTTACAGTAATTCCATCACAGTACAGTACCACCAATTATTATTGCAGATACCCTCATAAGAGCTGTAATGATAAGAGGAAAAAACACTTTGAGAAACAATTTTTCAAATCATTTGACAATGAATTACTCTTTTGGGTTGAGAGTAAGGAATCAGAGTGCATTTCTTCACTATGGTTCCTCTCATTACCCCCTTACCCTCCCACCCCCACCCCCTTCCTGTTAAACCTATTATTGCATGGAAAGGAAGTAGTTTCTCCTTGAATTCTCTCTTCCGGTAGCCACAATGCATATCTGACATCCCAAGTGTATCCATTTGATACTTATTCCCGATGCAGCAAGCTGCAGCACCCTCATCATATGCAAATCGCTCTCACTCGAAGAGGGAGATCAATGGAATCCACACAGTACAGGACAGGACAGGACACCTGCAGGTTTGCAACAGTTGCATTAATGGGCCATTTGTTTCCTTTTGAAAAAAACGAAGTCGACGTGAGTGGATTTACCCCAATTTGCCGGCGAGTTAGATTGTGACCTCTGGCATGACGTGGGTGTAACCGACCTCCGTGTTTACAGGATACGGAGCTTCTTTCCCTCCGTCGGCATGAAACTGGAAAATGCGCGTTTCAGCGTGTTGCACTGGGCCATCACAGTGGGAGTGGAGGGGGATGGACTTTTACTTTCAATGGCACAGTCATATCAAGGGGCACTGAGGCGGGAGGTGACAAATGTATGTGTTTCTGTGTCCTCCCCTTTTCAGGGTGAAAATAGCTGGTGACAGCTCTTATTGGGACTGTTACATGCCGTTCCATTTTTACAATAACAGCAATTTCACGGTAGACCTACAAGGTTCAGGTATTGTATACAGTATGGTGAAATACAAGTATCCACAGTCAAATGTATTGACTCAAATGATATCCACGAAGTATCAGTTACTGACAATTTATAGTTACAGAGCAGGCAGGGCTCCTTTGTAAACTAAACCAATGTGTATATTGGAGAGTAAGACTGATGCTTAAAAAAGCTATTCCTTGCCCTCTCTCAAGTTGTGTGTGGAAACAAAATCTTCAGTTAACACTTTGAAAGATTGACTGCAGCTGCTCCCTTCCCTTTCGCTTGATGCTCTCAGATGGAGATAGCAAAACTCTTTGACTATCCTTTAATTTGTTAATTGAAATTGGATGCTATGTGCCAAATATAAGGAGCTAAGAAAATTTTGTATTGTTGTATCCTAATTGGCTGGGACCAGTGCAGTCATGTAATGTAATCACAATGAATGACTGTCAATGTAAGGTTCCAAGAACTGCTGAAAGTTAGATTGGACCTCTTGTCCCTTAATTAAACACCATAGTCATGACAGCCAGAGCTGGCAGAGTTTTCCCTGAAATGGGTTATAAGTTTTTCATCACACTTCAAAGTTAAATAGCAGCAACATTATATCTGCACGTGCTTGCATTTTTAAATACTATGAGACAGTGTAAGAGTTTGTCACCAAGCACAAATGTGTGCGTGTGTGTGTGTGTGTGTGTGCCTGTGTGTGTGTGTATGTGCATGCTGGATGGATGGATGGCACGAGGGCGTGGCAGAAGAACACTAAGACAACGGAACTGGACAGCGTGGACGGTGTCAGAGTTTGATACGCAGAGGGATTCACTGATCCCTGGCACAACACGGGACAGCATGGCTCAGCACGGCACAGCACAGCCCACAAACCAGGACTGGACAGGAGGGACAAGGAGAATGTCAACTTCATCCAAGAAGAGGGGCTTTTTTTATGCACTGAACTTCCACAAAGTAATGTAATGTCTTAGATATCATATGTAGTTAATCACTTATATTTAGTCTTACATCTTAATTTGCAAAGCAATACATGAGAGTTCAGGAAAACAGACACTGACCCCGTTGCACAATGGTGTGGTCCATTGAATGTTTCACACTGCAGTTTGAGCTCAAGATACAAAAGCTAACAGCGTAATAAACTGCCAGTTCAATACAGGCAATGATTTGGTAGCTGCGATCTACAAAAAAAACATCAGCTCTGGATTGCACTATGCCCTGTAGATTTATGATGCATGTCGTCCACTGGTTTCATCACCTTCCTCCCGGCAGGAAGAGTAACAGGCCCACAAGAATGGGCACTGACATCTTCCGCAGCTGCACTAACAGCTCGCATCTGGCACAGTGTGTTGACACTCCCGCTTTCCCAAAAATCCTGGTGAGTCATGGGAGTCCATGCGCAGTTCACACCAGGCTCCCCCTATTCTCCCGTGCGCTAGCCAATGGCCACTCCCCCCTCAGGGCAGAATGAATGCTGTGGCATGCGTGCTTTCCCCTGTCCAACAGCAAGTGAGGTCCTCAGCTGAGGGACTAAACAGAGCAGACGCTGAATGGCAAAGTTACAGCAGTAACTGAAGTCATTTTCAGGAGAGGTAAGGATCCTAACCAGCCATGCGGCAGAGGATAATAATAATACTTCCTCTGCCTGCAGTTCAGTACTGACTCTATTGTCTATTTACATGACTACAGCATGAACAAAACTAGGTTGAAACCTGTGTGTTGTGCATTATTATGTACAGGCTGATTCCTTTCCAGAGAGACATATCAAGGTTGTGGCATATGAGAGAACTGGGAGGAGGCATCTATAGGCTGATGAGGTGGTTTCACTCCGCTACCAATAACGTACAGATCTGTGGCAATCAGCATGAGTTGCTCCTTCAGAAGGGCTTGGACAACTGGGGTTCCGAAACCCAGTGGTTTTCCCAAACCCAGTGATGGTTATAAAACCAACCCCCCCCCCCCCCCCCCCCCCCAGGTTCAATGCCTGCACTTCATTCACTCGCGAGGCTTTTTCAGTGTCCAGACCGACGCTCCGTTTTGAACTAACAGATCATCAATGTCAGAGCTCTGAACACTTCGAGGTCAGCCTGCATTGCTCAGGACTGAAGCACCTTTTCATGTAGAAAAGCTGTACGTCATCACTGGCAGCAAAGTTGTGAATCTAGATGGAAAGTGTCATAGGCACGCTTGCAGCACTCAACACTCCTTCTCTAAGAAAGTGTAGCATTCATTTTCTAAAAAGTGCCCTTGAGTTAATTAATTAACCTTATACTGTAGATGTGTATCTGTTATGAAACTGGTGTGAAACGCTAACAAAATAGGTGTCTCACATATATAATCTTTTTTATGAACTAGTTCCTGTAAACTAATTTAACAAATTATATGTCAGGCCTTTAACTGATTATGTGGGGGTGAAACAGATTCCACCCCCAGCCAGTAAGCCAGAAATGGACCACAGCACTGCACAGCAGGGGAGTTCTGATTTTGCGTAAGATGGGTTGCTGGGGAGGGGGGTTGCGCCGGGAATTTGCGTGTTGGTCCTTGGGGTCGGAATTGATCAGCAGGGTTACAGTACGATGGACAAAGCCGCCCGATGATGCGAGGGGGGGCGGGTGACGCGGGGGTGGACCTGGCTTACCTCACACTCGGGCTCCTCTTTGGTCTTACACTCCCACGTGTATCTGCTCATGGTTTTCTGGGAGGGGGGGGTTGGGAGAGGGTTACGGTCCTCAGAGATAAAAACATTCTTATTCAGACAAAGAGAAAGAGAGAGATGGCGGTGCAGGAGCACCACAAAAAGGAGGCAGGGGCTCACCAGCTCCACCACCGAAAACTTGCTGACTGCTAGCCGTGGCAGCTGCAGTGACATAGCTATCGCACCTCCCACTTTCAGGCACTTCTGTTGACCCTTTTACTTAGTGGGCTTACTCCTGTTGTCAGCTGAACATTAATACTCAAACCACCTGAGCAGGGAGGTCTGCTTTCTGACTGTGAATACCGCGGTTGCTTTGAAGGTTTATCTGTATCCTTGCATGGAGCAGCTTGACAAAGTGCTGTCCATCAAGGATTCAGGTGCTGTATGCTGACTTTGCCCAGTTAATAATGCCCTGCGCTGAGGTAGGGGTTTGCTTTAAATGCTGATACAATGAACACAGCCACTGTCTGTGTTAAAACTTAATGGTGTAATGGGATGAGTGAAGTTTGTTTTAACTGTGGTTAAAGCGGCATGAGGTTATTGGTGATGATGCTCTGGTGACAGTGTCTGCATTGAGTGACTGTGTCCACTGTGACCCTCACAGCTTACAATCCTGAGACAACAGAGAGATTTGAGGACTCTACTCTATTAAACAGGAAAGGCTGTGCTGTGATGTAAATGCTACAAACAGGGATCCAAGTGTTCAGGAATATTAAAAAGGATGTGATATCATGCGTGTAGCCTGGTATCATAAGGACCAAGCTGAACAGCCATGCAGAAGGCAGTGCATCTCTCTCCTTCTCTCCTGTGCTTTCAGCGAGAGTACTGACTCAGTCGGCTTCCCAACAGGTAATGCCTGACCTAGCAGGAGTCTCCAATCACATAAAAAAACTACATCTGTGTTAGTTCTACAACTGCTCTATAGCGACCCATGCTGCTGTGTGTTAGAGTGTGGAAGCTCTCTCACGCCCCTCGCAGGGAGCGAGTTGCATCTCAGATGTTTATCCTGACCAGCCGGACCCCTGGATCTTACCCTTTACTTTACCTTTTTTCACAAAGTGACCCTCCAGCCCACTCCCACCCACTTCCTTCAAAACCAACCCAACTCCACCACACTCCTACCCATCCCAGCCCCACCCAACCGTGAACCAGGATAAACGTGAGAAACGGACAGGCATAGCAGCAGTGCGACAAACAAGCTGCAGCACCTCGCATGGCCACTAGGGGCACATGCGAGCAGTCACGCATGCAGTGACAGAACGATGCAAAGGTGAGAATAAAGAGAGGAGCAGAAGGGGAGAGGGGGTTCTCTCAGAGTCAGGCTGGCTGATGGTGAGGTTGCCCCAGTAATGCACACAGAGGGTACATCCGTTCTTGGGCACTATCTTCAGTCTCAGCCCGCTCTTATTACAGAATGTGTTGGCTGGGGTTGTGCCAGTGTCTGCCATTGTATTGATCCTCTTCAGCAGAGTCAATAGGTTTTTCATTAAAGTATCCCCATGGAGGGCATGCTGGACTTCATCCACAAAGAGGAACACTGTATCTCCTCATATAGGCGGCTGCTTCTTAGTCTACAGTAGGTAGGCAGAATCCCACAGAGGCTTGGTATCACTTTAGGAAGGACAGGATGTGTGCCACAGAGCTGCTGCAGGAAAGAGTCATTCGGGGAAAAAGCCAAATAAGCTGCAGCCATAAACCCACTGCAATGAGACAGGTCGATAACAGAACGGGCTGACTTTAAGAAGGAGCTGTCAGTCCAGGAATCCGTTTGGACAAGACTGTTCGAATGGAGGTATACAGACTATGCTGGAATATACATGGGCTTTGCTGGAGTGACTCTGGTACACTGTTATGATGCCACAATAGTTTACATACTGGTCATCTTCAAGTGTGAGCACATGCAGATCCATAAAAACAAACCAATGTGGAAACAACCACTGAAATTTACAGTGATATGTCAGAAGTGCATCTTGCTGCATATTCTGCGCTTCCATCTCCATGGGTTATTCCATGGTGTGCTTCTGTATCCAGGCCTGCTGGCATGTGTGTTGTTGCAATGGTAACAGCAGTCTGGTATGGGATGCCAGCCTATCCCACAGAGAGAACCCCTCCTCCACCCACCATGGTGACACTCACATCCATGCAGGAAGGGGAGAGAGAGATAGGAGACGAGAGGCACGTTACCTGACAGATAATGTTATCATAGTAAGCCAAAGCACGCGCATGAGGAAGGGTAGGTGGGGTGTCGCAAAGTTTCCTTACATTTGGGTGGGAGCCCTCAGCGATGGTGGACAGAGAGAAATTATCATTGTGCTGCTCCGAGGGAGGGCGGTACTTACTGCTGTGGGGAAGGAAAGGGGAGGGGCCAAAGAGGGGGAGAAGAGGTGGAGAAGAGGTGAAGTCAAGGAAAGGAAAGTGAAAGAGGCGGGAGCGGTTGTAGAGAAGGACAGAAAAAGAGAGCATGAAGATCCAGTGGGGATGGAGCGAGACAAGAGGAGGAGACAAGGGCAGGAGGAGGAGGAGAAGTAGAAACAGCACAGGTGTGTTGCAGAAGAAAAAGGGGAAACAGCATAAGAGATATTCATTGAAAAAGAGGGCAGTAAGAAAGCGTGAGATGTATGAAAGATAGAAGGCAAAGGGACAGAGGGACAGGAGAGAATTAAACAAGACGAAGTATTAAGATAAAGAGGGAAAAGACAGTTGGAAATAAGGATGGGGAAGAGCAGAACGGCAGGAGACGAGGGTAGAAGGGGTAAGAACAGAGGGGTAGGGAGGACACGGGATGGCAGAAAAAGGGAGAGGAAGAGAAAGGGAGAGAAAAAAGCAAGACAAAAGCGTTAGTGCAAATCTGGGACTTTGGTTCACAGACACACAGACAGACACGCTAGGCTCCTCTGTGATGCAACGTGGCAGGCCTTGAGTCTGCGGAGGAGGAACCACATCCTCAAGTTACTCTCATTACTCTCAAACAAATGTCACCCCCCTTTCCACCATTACCGAAATGTCCCAGAGCACTTCAGAACACCCTGCCTGCATGGCCTACGCTGCAGACAGCTGTCCCAGCACTGCAGGCTGTTGAGCTAATCCTACTGGACGTATCTGTAGGGGTGACCAGTTCATTAATTGAACACCGGGGCTGGATCAGGGCCCAAGAGATGTGTCTTTTCCTACTCTCTGCCCTCATTAAAAATGGATCTGCCGAATGGAGCCGTTGCTTGAGCGCTGTGTTGTGATTACAGTGCTGGTTTATGGCATACGTTTTCCCCCTGCCCCCCATCTGAATCCCTTCGGCCTCTCCCCGCTCCTCCCCTTTGCAGTGCTATCACTCCACGCTGATAAAATCAGTGCGGCTCAAAGATAAATATTTAATCATCGGCATGATTGGCTAATCAAAGCTGCTCTAACAAGCAGAGAGAATGCCTGCCAATTAGCCCCTCCGCACCCTTCTCTCCTCTCTATGGGGGGGTGTGTGGGTGAGGTAGCAGAGAGGGACACTTGAAAAGACCAATCTTACAACCCCCTAAGGGCTAAGAGGAGCAGGGTGTTTGTACTTGTGACTAATTTAATAGAGGCTGGATTGCACATGGTGTGGCTTCATATTACCAAAGCACCACTGAAACCTCAGCCCCTCTCAGAACCAAGAGGACAGCAGTAACTATAATAACAGAAACATGTTCAGTAATTCAAAATGAAAAAAAAAAAGCTGGTCACACCACATCCATAACCTCAGATGATGACAATAATGACTGGGATCGCTCTCAGAGCAATTTTTACATACTGGTGTTTCAACAGTGAAATGCATCAAAGTAATTAGTGCTAATTCAATAAAAGATCATTCAGAGGAGGGGGCAGATGTGGAATAATTGAGAGAAATCAACTGACCAGTGTGTTAGCAGAAGTAACATTATCTGACGCTAGCAAAGCATAGATCGCTGTTTCCATCTTGTACAGTTATTGTTCTCAGCCTGATTGTGAAATACATGTAAACTGGTTACAGATGCTATATGACCAAGGTCTGGGCCTCTATAGTGCTGTGTTGCAGGTGGAGGAACTATATGCTTCTTACCATATGTATAGAGAACTAATGTCTTGGAATACTAATAAAGCACTGATTTGAAGGCAGACCATCTAGCTGTATAAAATGCATGTATTTTGTCATTTTTTGGCAGGTGAGGATTTCAGCAAGGCATTTTCATTAACTACGCTCTGACAGCTCTGAGTAAGGCAAGCGTCCTCTGTCACTGCAGTTTTCAACCTGCCCTTTCCTCCTCTATGACTAAAACCCAAAGCATGCACAGAGCTCACAGCTGCATTCATACCTGCTGCTGACATTGATAAAGTATTACCCTCCACCACACAAACACAGGCGCACACACACAGGCACACACACAGACACAGACACACACACACAGATTTGTGCAAAGAGCAGCAAGTTTCTGGAGGGGGTTGTAAAACAATACACATCAAGAACAGCTTCCATAGCCTTTTTCTCTCTGCTTCCTTTTCCCTCTCTCACTCCTGCTCTCCTGCTGTTTCTCTCTCTCCATCTTTCTCTCTCTCCCCCTTTCTCTGTCTCGCTTTTGATTTCCTCTTGCTCTCTCCCTCTCCATCTCCCTCTCCCTTGCTCTCGTTCCTTCCCTTTCCATCCCCATCTTTCACTGTGTACCTCTTCCTCTTCCTCTCTCCCTCTTTCTCTCTTGCTCCCTCCCTCTCTTTCCCTCTCTCTCTCTGGCTGATGTGAAATGTGAAAGGCAGTAATTGCGCTCCTTTCAGCTCTCTCAAACAGCGGTTCCTGCGTCTGGACTACGCAGCCGGCTGCAATTATCCACAGCAGATGGAGCAGTGGGCGGCCAATGTATTCAACCTCCTCGTCAGCAGGCTCTGTTCACATTCAGAACACACACACACACACACACACACACACACACACACACACACACACACAAGCCCTCTCCTGGTGTCATGCTGTGTTGTTCACTCAGCTGAAGCTCTCTCCTGTTTCTCCTCTTTTCCTCCTCGCCCCCCACCCCCTTCCTGTTCAGTTCACGTGTCCTTCTCCACCACACTCTCCTCCTGCCTAACAGACTAAATGTGCAGAAGATGCAGCATTATCTGCAATGTCCCTGCACCACCAGAGATTGCTAAATTGGAAGTGAGCTTGCAGGGGTATTTTTTATAAACAGTGGTGGTTTCAGCAAGCAAAATGTCAAGAATAATATGTACTAAAGTGTGCTATCAGCCTGTTCTGTGTGGAACAGCCCAGCCCACTAATACTTTTCCACTTACTTTCTCTCTTTTTTTCCCCTTTCATCAGGCTCTGGCAGTGTTTCTTGCACTGTCTGTTTAAATCCCGCCTGTAAACCCTGCCCCCGCCCTACACCCCCCTGGGATTGCACAGCTGTATGTAGGTCAACTGCCCCCCCCAATCATCCCAACCCATCACACTGCCCTACTTTCAGCTGAGGTTGATGACATCACTGTTCTGAGAGATATGCTGCATCATGGGATTGCGTATTCCTCCTCCCTCCATCATCATCATCACCTTTATCATCTGACACGTTCTCATAGGGCTGCAGGGCTTCCATACACACACACACACACACACACACACACACTTACAGAGTCATATCACAATCACTACAACATTCTCCATTTACCTCATTCCACTCCTCTGTTCTTCAGCATTCATTCTTTGTTAACCTTGCTTTTCCCCCATATCACTTCCTCTGTCTTTATTGTTCCTTCCAATGTTATTCTCCTCTTTCTCTTTCTGTATCTCTGTCAGCATTTCCTTTCTGCCTGTCAGCCTTGCCTATCTGTCTCTCTATTTTTCCTCTCTGTCTCTACCTCTCAGTCTGTCTCTCGCTCTCTGTCTCTCCCTCTTATGCTCTCTTGCACCCCCTGCTGTCTCTCACCTGCGCTTGCGCAGCTTGCTGTTCTCGGTCTTGAGCAGGTGCAGCTTCTTGGCAAAGCAGACGATGACCATGAAGAGCAGCAGCACCATGAGGGCGGCCGCTCCGATGGCGATGCACATCACCTGGAACTCCGTGATCACTGACTCGCATCGGGAACCCTTGTGCCAGATGTAGTCCTGCACGTTACACCTGTGGAGAGACGTGGGAGGAGAGGGGAAAGAGGGGAAGATGAGAGAGGATGGGGAGAAAAGATGGGAGGAAAAAGTGGAAAAGGAAGAGAGAGAGATGGAGGAGAAGGGAGGGGCGAGGGGGGAGGAGGTTAGAGGGAGAGGATGAGAGCGGAACAAGAGAAAAGAGATAGGAAGGAGAAAGGGATGAGGAGGGAAGAACACGAGAAAGGACAGGAAGAGGGTTGTGAGAAAGTAAACGGGTGAGAGAAAGAGGGAGACAGAAAGAAAGATGACAAGAGCAGATAAATGAAAGACAGAGTGAGAGGATACAAAAGGTGACCAGGGAAAAATAAAAAATGAGCAAGGAGAGGTGAAGAGAGGTGGAAGAGGAGAGACAGAAGGTTAATAGGCTAATCTGTCACATTGTCAGTGCTTTCCCCTCACAAACACAACACTGGCAACTGTGACTGCATTTCACCTGAGACACTGACAGTGAGAAATGTAAGGTCTTAGGTAACCAACATTCTCAGTACGAGGAAGGAGGCAATTACACAGTAAAACTAAATCCAAGCAGTAAGTAAATTGTCCTGGACAGGTAACTGCCAGCACCAGGACTGCACACTCCAACTGTTCCTCATTTTCAGAGTTAAGGTAAGGTAAAAGCACAAAGCTTGCGAAAGGAGCTCGATGGAATTGTTCTCATCATAGTCCCCAAACAGTGCCCACCAAGGTCAAACCATCCAAATCAACACCAGATGGATTTGTCTGCTGCCTCGAGGCCCGTGGCTAAAAGCAACCGGGCTTTGCGTGGGAGGCAGACACAAGAATAAGCATGGGGCCAACACTCACCTGCCAAAGCTTGCTGTCACAATTGAGATGTCCATTTCCAGACTCCAACAGACACATTCAAACACGTGCGCGCACACACACAGACACACACACCACATACTGTGCTGGCAGAATCACAAAGTGGCAATGCTTGGGTGGTATATGTTCTAACCAATAGATCTCTGTGGGAGACTGGGTCAGCTAAGCTCTGAATTCCCCCAGATGGACCCCCACCCCCATGTCCCATTCCTCAAACCTCCATTCCGCCCCCTGCCATTGCAGAAAAAAAAACATGTTTGTAATTAGAGTTTATAAAACAATTTAAATAGGGCATGGTCTCTCTGACACCTGCCCCCCCCACCCCCTGACACACATACACACACACACACACACACACACACACAGGCACACACAGGCAGATACACACACACACACACACATACACTACGGCTCTTTGAATGTTGGTGCCAGGTGGGGGTGATGGAGGGACCGGTCTTGGCATGTTGTCAGAAGCAGCCTAAACTCCCAGGAGATGGAAGTGACAGAGCTAGTGATGGAGGCAGAGGGGTCACGCTCACAGACGTGTTTAAAATTCCAAGTCTCCTTCTTCCTGTGTCTCTCTGCTACACTGGGAAGACCAGACTTTGTCTGGACTCACAGATCTGCCAGGGAGTTGTCTGCTGTCATCTGTCTTAGAGAAAACAGGCTCATTTTCTCCTCACAGAGAATTTTTGTGAGTGTGACACACATTTCCCAGCATTCCCCATGCACAATACAGACACAATATAACCGCCTTCAGTTTAGCCTAAGTGTGTGAGCTGCCGTCTGGAGATTGTTTTTTTTTTTTTTGACATGTTGTGTTTAAGACACATCTGTGTATCTGATTGTACTGTTTATGTGTGTTTGAGTGTATGTGTATGGGTATATGCATGTGTGTGTTTCTGTGCCTCATGACCTGATGGGTGGTGGTGTCCCAGCAGTGTCGGAGACAGTACGATGAGGGTAGGATGGAGCTTCACAAATGGGTGTGAGACACACCAGAGTTTCATGACACTTAAGAACAACAGCCAGACAAGCTCAGTGATGACACTGACTTCTTCGTCATAGATGTGATTGTGACACAGTGCATTTAGTGGATAGTGCAGTGACCAGATACAAAAATGGAGTTCATAGATATGTTTGCAGGGAGAAGGAGAGTATGCAGAAAAGCAGCCACACAGGGCTGGATAGGACAGCAGTCTCTTATGGCGATTCAGGGCTGGTAATAAATAATTAAAGTGTAACACCGGGCTTGTAACTACTTCATACCTTGACCTTACAAAAAATCATATCCTCTGCACTACTTAAATATGTAACAAGCCTACAGAGGGTATGAGGGTATGAGGGTATGAGCACTTTGCCCATGCCCCCCCCCAGTACCTGGAGGACTCTGTCTTGCTCCAATCTCTGCCTTGTTCTCCTGCCACTCCGCTGTGGCTGCCAGACAAGGAGGTGGAGCCAAGGGTGTGGTTTGTCAGCAACAGGGTGAACCATGGCAGTTAACCCCACCTACAGATGACAGTCCTGGTCTGGGGCTGGAGCCACAGCCAAGACAGATGGTCCTGTCAAGGCTGAGTGTGTATGTATGCGTGCATGTGCGTGTGTGTGTGTGTGTGTGTGTGTGTGTGTGTGTGTGTGTGTGTGTGTGTGTGTGTCCAGCTGAGCCAGCTCTGACCAGTAGCAGCAGTGGAAGTAGCAGGGCAGCACTGCTATATCATTCCATCACACACTGCTCTCTAGGGAGGGACCTGCCGCTCCCTCCCTTTCTCCGCTGCTGTCTTTCTCTTTTCCTTTCTCCTGCTACCCCTCCTTCTCTCTCTCTGTCATACATAGCAGACCCACAACCTCCACACCTTGTACCACAGCATTGGCTAACCAATGGCACTGCATACTAACTATGAGCAAGACAATCACACCACACACTTCCCATGGGCCAACCAATCACATTGCACACTGCCTATGGGCCAACAAATCACTCTGCACACTGAATATGGGTTAGCCAATCACACTGCACATTGACCATGGGTCAACCAATTACAATGCACACTGACCATGGGCTTTCCAAAGAGATAGCAGTTGTAATCCAAAATCATCCTCAACATTCTGTCCCATCTAGCGCTTGCACTTCACAAAAAATGGAACTGGACTAAGTGCATTGTGATGGGGATAGATATCTTTTCTGGGAGTGCCTCCATATAGGGAAAATGTTCCTAGGAAAAGGAAAAAAGAATTCTGGATAAATTTGGATATTAAGAGGTAGTAAAGCCTGGTATAACAGGTGTATCACTGCGAGGAGAGACAGACAAAGCCCCTGCAGAGGAAAAGATTTTAAAGAAGTGCTCTGTTCTCCTGTGTCAGGCCTATAATCAAATATTTTTTCCTTGTCCCACTGGAAACCATTTCAACAAATGTAATCCAAATCCATCTGGAGCTTTTACAGTATCAGACACACAAACTGACAAACTGACAAACATACAGGGGTGATTACACAACTTTTGCTAAATCTAGGTAGAGATGCATGACACAGGTCGACCAAATCTTTTCAATATTTACTTGATTTGGTTTTCTGTGATAATGATTGTAACAAATTCCTTAGAGGCCCCCAGGCGGGCGTAGGACATCTCTGGGATCACCAGGAGGGGTTCCCCCTTGCCTGGACAACCCACCACGTTTGGATAGGGGCATAAGATTCCTGAGTTTATGAGCTGAATTTACTGGATTAAGAGCTAGGTTAAAGACGTCCTCCTGCTCTTTCACAACATATCTCAGATTAACAGACCAAGAGATACCTACTCCATACCACAAACACAGTATAGTTGCCCTATCAATACATATAGATAAATGCTCCTGACATCAGGCTGAGGGACCCTCCGCCTGTTTTAGGGACATTGCTTTACATACAGTGTCCTGACCCTTCTCCTGTTAGATGAATAGAGGGCGCCAGAGTTATAAGGGTCTGCAGCAGGCATCAACAGCTAAAATCACCCAACCAGCATAACAAGATACAGTATGTTGGCATTACCATATAACACTGTGTGATGCGCTGGTGCATGGAATCTTACATAGCACTGTGTGATGTGTTGGTATGTAAGACGCTATAGAGCAGCATTAATATGATATTAATGAAATGCTTAATGCACTAGGGTTGTGCGGCCCAGGGCTGCCGTTGTGGCTGAGGCAGGAATGCTGCCAGATGGAGGGAGTCACAGGTGGGGAGTCACAGTATCCCAGTGTCGAACAGGTCTCGTCTCCTCTTAACTACAACAAGCTGTCTGTGATTTCTACATGTGTACTCCCTCTCACTCACTCTCTCACACACACACACACACACAACACACACACACACACACATCCTGGCTGACTCTAATATGTTTCCATACTGACAGATCTGGGAAGCTCTGAGTCACTCTCATTCTGTCTCCTCAGACTCCTTGTCTTTGTTCAACCCACACGTCTTCACTACTTTTATATCCAAAACCAGCTTGAAGCTTTTGGTTTTCACATCTCCCTTTCAGTGATTTTAATGCAATAGGAAAGTATTAGAACAGACAGAAAGAAGTCATCACCATGCAGATAACAGGACTGGAATTTCACAGCATGTGAAGGTACATGGCACAAACTGCGTATTAAAAGTGGACAGCAAGGACACGAGGGTTGCATTTTTGTAGGTGTTTAAGGTCATTTGATTGATGTTGGTCCTGCAGAGCTCAAACCCATTAGCGTAACGTCAATAAAGCCTGGCCACTAAGTTGTGTGACTCTACCAAACCCTGTCACACAGAATGGCAATGAGCGCTTCAATCCCTTGCACGCACACATGCACACACACACACACACACACACACACGCACACACACGCACACACACACACACACTCACATGCACACACACACATACATGCCTGCACACATGAGCACACACACACACACATACAAGTACATAGACATCTGGAACACAGGTGACCATGTGACGTGCAACACTTTAAGATTTATGCATATTCACTATGCATTCTTAACATCCTCTTGCAGATGCTCTGTTTTGTGTAGTTTTTCTTCAGTTGACTGTAAGCATCTGCTGTTTTAGTGTCCAACTGAGTACTTCTACAAGGACTGCGTTTCTGTAAACATCGCAGAGTCAGAGGGGGAGAGGAGGAGGGAGGACTGAAACAGGAGAAAGAGACAAGACAGAGGCAAAGAGGGAGAGGGGAAAAATTGGGAGAGAGCAAGAAAAAGGAGAGAAAGGAAAGAGATTGAGAGTGACAGCAGGGAGGAGGGGAGGACAGAGTGAGCAGATGAGGGAGAGAAACTCAGACAAGAAAGAGAGAAATGAAGAGAGAGATTCAGGGAAAGATAGCGATGGAGAATGTGTGAGAAGGAGAAAGAGCTATGAAAAGACTACAGCTCATACATTCATCATTCCATAATCAAATTGCTGTTGTGAATGAATCCAGCTATTCAGAACAGCCATTAGTAAACAAGCCCTCCTAGAATACAGCTGTCCAGCACATCTCTGACCTACTTTCACCCGCCGTGGTATGACCAGATTCATCCTACTATCCTCCACCGACCAGAAATTCACATGCACTTCAGGAAGACCTGAAAACGTCTAGACACTGACTGGAAACATGGAACCAAAGAACCTAAGAAGAGACGTGGTTTACCAGCATCATGTTTAGCAGTAGCACCCTTTGGCATCTGGTAAACACAAGACAGAATAATACAACTAAGCAAATAAGATCTTAAATTCAGGCAGTGATCCAAGAGTCTTTGGTAAAATATTACATGACCAAGGTGCATTCTAAGTAAGGAATGTTTTTCCCATCAGTGGTATGACCCTTGGAACAGTAAAAGAGGACAATACCTATGCACATGGAGCATAATTCTGCTATGATTCTCAAATACTTGCTGCCTGCCAACTTAGTACTCATATCTTATTACATGACTGTGAGCTCTTCCTTAGTTACCCCTGAAGCTGGCTCAGGGCATCGGACCTCTTTCTACACACACTCGGTGCAATAGCTACACTCAGGATTGTGGATTTCTTTTCTTGGCTTTATATCCAATGGAAATGTAGTCTCATTAACTCTGTACCCTCTTTTGGCCAGGTCAGGCGAGTCAAAATGCTCATGTACACCATGCTGGCTTAAATGATTACATCATTTTGCAATGGGATTCCATTTAGATCCTGCCCCAAACACTTACCCTGATTCAATGTCAGCTTTTTAAAATTTTTTTTTCCACAAAATGGCCAGGATTACGGTTAGGATTAGTGTTTGGTAAGTGGTCTTTGGATTTTAGAGGCAGAGTATGTAACTTAACCTAGAGTCTGTCTTTGTGTCCCTCCTTGCACATATTCTCTCTAAGCACCATCTTCCCTATACTTCATACCTACCCACTCCATACCTATTTCCCACCATCATCGTCATATAGGTCTGCCATAAAAGTGATGATCTCAGTAGATTTGAGTGCTGGCACATATGCATGTTCCAATTAAGTCGAATGTTGCTGAAGAAGTGACATAACACAAGACTGTCCCAAGGGCTTTTCCACATCCACATATTCAGTGAGCCATCCCTGATTCCTAAAAGCCAAAGGGCCGCGCTCTCTATGAGGAGCATTAAGCAAGGCTGATAGCTCGGTCTTTAGAGAGCATAGACCATATGGACAGAGCCCCCACCCTGCCACTCCTCCTTAATCCTCAATCCACCAGGCTGAAAATATTCAGTCGGTCATACTAAGCCCGGCGTGTCTGTTTCACCGTGACCTCTTTACGGTCCTACTGCACGGCCGCCATGACAGCTGAAAGGCTTGATCTCCCCGGTTTCTGCAGCTGTTTGTGTTTGCCTTTGTTTTGGCTGAGGAGGCTCAGAGTGCGGTGTCCAGCGTGATGGTGTGCTGATGGAAAGCGATCTGACCTCAATTCCCCCCGTAACGACTTTCAGAAATAAGCAATGAGCTCATCCAGAGCTTAAAAGACGTGAAAACAGAGTTTATCCAAAACAAACTGTGTTTTAAGCACAGGAAACTGGATCCTTTCAGAAGCGTGATGGGTCATAAAGGCTGCCGGTCACTTTAGCAGCCGAATCGCAGGTCTTGTAAAGGACATGAGCCTCCTAAAATGACTTGGCAGAGCAGAAAAAAACTTTCCTCATAAAGTGCATTAAATCACCAGGAATGGGAGAGGAAACCAGAGCTTGGCTAATGTCTGTCAGTGTAGGGCACCTCCCCATTTAACTCTTTTCCTGTACTTGTTGTGGTAGAAAAAGGAAGCAAACTTTTTTGCAGACCTTTTTTTTTCACATTAGCCTCTGCCCATTAAAGTAAATGGCAATTATTTACTGTACAATGGCAACATGCCCTTGAGCATTTTTGCTGGATATTTAGGGGAGGAGGTATAATCTGATATGCTATTGTGTTTTTGTGATGCATGCTTCTATTGAGGGAGGAGGCTCTTTCAGCCTAGATGCTCTTACCTGCAGAAGACTCCTGTCCCCTCCACTAGGTAGCACTGGCCACCGTTGAAGCAGTAGCTTGGGAGGATGTCACAGAGAGAGCGGCAGGTGGCATTGTGCCGCACGTAGCCCTGGCGACAGTCCGACCCGTTGGTGGCGTCCACCACCCCCGGGGCAGGGGGGGGTTCTTCGTCCTCAGCCCCCCCACTGGGCAGCATGTCATCAGAGGACCGCATGTCGAAGGGCGTGGGGGTGCTCTCGTCCAGCATGTCAGTGGTGGTGTACTGGTTCTCGGTGGTGGAGTAGCTGTCCTCATAGTTGGTGGTGTAATCGTAGCCGTCGGGCAGCTCCAAGGAGGTGGGGTTGCGTCCTTGCAGCTCGTGGGCGGCGGGGTCCACAGAGGGGTCTAGGTACCGGCGGCGTGAGGCAGGGTCGAAGAAGTCAACGGTCAGGACGTCGGGCTGGGAGGGGGGCAAGGCAGGGGTGGGACTGGGTGGCTGGCGGTCCAGGTCAAACACGCTGACGCTCTGCCAGGGCGGGTCGGTGTGTGACAGCTGGTCCTTCTCGCCCTTGAAATCCAGATGCACATCAGCCGCTTCATGGGGCGCCGGCGGGGTGGGCAGGCTGGCGCCCACGCCCTCAGAGCCCACCTCCAGGAGGTGGTCTTTCTCCGCTGAATCCGGGCTGATCTCCGGGCTCTTGCTCCCGGTGGGTGAGGGGATGCCTTCTCCCAGCATGCCACTGCCCAGCTCCTCACCACCTCTGGGCTTCCTGATGGCCCTCAGGGTCATGAAAACAGGGCTGGCTGACCCCATGACCCCAGCTGTCTGCTCCTCCTCCCTGTTAGACAGCGAGGACATGTTCACGTTGTTCTCTGACTCCGTGATGTTGGCCCCCAAGGAGTTCCCTATGAGCAAAAACACAAATCCTGGTCACCATAGGATCTTATTTCCCATCATGCCTCTCAGCACAAGAGAAGAGATTTGATTGCCTCGAGCACACAGAGAGAATAACTGCCTCAATTTTTTGCAGATGCCTAGTCTCTACAAAACTGACAACTAAAGGGTGATTTAATCACAATATGCTTTACTGTTATTACGTGATTACCTGAACCAGAGTAATTGCAAATGTAACTCAGTTTTTACCCCTTTTGACAGGTGGATTGTTTGTTCCCCCCGCCCCTTAGTGAAATGGCAGTGTCCTATCCAGGCTTCAAATTCGCAAACCTCACAACAACATAACACAATCATTGCCCAACACAAAAACAAAAAGAAATAAGAAAATAAGACAGAAAACAGAAACAAAGAAAGCAATCCAATCTCCCTTTGTCCCTGGTCAATTATGTGCACCCATGTGTGGCTCCTGATTTCTTTCCAAAGCTCTGCTCAATCCGGGGATTATGCGTAACGATTTACTAATGTACTCCACAGGCTGGGATTAGGATTAGGATTTAAGGCTAAGGGACTGGGGGATCGCAGCAGGCTTCAGAGTGACCACTGGGGATGGATCTTTCACCGTCTTCAGACAGGTGAGCATCTGCCCATGTTTCTGCCTCATTCATAGCCTCTGAATGACAGACAGACACACGGACATACAGTCACGGACTCACACCAGGGTCAGACACTCCGACTGCATTTTTTCAAAACTCAGTTAAAAAGGCCTAAATCTGTCATGTTGTGTAATGATGACTCAATAAGAAGAGAGAGAAGAGAATGTGTCTTTTGTTCACTCTACCATAATCTTCTCCCTGGTACATTTTGCAAAACATTACAGCAATGTTGCACAGATATGGTGTCGGCAGTGATGTCATATACAGATCAGGGAAACGACTCCTGGAATATGTGAAAGGTTTTGGGTAAACCAAATTCAAAATCCACTGTTTTTGTTAACAAAACAGAAAACTGAATTATTCATAATCTTAAAAGAGGTGGCATAACAATAAGTATCAACCTAAGCTCTATTTAATGATGAATTAGTATTTTTTTTTCATTGGAGGTAAATGAATTCACAAAATAAACACATTGTGCAGTGAAATAGACAGAAATGACAGTCACCAGCAGCACAATGTATTGTGACGTGGCTTTTACAAGGAGGAATGTGCCAAAGACCAGTGCACACGTGCTGGATGTATATATGTGAATGCCTTTCTCCAGGGAGACTTCTTTGACTATTTCATAGGGAACTGGAGAAATGCAACCTTTTATGAAAAAAATTGGGTCATATCTTGGTTAATCCATCTACCAGCCATGCTCACTCTGCAGCTGCAAAAGATATCAGTTCTACCGCTCTGCTCCTGCCAAAACCAAGGCCGACCAAAATACATAGTCATGCCTTTCATTAGTTAACAATCAGACACGCTAGTTTGTAACTCGCCTCCTCGTGAATCTGACTAAGGTTCCAAAGGATCTGTTTTGAACACAGTCTTATCGTGACCTGATACTCTCAGCGCAGAACAATTCTCTGCTTTGATATGATATAATTAACAATGACCTTCCATCTTCAGTTTATATAAGTTATTGATCCAATGTCTTATCCCTCTAGTTAATGCAAATTTGTTTGTGGCTTGTCTTTTATGAATTATTTAGCAGTTGTTTATATTAATGTAGCTCTGGGGTTGGAAAAGAACCTGCTGCAGTTGCCACAGTAACAGCTAATCTTTTGTATCAAAATGCTTTTAAATTACAGTATTTTAGCCAGCGGTGAGCTGTTTCGCGTAGGGAAAGAAATGGGTAGGAGCTTGTGACTCATTTGACTCTACGGCCCCTGTAAAGGTCAGTCACTTTCGATCAACCTGTTTTTGTTCCTTATCATCATCATATGGTTAAAAAATGTATCCGGATATACAGTCAGGTATAATGTTGATCCTGCATGCAGTAATAAAGGTTTGTGACCTCACAGGTATTCTGCTTTGATTAAAACTAACATTTGACCAAAACGGACCAAAAAATTTGTAAATTGGTTTTGCACCGGGTAGAAACAAGAAGCGTGTACTAAACATTTACACTGTTGTTTAATCCTGGTCTGGTTTTAGCAGAATGTGTTAAATATAAGATCTCTTTCACCAGACAAAGAGGGGCCTTTTTTTGGAAAAGAGCCATAACTTTACTCACGCAATAAGTTCGGTC
The DNA here is from genome assembly GCF_013368585.1 of Megalops cyprinoides. Lineage (NCBI taxonomy): Eukaryota > Metazoa > Chordata > Actinopteri > Elopiformes > Megalopidae > Megalops > Megalops cyprinoides. The sequence continues at coordinate 22,403,657 of NC_050592.1, forward strand.
TTTTGACCAAAGCACTTTGCTTTGAATGATGTGTACTCCTGTCAGCTACACAGAGAACAAATGTCACCTTGTGTGCATACAGCAGCATGAATTTCCAACCCTTATCCATGCACCATCCACATGGATCAAGCCTACATCAATTAGTGTGAGTGGAATTCAGTTTCCTGCTTCAGCAAGCAGTCTGACAGAAATGTGCTCTCTCTCTCTCACTCTCTCTCTCTCTCTCTCTCTACCTCTACCTCACACAAGCACATAGAAATACGTTTAGATGTTTATTTTAATTAAAACACTTCCCCTTTGACATGATTCCGCTCACTACAGATGAAATGAAACTGATTCACAGCTTTTAACTGCTCCATTATTCTATATCAAATGACTGTTACTAAATAGGGACTTTTTATGGAATAAAAATAATTAAAGCAAACCTCTCTACTTTAGCCATAGCCATTCTTGCCATAAAAAGTGTAACCAAGACCAACAGTGGTTTCTGAAAGGAAAGCAGTGCTTGTCTTTATAAGTTAGTTTGTACTGCTTTCCAACAGAATGGAAATCAATCAGCACAAAAATTTTCAAACTGCCTAAAAAACATGAATGAAACTGAGACATATCACTTATTGTAATCATCTCACTCAGGTTCTTGCAAAAAGCACCTTAATGAAAATTGAAAAATAGTCTACATTATGTTATAATATAATATAATATAATATAATATAATATAATATAATTGCTAGTTTGTGCAATTTGGAAAGGAAGCTCTTTCATCTCACGAGTTGGGCATTTTAATGACTGTGGCCCTTTTGCTGTTAGCAATGACTTCTACATTTGTCCCCTGCTAGTTTTTCCTTAACAAACCTTGTCTAGTTCTTGTGCAGTAGTAGCAAGGTCCAAACCGAGAATTTGATGATTATGGTGGAGCCACAGATAATGCATATCATATCATACAATTTATAGTTGGTTAAACATTAAAAGAAGACACAGATTCCGGCCCTGGATTTAGTTAACATTATTACCAAAATTCTCAATTGGCTGATTCTGCTGTTTCACAAATAGCATTTTACCAAGTTTAAAATAAAATTAAAGGGAATTTCTTAATTTAAAACATGAAAAAAAACTGCAATATCCTCTTCATTCTGGCTACAGGCAACTGAACGTTCCACCTTAAATATAGCTTCAGCATGCACTTGCACTTCAGATGTCAGCAGTTTAGTATGGGAGACAATGTCTTTGTTAATGGGTACAGGTGGAGGTTTAGGCAAAATGAGCAACACAGAACAGCATGAAGTAGAGGAGAAATGGAAAGGCCTCAAGCTATTTGGGGATCTATTTGAACAATCCATTTGATCTGCTACACACATAACCTGGAAATGGTGTGTTATAGATTTTTAGACCCCTGACTGAATGAAGACATGGCTCTGTTCTACAGAAACAATGAACAAATAAAAATGAAAATCTCATTGGAGTACATGAAAGGGTAAAAAGATAACTTGCTTCAATGAGTATGATGGTCCTTATCTGAACATTTTACTGACATTTTAGGTAGAATGTTACTCTCGTCTCCATTTTGTTGCCAATGGTTACCCATTGTCATCCGCACTGACATTGTTTGCCATAATGGCTTTGTAAGTTGCTTTGGACATAAGCATCTGCAAAATGAAAAAATATGAATGTAATTGACAATAGGGTGGCATTTAAAAACACCAGCATTTATCTCTATCTTGAAACACATTTATTCTTTTTAAATGAGGCAAATTTTCAGTCTGACCTGTTTTAATACTGAGCAGCAGTCACAAAGACTTACAGTATCTGATTATGCTGCATCCAGAGTGGTGTGCAGCCAATGAATTATGGGTAACAGAGCTAATAATTTAAGGGGAGCAACCATGATTTTATTGCAGGACCATGACAGAGGAGTCACTTTTCAACATTTGTAAACTTCTGTTAAGCATCTGGTCAATAAGGTCCTTCTGTATTTGTGCGCTCTCATATGAGGCACCGCCTCGAGTGACAATATCTCATAACGCACCACTGGCCACAAGGCAGCAGGGTCATGCCGGGCCATACCCAGAGTAATAATCCTGATATCATGGTGGTGGCTCAGCAGAATGTGCTCGTTGGCTCCGACTGCCTCAGCTAGTTCGCAGTTTCCCATGGTTCCACAGTGAAACGTCTCTGTGGACTTGCAGATGGGACGAGGCACAGTCAAAAAGAAGAAAGGGACTTTGTCCCCTCATCAGATAAAAGGACATCGTTACGGAAGCATTGCCTGGACAGACACCACAGTCCTCCCACAGTCCTCTCAGTGCCTGAGGGCAGAACTGGGGGGGGGGGGGCACACCAACGGCTGAGGGTTGTGCCAAGCCCATCTTGGTGGATCTGGGAGAACGTAATGAGGATGACTCGTCATTGCCAAGTACTGTTATATAAACCTGGCAGGGACCTTCTTTGCACCCCCTAACCCAGGGATCTTTGCCCTCTCACCATTGGGATGGTTGACCCCTTGGGACCTAGATCTTTGAATACATATTCCCCCATTCACCCTCCCCTTTCCTGGGGCTCACTGATTGCCCTTAGGATCAGCCATAGACACTAATGCACTTTGGCAAGTTGCTTTCAGGTATTACTGCCAGATGCCCTGAGCAAAATGGGATGCCCTGGTGATCCTCTGGGTTTGGGGATTGTGACCAGAGTCTGAATTTTTCTGTGTGAGTTAAATCTTGGTGTCTAAATGCTCACTCTAGGGCCCCTGTCACATGAGCTTATGAAACCTCACTCGGTTCATTTCAGCTGCAAAATTTGTTTATGTCTGCTGAAAAAGAGAAAACAACTGCCCTGCCATTGTTTCTATTGTGGTTTACAAAATTTCCAAAATGGGGGTCACTTAATGAAGCACTATGACCAGATCATATGGTAACCGCTGTGAGAATTCTAGAAACCATAACAGCAGACATGCCAAGCCAAGGAGGTTTAATAAACCCCACACTGAACTTTCAGAGCATCACACATTTGCAAAGCAAACACTTCCTGGTTCGGAAAGGTGGATCAGATCCAAGGGAAATGTGGGATGGGCTTCAAGCATTGCACAATGGCCCCTCTCCCGGTAGGGATGTGCAGTCATGAACGCTGCTCCAATGCTTCCATCCATGACACAGAGAACAGATGCACTAAAAGCAGGCACTAAGGAGCCCAACAGAGGCTGGCCAGAAACCAACAGCTAGTGGCCCTGATCTGCAGAAGAAGCGCATTGTGTCCGTGCTTCGGGGTAACAGGGTGAGAAGGATTAGCAAGTCTCTGGTTGAACAGGGAGAAGTGGAAGTGATCAGAACGTCTAGATCTATTAACCCTTGCATAAAGAGAGACAGAGAAATATCCGATCACCCTACCATTAGACATTGGAATACAAAAACCTTTAACAAGCTTACTCTCACACGCATCCAGATGTGCACTTAATTACTGACACATAAAGACTCATGCACGCACATGCAGACCAATCCAAAGCAACAGATTTATCCTCCATCATATGGTGTATGCCATAGATCTTTTTTTTTTTTTTGCTTTTGCAAATGCCACAATTGAAATTCATATCTAGATTTAACCGTTAATGCATAAATCCACATTTAGAATTATTCTGCTGCTCTCTTGCATTGATTTCCACCCACCATGTTCCTATCCCTGGCACATATCCTCCCACTTCGCCACTCAACAGGTGGTGGAATGGAGGTGGGATGCGTTGCCATGGGAACGGTCTAGCTCTTGCTGTGTAGGCATCAGCGCAGCACTGCTAACCAAAAGGCACTATGTCGCATGATATGCTGCACAGAGAGACTGAACTGGGCTGGGTTAATGCACCAGACCAGAACAGACTCAGGACTGAGGAGTGGACAGGTTCTCCCTCCAAAAGCTGCACAGTCACATCAACAAACTTCAGAGGATGTGGCATTTTTAAAGAGGGGTACAGCCTCAGCCTTTTCCGAACACCCTGGCTTCCAGCCAACACCTCGGTACCAAAAATGGTCAAAGAGTATTTTACCCACTCATCACATTCAGATGATATCATCTGTTAAAGATACAGGCCCTGTGTTTGAGATTTTATTGTGCACTCCACCACATTGATAAAAGCAAAAGTCAGACAGAACAATGAAGGGTCCATAAAGACCCCATCTGAACCAGCCAGTCTTGCTTCAGTTGGAACATTTGGAAAACACATTAAAAAAGCAAACATTGACGATAACCCTTTTGGCTAGTTTGACTGAAAGCAAGTGATGGCTACTCCTGCACTGGGACTTAGCCCTCTGTTCTGCTGTTCACCCACTCAGCTTCATTCAGGGCCTCTCCTGCATCCGTCTGCCTCTAAAGGGTTACGATTCTGGGGTCACAGGTGAACAGAGGTGCCGCTCAGCACCTCCAGGCCCACATGCATGTTTACCCGCCACCTCTCGCCTGTTTATCTAATTGATTAGTCGAATGGAAAATCTGTATTTGAGGATTAGATAAACTCTTTAAAGCCCGCAGAGGCATCCATGTGGAAAAAGTGTGGCATAGACCAAATTAATTCAGTCGTCCATAATCTTATTATCTGTCTTTTGTTTTTCCTCTGAAACATGTAGCTAACAGTGGTAATTTTCTTTGGCAGACGGAGGCCGTTACGGAATTTTAATAAGAATAACACATCGACTGTTGTTTGTTACTGTGATGTAACCCGATGAAGAGTTTTAGCCCCATGAATGTGGACTGTAGAATGGAGGAAGGAGAGGAAGGCAGTAAGCAGACACAGACTGGGAATCAGATTTGACCAGAAAATTGCACATTCACATCTCAGGTAGAAACTGTGTTGTACTCTTAAGGAAAGCATTTATCTCAAATTGTCTCAATAAATATGCAGCTGGGTAAGTGGCCAACACATACATTTACAATACAAATCCCCCTGGATAAAGGTCTCTCCTTAACATTTTTTTAAAAATCAAGGGCACCTGAATTAACATCTGCAGATGCTTTCAGTATGTAATGTAAATATGTAACATATAAAACTCACATACTTCTCCAAAACAGACAGTGTTTTATTGTGAATCAAAGTGGACTTACAACCAGGTCGTCCCTCTGGAAAGTAGTCGTGATTCCTAACTCATAGCTGAAAGGTCCAGGCCTTGTAAGTGAGGCAACTGTCTGTTGCTATGAAACGTGGGCCTTGCGATGAAATTCATTCAGACATGGTCAAAAATTATTTTGAAGGACGTGAAAAATGAATTCATTTGAAAGGATTATCAGTCAATGAGGTAATAGGGTTTCAATCACATGTACTGCCTAAAAATAGATACTGGTAAAGTGTATACAGCTTGTATTTAACAGATTTATGCCAAAGCTTGAGAGGTTTAAAGGAGATTCAGGCTCAAATGACCGTAGAATCTGGTCTTTTAGAGTAGAAGCATGGCATCTCATCAACTGTGACACTGAGTCAGATGCATTTCAGTGATACAAGCTTCACCAGCTAAATGAAGTTCTTGCGGATATGACCAAAAGGTGGAAGAGCGGTGTAGTGATTAGAGCACCTGACTCCTTGAGTTGGAAAGCACACTGATGCTGCATGCATCATTCCAGTATTTTTAAAGCTAAACACTGAGGCACAATTAGAATTGTTTGTTATACTGCATTTTGTTATGATGAAATGTCCTTACAAAGAAAGCTATTCCTTTGCAGCAAAAAAACCCCCATTATTCTGGCATTCCTGCACACATGCAGAGCACAGAACAGAATGAAGGCAAGTAATGCACAAACAGCAATGACAGAAGGTGATGTGCATGACCTTTGAACTGGTGGAAACACAGATGGCACACAGTATCAATGGCATGTTGCGCTAATGCAGGGGTAATATCAATCATCACACCAACTGTTTAAATATAGGGCTGGGGAAAAGGATTTGACCACAGATTAATACTACCCACCAAGGGTAAGCGGGGCTTTATGAATGTTAGGTATATTTATGGGTGTGGTCAATGGCCTCAAACACACAGCATCCATTAGGGTTTGGTCACATGATCTAGCACATCTATGTTCCGTCTCAAAATCTGCACAGATTGATGAGGTATGAGCACCATCCCAATTATATGACATTGGAGTGAAATCATGGGCTGTGGCAAAACACAGTGCATATTGCATCCTGCTAACACATCAAAGGAGTGGTCGAATGGGCATATAAATATTGGCATGTTATCAACGTCATGCAATAAAGGAAAACACGGAATCAGAAAGGAAAAAGGTTTCCAAAGACCTCTTCATTCGCCAGTTATAAATGCACTTACACCATGCAAGCTATATTGTGCACGAGTCAAACAACCCCATCAATCCCCTGCTTGTGCAGGCGGAGGGTATGTTTTACCTACGCTATTACATCATTTGCATGGTCAATGTAACTTGTCTTTTATATGCTGTGCATTGTCCTCTTCATGATGCAGTCACGGCCGTGTGTCTGCGCGCGCCCATGAACCTGGCGCTCGCGCTCTCTCTCCTCCACTCACACACGCCCCGCCGTCCTGTTGCTGGGCGGCGATGTGCAGAAAAGGAGCTCGGAGCCGGTTGGATCAGAACGCACCAACCCGCACAGACGACGCTTCGACATAAATCTCACGTTAAGAGCTTCGACAAGCAGCTGTTCATTACGGAAATGTCAACTTGTAAGATCTTCAGCGCTGGCTTTGAGACTATGTAGATATCGCTGAGGCTGGGATCCCCGCACTGTCGGAATGCGGATAGGACACGCGGCTTGGTGATATAGTAATGCCTTCCCATAACGTTGTGACCCCTGGTTGCCTAGTTGCATCCATCCGTGAACCGCGACTGACAATTTAAAATAATTAACAGCGACCGGGCTGCCAGGACAAGACTTCCCCATATAGACACAGGCGTAACCAGCACAAAGAAATCTGGGTATCCGAGCAATTTAATTACGCACTGTAATAATTATAACGGCGAAATAAAATGCACAAGGTGTAGCGAACGCAATACCGGTCCTGGTAACGTCAAACGCGTGTATAATTAATTGCAGGGCATCAGCTGTGGCAGCGATAAACCACATCCGCTTAGCCACGCGCAAAACGGTAAAAGGAAAGCGACAATTTTGCGGTCCTGATATCCCAAAGAATAGCCTCGTTCAGAGCCCGTGTGAAAGCTGCTGTATGAGAATGTCAGTGTAGACGGGGGCATGAATAATTCAACACAGCACCGCGGCCCTAATCCCGCTTTTGTGTCGTCCCATCATTGCTATAGAGACCGAAGCTGCTCCAGGGGAGAGCAATCACTGCATCAGCTCGCCGTTTCTACTTCTTTCACCCACCGTTATCCATCGGTAATGTTAGCCTACGCGTTTGGTCGTGGACAGATGGATAACAAGATTTATAAGGTCAGCCTTGCCAACCAAGGGTACATAGGTAATAGGTTTACCTGGCTGACAACTGTATTTAAAACACATTTTAAATTCTATCTTTTTTCAGCTTTACACAAATACTGCTAGTTTTGTAATAGATCCACCGTAACCCAGTTGTGTTTCTAACGCCACATCAGACAGAACATGACAAAGATATCGTGCTGATGTTAATCTTAAAATCACCTCACAGCGTTTAACCTACATCTGACTGAGTGAGTCTTGGGCAGCGGTCTGTCAATTGCACGGAGCTCTGTGACACTGGACTGGGGGAGCGCAGAAGTCGGCTTTGTTTGTGCCATGCAAACTCTGTACGGTCCCTGCTGTGGTGTCCGTTTGTGTCGGCATGTGTGTACCCATCACGGAGCGTTTGCAGATAGTAATTAAACCGCGTTCTCTTACCATGCGCACACAAAGGAATCAAGTGCAGAGCGAGAAAGCTGAACAGCATCACCCATCTCCAACATCCCGAGCAAAATCGCGTCTCCCTGCCGTCCATACTTGCCTCCGCCGGTGTAACAAAATACAAAAACAAAAAAAAATCCTTTTGAAAAAAGAAAAAACACTATTATGAATAAAGGCAAGCGGGCTAAATACTCCGAGGTAAATCCCTTTCAGTGGTTTCCACGCGTTACAGATTTTGTTCTCGGTGCTTCTCCATAGTTACTCCGTACTGAGGTGTTTTCTTGCCTGTTTGTGCGCTTAGTTACTCCTCTTTATATTCACAAGAACTCGTTCCGCTAAGGTCCCATTGCCGCCGAATACAGTCAGACAAACACACGCACACGCGAACGGACGGCTCCACTGTCCAGTTGACTGACCGAGAGCAGAGCCTGTAGCGCAGCAAGTTTAATAAGACCGATTGTACCTTCACCAAGGGAAAGAGTAGGAAAAAATTCCCTCCTTTGCAGTAATGCGATCTTCTCAGTTCTCACAGTCTAAGAGGGGAAAATTATTTCTGCTCCCACTGTCTCTCTCCCCCCCAACCTCTATCCCCTCCCAGGGTTTTTTTCTTTCTATAAATTGCTATTCAACAGAGTCTGTTAGAGCTCTCTTGTGCGCACGCTCGGTTCAACACTCGAACGCATTTTAACGATGCTCTGAGCGGGGGACGTATTGCAAAAATGGGTTTATAATCTGTGGGTTAAGGTGAATGGTGTGTGTGTGTGTGTGTGTGTGCGCGCGTGCGTGTGTGTGTTCGCGCGCGTGTAGCTGTATTTGTTCCAGTTTGTATAAAGATAATGACAGCTGTATTAAATCAGTAATGAAACCGACCTTTCATAATTTACTGATTTTCCATTATTTTTCCATTATCTCTCTCTCTCTCTCTCTCACACACACACACACACGCACACACAACACACGACACACACACACACAATTAATCAAGTTAAGACAGTTTTAAAAATCTAAAATCAACCTCTCTTTATTTTCATGTGGGGAAAGCCGGTGGAGCGCGACTGGACTCGAACCCCGTGGCACTTTAATATATTTTCTGTCTTACCAACAGCTTGAACAAGGAAGAAATGTGGTCTGTAAATAATATTGTAAAAGACCATGAAAACAGATGAATAGCAGTGGGTTTTAACTGACTGTCGCAGGGATGAAGCAATTCATGAACGAGTATGACCAGGATTGTGCATTCTTCCACACAAGCGACTGGCAAAACGTCGCTAGGCAACCGACCTGTTTGTGTCACACCCAAATGTATGAGTGCATTTGAAAAATACCAAGAACATGTGCATTTGTACACATCAAATATAAACGGGAATTTCGGTTTAGGAAATGTATTATCTGCCATTTTTTGAAGGATTGAAATTCTATGCTTTAATACAGATGAGAAGAAATAAAAATGATTTTTTTTCTTAATTCATAAGCATTCAGATATTAACCCAAGCTCTTCATTAGTGCTCTCAGGTCAAAAGCTTGAGTGAATGAATATGTAGTATCATCCCAGCTAAGCACAATGTTGTCACACCCAGATTTCACTTTGGAGTCATGGCAACACACCCACTCTGTACATCACTGTAGGCACAGTACCCACACTCTTACTCCACTACACCCCACTCCTCCCAGTATACCCTGACTCCATGCTTTGGGGTTGTATCCTGCAGTGTTTCTCAAAGCCAGTCATGGGGATTCCTTGTGTAGGCTGATATTCATTCAGGCTGAGCTCTCACTTAGTAAGGTTTAATTGAGCTGTTAACTGCGTACTGATCAGATGATCACATGAGAATACTAGTGTATTCAGTGTTGCAGAAATGGCTTGGTGAAAGTGTATCCATTCTATAAGAGGGACACATTAAACATGTTTCTGTATATTATAGTCATTTCAGCTCCTTATGATCAGCTCAAACAGATATTAATCTTTATTTATTTGGACTAGAGGAATTAGGTGTTCAATGGGGCAATGGACAAGTAATTTAACATGGAATTAAGCTTAGCTGAGACAGCTGCAACAACTGTTTTTAGGGGCAAATATAAATAAAAATTTGTTGAATAAACTTTATTTTTACCTTTGTAATAGCAACAGTACAAGAGAACATTTTGTTCACAAACAATGCATAGTACATTGAATGCAGGATGCAAAAGAAAGCAATATTCAGTTAACACCTCAATCAAATCTAATTGATTGTGAGTGCGGCTGGAACCAAAGTCAAAAAACATGGCAGATTCTTAGGACCAGAGCTGGAAAACAATGTTGTACTGTATTCACAGTCCACCAGTTAATGAGAGTAAATTCGAGCTTGTGGAAAAAAATTCACTTCCAAACAATATCACTGCGCATCAGCAAAACTGAAAGACATTTGCTCGGTAAAAGAAGGCACACATTTTAGCTGAGATATACTATGTCTCTCCTGGGCCTCTGAGCCACCTGGCACAGCATATCCCATGCTGGTTGTACCAGGAGCCACCTTGCAGGATGGAGTACAAATAGAGGCAGTGCCCAGTTGGGTGGGGGGGCCCTAATCCTCTTTGTGGGTGACAGATTGAGGCCCAGCACCCAGACAAAGGACAGGTGGCCACGTTATCCCCATCTTCCACAGCTAAGAGTACTCACTGGACCCCCTGGATTTGTAACCTAAAGGAGAAGGCATGGCTAATACATTAAAGTCTGTCTTCCTTTTTGTTGTGAGCTGTATGATTCAGTCACCACTGGAATAGAAGAGATATGGGAGGGTATCTTCAACATGGCTTCATGAGATCTGTTAAAACAGAGCCACTGGTACATTGTGCACCATCTCCATTTGGATTTGTTCACTTGTATCACCCTCTAATCTCAGGTACAGTGGAATATGGCTGGGAGTATGCTTGCTTAACAAAGTCACAGTCCAATAGTGCTGCTGACTGTAGCTTAAGCATTTTATACAGTGAAAGTATGTATGTATTTGTGTATGCATCTGTGGGAGTTACTAAGTGTCTCTGTGAGTGAGGTTGTATCTCTGTACATGTACATATGAGCATCAGTGTTTTTATGTATGTGTGTATGTGTTTATCTTTGCGAGTTTTTGTCTATGTGCACATCTTTGTGTAGCTATGAATGTAAATCCAGAAGTTTGAATTTGTGTGTGTTTGTCTGTGCTTTTTGTCTACATGTGTCTGTGTGTATTTGTGAGTCCCTGTGTCTGTAAATAAGCTCCCATACAAAAAATAATGCATTGAGTATATATCTCAGAGATATTTTAAGATTAAGGTATTTGAAATATGTAAATCGTTGCCATTTTGGTGTACTGAAATATGTTTCTGCTTTGTACTTATACATTTTAAATGTGCCTGCAGTATATTCTCGGACTGAACACGTGTTTTTGTCTGCATGTGTGTCTAAGAGTAAGTGTCTACACATACGTTTGTGTGTCTGAGGTGCGCTTCCTCCTGATCCCATCCGTCTCAACATAAGGGAAGAAAGGGTGGGTCTGGAGGTCGCAGCTTTTGTTGAATGTGCCCATTGAAAAAAAGGGGGTCTAAAGGGGGGGGGGGGGGTAAATGCCGCAAGTGTGGAGATTCATCATCACAGCGGCCTCCCTTTGTGTCCCGAGTCTGCGGTTTGCAGGGCCCATCCACCGTCCCTCCCCTTTGGTCCCACAAACCAGCTTGGAAAACATTCCTTGCAATTCTGTAATAAATACCAAAATACGAAAAATTTAAAAATCCACCAGTAAAAACCTTGAGCTTCAGGGCCTGCTGTGCTCTCTCTATTACAAAAAGACAATCATATGTTGTCAAAATCAGGTGAATGAGAAAGAAGACACCCTTGTTTCTGAGACAGAAGCACCAGATGTTTCAGGAGGCAGCACGCATCTGTCATCGGTGGAAGGTGGGAGGGAGATGGAGGGTGGGGATACAGAGGGGTGGTGGCAACATGTCTGTGACTTTTTTGTCCTCTAATTATAAAAAGAGACAGAATCAGAATGATAACAGCTACCTAAGGCATCCCTCGGATTCCGGAAACTCTTTAATTGCTTTTCTGGAGTAAGTCTAACTTTGGGAACTGTGTTTTGAATGTAGTTACTGCTCAATCTGTGTCATCACCTGAGTTCACCTGAAATCATCAGCAACGAAAGACCTTGATCCATGCATGATGGAGCATGGATCTTATGTAGACATTCAGGTGAGAAGAGAACCCACAGGCAGAGAGGGAGACCATTTCCCTTTCCCACCGCCTCCTTTTGAAAACACACATTGTTAAATATAGATAAGCACACACAGTTCATTCGCATGTCTTCCTGGCATACTCTGAAAAGGCTTGTGAAACTGAACACGCGGTGTAAGAGGACAGCGGCCGCAAGTCCTTGGTCCCCCTCTCACATCTGTACGTCTCCCTCTCCTTAACCCTCTCCCCAGATATGTGCCTCGCACCCGAGCGCAGTTCCCACACAGCACTGTGAGAGACTGTGTGGAGTGCCAGTGTTCTTAGCTTCAATAGAACTTACAAGGACAGGGAAAGGGGGTTCATTGTTCACCCCAAAACCACCCCCCTCCTCACCCCGCCACTGAGAAAGGAGCACGCTGCCAAAACACAGGCGAGTTGGGGGGCTGGGAGAGGCAAGAGCTGACACCTCCAGCGCCTTGAATAGGGTATCCTCATCGCTATTCAGGACACAGGAGGAAAGGGTGGGGGAGCCGGCCAAACACAGACATGCTCACATTCACAAGGGGCAAAGGAATGTGAACTCAAAGCGCAGGTTTGAAACTGTCTTCTATAGTCACCCATTCCTAGATGGACAGTATAATCAAAAATGATCAGAAATGTATACTCGCATCTCAGAGAGCTAATGTGAATAGCATTTTGTTTGTTTTCCTACCTGTTACACACACTCCTCTTAGCTTAAGCATTACATCTTCACAACATTTATGTAAAGTTGTGTCAATGTTATGTACAAAGTGGGCTTCCTGTTGCATAGCATTGCATTGCTGCAGAGAGTTCTCCACTTAGAAATGTAAAGGCAGGAGATCCCTCATTGGTCATCACCCTGATGTCTGCCCCTCCCATTAATAGGATGAAAAGATTGGGTCAACCCATGAGCTGTCATCATCACAATGGGAGGCAGGGCTTCCCTTTGACTGGAGATGATGAATGTATGCTTTGGATCCTTGCTGTGACATAGTTAATAATTACAATACCCCAATGCATCTGGCTCCTTGTAACACCTGCCTGTGTTCAGATCCTCCTCACTCTAACGTGTTGCCTCTGTGGCCGAACTGTGAATGGTGGGAGGAGGCCCTCATGGTTTCACAAAGCTTTGGTTGGGTTTTGCTGCACCATTTTGCATCTGGCAACAAGGATCTGGGATTTCCCACTAAAGGGTCCCAAATGTGTATGATAGGCAAGATACGGCTTTAATCCCCGCAGTGTGGTGATGGCGATCCAGTTCTCTGCGATCAGATAAGGCCCAGATGGGTCAGTATAAATTACAGCTGCCAGTGGTACTGTGCACACCTGCAGCAGTCTGACATCCAGAAGGGACTGAGCTCCAATCAGACCCATTTCCTGTGAGACTAATGGCAGAAAATCAATAAATGAATTGTGAATTATGAGATATGGCGAACAGCTAACCAGTGTAATCACCCATTAACTGGTACATGCTTGTTTGCTGGCTCTTACTTACAAGATTATGAAGGTGTGTTTCACCAAAATGCCTGAGGTTGCTCTTCAGATAACTGCTTGTTGGAGATGACAGCGAGGAATAGCAGGGATTAGAAAGGCTCAAACACTCTATGGTGCATCACTGTCGGACACTGCAAACAGAGCACTTAATATGGCTCATTTCAGCCAACATCTGAATAAATGGAAGCTGTGTCTGAGAACGGAAAGCCCATAGGGTTGAACATTATTCCCATTTCAATGATGTGAGGCAGCTCAATGTATGCCTTCTGTGTACCAGTCTATCACTGAGTTGTTACTCTCAGTCCCTCATTTAATTAGTTCAGTGGCATGCAGAGAGGTAGTGGGTGCCACATTAATAATCTGTGGTATGATTTGGCTGGAGACTGAACTGATAACTTTCTGGGGTCATAAGTCTTTCACAGTCATGAGTAATTTTTGGTGGGGCACAAAAAAGTGGCATTTCATTTTATTGAATGGTGTTCTTCAGTACCCAGACTGCGTTCTTCAGTTTTCCTTTGTTACAATGGCCCAGCTTGCCTTTACTTCTGTCAGTGCTCATGGACTAACCCCACAGATCCACGGGGTTGTGAAACTTTGACATGAACACACAATATGAAAATTGCTATTGTCATGATGAAACTATCATTAGGCCAGACTACAAATGAAAATCCCAGGAAAAAGTAAACTTCAGGCTGCTGAACAAGCTAATTGTGCAAAGTTGTTATGTGGCACTGAGAGGCTGTGGCCAAATAATGAGCAGTGCTGCAAGGGACACCTGTCTGAAAAGACAGACTGGGCAAAGGACACTGGCTACATCCTTTACTAAATGGGATCCACCAACACTTCTACTCCATGTTCAGAAAAGCTTTCTGTATTTTTAGGGTGAACATCTGGCAGTCGGATGTGTGGACAGTAGAGAAGTCAAACCAGATTAACATCAAACCATACATCCCTGGAGTATATCTGTCAGGAGGGAAGAGCAGAGCAAAAAAGCACAGGGTATTTCTAAGGCCTGAATGTTTCAGCTCACCCTGCGCATTGTGGTGTACAGAGACCACCCAGGCAGCAGGACTTCGGGTCTATGCAAAATGCAAGCCTCATGATTCGCATATAGCATATGTATGAAAAATGTATAGCAATGTCTGACCATGCATATGAAGTGGAACCTGAACCAGCTGAGAAGGTGAGATAGAAAAAGGAGAGAGGTGGAGAACAGAGCCCCCTGGTGGCAGCTGTTGGCATTGTGCCCTCTCACCCTTGGGGCGCACACCAACCCAGGACACCCCACTTAGCCTCACAGAGGGCCCCAGGGAACCCCCTTGGCAGTCAGTATGTACCATCCCCAGCCACTCTCCACCACTTACACCAAACCTACATGTCCTGACCTTAACTCTCATTATGTTACACCTCCAGTGAAACATATATATCTGCTTGCTATCTATTTTTAAAGAATATATTATTCCAGAACTAGAATGCTAGGTGCTTTTTTACTCAGCATTAGAGTTTGAAGGGTATTGGGACAATATATTTATTCATAACTCTGTGTAAAGTCTACATGAAAATCACGTCACTCATGTAACATGAATTGATTTAAATAACATATTCAGTACAAAACACCTCTCATCTTCTGCTTTTCTCTAATACCAACACATAGATTCAGTGATGCTCATTGGACACACCCTCTCAGTTCTGTTGTTGTGGGAGGATTGTCTTGATAACGGTTAGGGTTAGGCATCCAATCAGCATAAATTTAGTGCAAGACAGACCCATCAACAACACCGGGATTAGTCATAAATCTCGCTATAATGCAGCTCTCACAATAGAGTGATCCCATGCATAAAGCAAAATAAACAGACAGTGATTAGACATGCAAAAATCCTAAACTGATGTTGCTACATGTAAACATGGCAAAGATAATCACTTAGACTCGTCCCTCATCTGACCACACTCAAAAACATGGCCCAGTTAACAAAACCACCAACAAAACCAGTATGAAAACATGAAATGAAACCAAAACGATTGGTTGTGGGTGGCTAGGACGGTCTGGAAGACAGCTGACACATTAACCACAATTTTATAATGTTAATAGTAAGAGAAAATATAAGACATTGGAAATCACTGTCATTCAAACATGTCATTCCCAAACATTCTCAGACATTGCATGTTAAATTATTTAGTATCCTTTATGAAAAAGAAAAACACCAGGCCAGCTCTTTGGAGTAGATTCAGATGGGGAAAACACACCAGGAACATATGTTCATTAGATTAAGATGTTTAACATGCAAAATGTTTTTGAAATTAGGGGTCCACGCACTAGATGATGAAAGACTCCCGAAATTCCGTAACTGTTTACCATAAAACAAAACACACAATAAAGAAAGTCTGACCCAAACTGAAGAACAAAACACATGTGCTGCTTTATTCAATTCTAAATACTTGTGGGTATCAAATTACACACACTGAAAATGTCCTGGCCAAATGAAATTATTGTCAACATGTATTTTTCTGTCACAGGAATCCACAACAAATATTAAGAAAACTTAACTGTGGATGGAGCAGTGAATTTAAGCAGTGTACTACTTATGTACTACTGAATATAAGCAGTCATTTACTGAGCTGAACAATGGGCTTTACCTCCTCAATTGTTTTCCCTATGGCTGTTTGACTGTCTTAAGTGGTTACCACTTGACAGAAAAACAATGATCTACTTGTGTCTCCTTGACAGTCAGACATGCTGTCAAATTCTTTGTGTGCCAGTAATAAACAGAATGACTGTGTCAGAGTAAGGACTTTAGTAACGAGAGTAATGTTACTGTAGAACACAACATCAGTGTGCAGGCCCTACATCTTTCGTCAAAGTCTGAAATTCACAGACCGACACTTGTAAGCAGTGACATGTATTTCCTTATGTCCTCCATCAGTAGAGCAGTAATCTGACTGATGCTTGTCATTACTAAAGTATACCCTGGGTCTGCCTAAACACAATACACCCTGGCCTGGCTCCACAGAGTGGAGGGAGTATTTTACATTACAGACGTTACTCAATAGCATCCCTGCACCCACACGCTGTCTGGTGAGGTCATTTAGACGGATGCTTCAGTGACTGCTCGGCCCAGCTATCCCCTCTGTGAACCTTACAGAAAGCAGCACTTAAAGACTGGCATCAAGGATTTGTGATTGTGTGTGTGTGTGTGTGTGTGTATACATGTGTGTATGCATGTTTGGGAATCACAAGGTTGGCAAGTCATTTGTGACATCGCCCAGCTGTGACGCTGAAAGTGTGATGGGAATGATTTTGAAAAACATGATAATGAAATGTAATACAAAATGTCATAATATCTTAATTGTGTGAGAAGACCCAGGAGAGATAAGACAGGAACTATGAGAGTTATTTTTAGTATGGTAGTCAGTTAAGAAAGGCTTTTTTGTAATACTAACAAAAAGGACCATAGATCTGAACAATACAGATACATCTAAAGACACCAAATTCAAAAAGAAGCCGAGACACTTTGCTGTCTCAAAATTCTTATTATTTTTCTCTGTCTGACAACAAAGACCTGAAAATGTCCCAGGTGGAGAGCTGGCTGTTTTGACATTCTTATATGAGACAGCAAAAGCTATGCTTTCTTCGGACAACCTATCAGCAAAGACATCTAAAGAAAGTCCTCAACAGCCATGCTGACTGTGATAGAGGAACCCTTATACTCTTCTTCTCACACAGATGCACCCACACTCTCTCTCTCTCACAAACAGACAAACACACGCATATGCACCAGCATGCGTGCACACACACACACTTGGAGTTTTCCATCCAGAAGGTAAAACTCTCTACTACTCCCTTGCTGTGTTATAAATTCCTAAACAAACCAGAGCACTTCCATCTTTCATTAACAAAAGCAGGAATCCACTGGAAACACTGCAAGATGTCTTTAACAAGATCCATGTTCCAGATGTATTTCACAATTCCCTTCCTCTTCCCACGTGAATAGTCCCATCCCCGTTCACGCACGCCTCCTCCTCCTCCTCCTCCTCCTCTGTTCCACTGCTCTGTTTTCACTTCCCTTTATTTAAGTGCCATTAGCCCGGCGTTGCTATTCCTGGCTCTGGGCTGTAGCTTGGAGAACACAGGATGGTGTGCTGCCAACCAGAGCAGAACTAAGCTGTTTGTGCAGGGCCCCCATCCCCCACATGCATTCTCCCGTCATGCATTCTCCCTTCAACCCCCCACCCCCTCCCTTTCTCACCTTCTCCGTCTCTGTCCTTCTTCAGTTGTAAACCAGAAATAGCAGCAGGGTCCCCAGAAATGCTCAGTTACACCAATATCTATATAAAAATAACACTATTTGTTCAATGCAGTATACTCTTTGCAAATAAAAATAGAAAATACACATACACATGCATTCATACTGCAGCATTTTAGTACATGAAATATATTACTAATATTTAATATTTTATTTTATATTTATTTAGTATTTAATATTATGTAGCATTTGTACAGTTCACAGATTTCCTTTTCAGTATTAGAAATTAAATATTTGGTAGAAATTCCTGAGCACTCATTTGTTAGCATCGCTCATGAACATCTTTCCAAACAGGGGCAATACACAGCAAAGCACACTGCAACCTTAATTTCAGATTAATCTTCCAATACTCTGGTTAATCTAGTATTATAGCAATCTTTCTTATATAAAAGCTTCTGAATCTCAAAATCTCAAGATTTTGACCCGATCCCATTCAGTATGGCCTCTGAGCTGTAGCATATGACTGTCCAGTGCTTTTAATGAATAGAACAATTCTATTAATTTGTTGTTTTTGCCTCAAACCCAGAAAAATGGGAATGGATCAGGTTGATTTGACAATTTAGTGCCAATCTACGTTTACTGGTATTAGCCTCAGGCCTCAACCATCAGCATACTGCAGTCAGATCACTTCTCCAAGATACCAAACCTTGTTGAATACATTGGCATGTATCAATTTCTGCTAAGGTTATCAGTGATTCCACCATTAGAGAATTACAGGCAGTGGACAAAAAATGGAAACAAGGTACAGGGCAATTCAACATGTGTGTGAAGTACGTATAATGATATGTACATATATTGCAACATTATCAAAGTCAAACTACACCCCCTATCAGTCCTGTGGCTCACGTTGTATCCAGGGTGATGTTTAATATACATCACATAAATATGTTTAATATATACACATACATACACGTATACTGTATGTGAACACACAATGGACCCACTTCAAAAATGTTACTGGTGTGTGACATGTCTTCCCAGCAGTCCTCTCACGGTGTATATGTAAGCGGGCCCATATGGCTCCAAAAGGAGACCTCGGTGACATTGAACATTGTGGAATTATTGTGCATCTCTCACATGCTGCATGTAGGGGTAGAGTGTCATGAAAATCAAGAGTTCTGAAGGTGATGTAAGCCTTGGAAAATATAAAAAAAATAATTCAAAGGCATCATTTTGGAGCAGCAAAAGCATAGGTTCCAAAACCCTGATGCACAAGCAATAGTCTTGCATTCCAAGGGGGAACAGGGTAGCAACAGTGCACAGACTGTGCAGACTTCAACATGGGTAATAAGCATCCAATATCATCAAAAGCAGTCATCATGCCCTTTTATGGATCTTGACATCCAGATGTGTGCATGTGAAACAACAGCCCACGGAGCTCTACACCCCAAGTTCCAAAAGCAGAATTTTCAATTGGTTATATAATGATGTACGGTGCATTTCTGCCAGAGTCTTAGAGAACAGTTCCAGCTGGTTACTCCATGTGACACTGTATCCATGCCATCCTGGCTGCACGCAGGGACCCAGCCTCCTATTGAGTAACATTTTATTGGCGTTCCCATTTTTTGGCCACTGTGGTTCCAGATCTTACATGGGACATCGCTGTTGTACCCATCAATGAGCTGCTTACCCTTGCTCCAGCTGTAAAAATGGATCATATGTGGTGAAATGTAAGCTTTGAAAGGTGCCCTGAAAAGAGCATCTGCTGAGAGAATAAGTACAGTTATGGCTGAGGAGAGAGACATCCTTCAGTGCTGCTGTCATAGTTTTACATAATTACACATTTTCACTGATCATCCAGAAATGGCTGAAATGAGCATTGGCATGAAGTCCTGGCCATCTGCCTAACTGGAATTGGCAGCAGATATCTCAGTGATAAGTGCCTTTTAGAAGGCCTTCAGCAAGCAGACTTGCAGGAGATGGCCTACATGCCAAGTCCCCGCAATCATCTAATTGGTGGTCAGTCCACAACAGGCAATAGAACTACTCCTCTGTCAAAGTAACCACAGATCATGCATCACGGTGTGGTTTAGCATTCAGTGGAACATGCTGCCCTTGTGCTCATTAAAATCACATGCAAATGGGATGTAGATTACTTCCTGTCATCATATACATATCCTTTGCTGTTTATCTTCTAACCTCAAGTGACTGGTACAGCTAGATTTCAGTCATTCATTTCACGTTTTGTTGGAACTAATATATTTATTCCCACCTCTCCCAGAATCACAACAATACAGTAACGGTCAAAAGTTTGGACACAACCTTTATTCTTTATTGTTACTATTTTCCAAATTTTAGAAAAATAGTAAAGACATCAGAACTATGAAATAATACAAATGGAATTAGGCAGTGACTAAAAAAGCATTAAACAAATCTTATATTTTAGATTCCTCAGAGTCCCAAAAAATGTTGTTTTTTAAGCATAAGTCTTTAGATAAAAATGTCTTTGAATGCATGTTTCCCATTATCTTAATCTTGTGTGTCCAAACTTTTGACTGATACTGCACACACGCAAAAAATGGACAAAGACACACGCACTTACACATATACAGACACACACATGCATGCACAAATGCACACATATAAGTATATGCATAAACGAACAAACAGACAGAAAGAAAGACACACATGCACTCACACTCATACATGCACATGCACACAGACACACATTGACAAAATGCAATGAAGGACACCCCAGCATTGCAATGGAGATGAGATGGACACGCACAGAGCAGTGAGAGGCTCTCTGGGCCATGTCTCTCACAGCACCTCTCACTCCTGTCCGGGTGAGTAACGCAGCAGGCGGCTCTTTAAAGCCAAGCTGAGTCAGCACATCTGGGCTCTCACAGTCTGAGTGTTACAGAAGAGCTCATTTTACAGGTCCACGACCTATACACTCAGTCACTTAAAGCATACCTGCGCACTCACCCACCCTAAACAACACCTGTACACTCAACCTACTTAAAAACATCTTCGCACTCCCGCACTTATGGCACAAATACACACTCACCCTCCTAAAGCACACCTGCTCACTCACCCACATCAAGCACACATGCAGACACAGCCACCTAAAGTACATCTGCACACTCGGCCTACTTAAAAAAATACCTTCACACTCTCTCACCTAAAGCACACCTATACCATCACCCAATTGTAAGCATGCCTGTACACTCCCTCGTTTAAGCAACTGCACACATACTGCTCCACAAACATGCCCACTTATACACATCTATGCCCCTTCTTCCAAACACACGCACGCACACACACACACACACACACACAAACATTACATTACCTTACATTACATGCATGTAGCAGACACTTTTATCCAGCGCAACTTACAGCACAATAGAACATAAGTGTCCATTCAAGTGTATTCACACACACACACACACACACACACACGCGTACACACATGCACACACACACACACACATACACACACACACACACACATACACAAACACACACACACCACAGTTCCCCATGTAATGTGCACATATTGCCCAAAAAGGAACAATAAACGAACAAAAAAGAACATAAACTATCCTTGGTCCAAACATGGTCCAAATAAACACTTGGACAAGCCAGCACAAGCTTTTATTACAAATTCAGAGTAGAAGGAGCTTCGCAATTTTCATAACATTTGCACATAAACACATTTGAATCAGCCAGCAATTACAGATCAATTCAAAGAACAAAGAGGGCAATTCTCTCAGGGGCTGCAGTGCTTGCATAACGGCGGGTGACAAACAAGTGGCACAGGTAATGGGGTTGATGAGGCAAAATGGAATGCTAAATTGTGGAGTCGATTTTTGGGGAGCACTGAGGCACATTAAATGCAGGTATAAACAGACAGAGGGAGAGATGGGAGAGTGGGTGAGAGAGAGAGAGAGAGAGAGAGAGAGAGAAATATGACAAATAGTGCTCCCATTGTCAATGCCTCCTCATGTGTTCACAGCTAATGCACTCGCACAAAATAAAAACCAGCTAACAAAGAGAAAGTCCTTGATCATTCACGACAGATAGAGTGGAATTACATCAGCCATGAACTGTTTTGAGAACCGAGCTTTCTTCTCTAAAACGCTCAATTTTACAACCCTTGGATATGATAATTAGCTAAGTACCCTGTTATTGTTCAAATAGCAAAAATCTCCCGCTACATCACAAGAGAAAAATGAGTCAATGATACCGTTCACTCACACTGCACAGAGTTGAACTTTTGACTGATGTTTCCTTAATGATTCCTTTAGGTAAATTCAGCAAAGCAAAGCCCACATTTATCAAACGTCTGAGAATTACTTTCTGAATCCTGTAAAAAGTCATACCTCAGAGCAAGGCATTGGGCGTTACTTACGCGGCTCCTGCTCTCCTACTCATTCCCTCGGCTGGGAGTAAGACCATTTCCTACGAGGAGAACTCGTTGATTATTACGACGTGCAGTGTCGCAGACGGACGGTGGTGATAATATTTTTTACAGTACATCCCTGTCTAGAAAATGCCAAATAAATGTAAACAAAACAGTAGTGATTCTATAATGCTCCAATTACGGATATGATCAAACATCTCATAAATGTGAATAAATGCCAGCAAATTAGGTTTCCATTCTGTCTCAATTTTAATGCAACAAACACAATTGCTTAAAATTGTTTTCGTTAATAATCACAATAATACAATGGTTGTCACGACTATATGTTTTTATTTCTTTATTACGGTTAATAATGTCCTAATTTCCGATATCCCCTGAGGATAATTAGCTAGAAATCCAACATATGCCAACGCGAGTCAGCAGCTTACAGATATTGTGCAAAATTGCACAAGCTGTTACGACGCGGCTGGTCTTTTCTGGACAGTGGCCGAATCTATTCTTAGTGAACGTGAAATCTCTTTTTCCAACTGTCCAGTTCGCGTCTCCACAACACTACTGGTCTTATAAATCCTATAGATGGCATGACTGAAATGTGAAATAGCCTACTGTCATTTATGAGTTTCATATACATTTCATCAATACTGAAAACAATATAAATGTTTGACGCATGGCTAGCTGTTGTACTTGACCGAAGCACCCGCCAACAGTCATGGGAATGGCATGGAAGAAAATTGGGTGCAGACTGTCTTGTGCCTCTCTGCTTTCTCTGACACCTTTTCACCTAGAATAGGTACTTACACATTACATTACACTATTAACATTATTAACACACACCCCAAACATAGTATTGTCCATAAGCAGCTATAGATGTAAATTAATTACATAAATATGGAAAATAAAAATGTCCAGCTTTATCTGAACTTTGATCACTGATCTAAATAGGCAAAGTCTAGTCCATTTTGCAGACTGTTTTTATGGCCAGTTAAACTACTTCGATAGTGTTACTCTTCCCTGAACCATATGGTGGATTTGCTGTCTCAGATTTCCAACTTGGACGAGGAATCCTTAAAGGAATGTAGGGATGGAAAGTTGGGGACCGTTTGCCCTGAACACACACATTTGCTCGTCACAGGACGTCTGGATGCCTGAGAAAGGAGGGACTTTGGAAACAAAGGTGAGACAGAGGAATGGAAGACTATGCTGACTGACAGGCCTGATGGGGAGCTGGGGGGCGTCTGTGGATGATTGGGCGTGCAGGGGTGGAGAGGGGAAAAGGCAGAAAGAGAGAGATTGAGGAAGGGCTCCTGCTTGGCCCACTGCTCCTCTCATGTAGCCCCACAGGCAGGGTGAACCGCTGGCCTACTTTCTCTACCCCACTCCCTCGCTTTTTGCATTTTTAATTGGCCACTCCCATCCCCACCAGAGCTCCCCAGATAACATCCTGTCACATTAAGAAATAAGGAAGGTGGGGAGAACACACACACATAAACACACACACACACACACACACACACACATACACACACGTTAGGCATGCACAGTGGAGTCAATGCACTTCACTTGACAGACTGCAAGTGGAACCTCACGCCTCCTCTGGAATGAAAGATTATGGGAGAGCATTGGAAAAGTGAATCAGAAGGGGCTCTCAGTCATCAGAGGTGACTTTAACGTGTGGCATTAATGCCCCACCTGTCTCTCTCCTGTGAGGTCTGGCTCATATTCTGATTTTCTTTGGAGAATCATCTTGCAAAGTGCTAACATTCAAATTCTAATGAGAATGAAGCAAGGATATGAGAAGAAGGAAAGTCAAAATCATCATGCATATACTGAGATGCATACTTAATTGCTCCTGAGACCTCTAATCGTTGCAAAATTGATCGTTGTAACTATCTGTGTTTGTGCTGTATCCTGGGCTCCCCCAGGAATGTGAATACAGGGCAAAGAGGGTGGAAGAGTAAACAGATTCACAGCACTGAGTGAGGAGAAGCTTACAGGCTCACGGCTGCTGTGGAAGTGTTTAGAGATGATTTATATTGACATTGGAATGACATCACTGTTGCGAAACGCCATCGGAAGGGAAGACAGGAGGTAGAGGAAATCACATTAAGAGCTGACGATCAAAGTATCCTATATCTGGAAGAACTCACAGTTTAGAGAGAATTCATTACCGAATAAAGAAGCATGTTGAAAAGGTTATTATGGTTTAGGTAGACAGACTGGGGATGGACATGGACAGTTGCAGCCCTTGGCTTTGCCTGCTATACCTCAGGAGATCAGTGGTGAGGAAGGAGGTGAAGGAGAGCAAATTCTTCTGTGAGAAAGGCTATTATTACTGTTATTATTATTATTGTTGTTGTTTCCCATACATATGTGCAGATGGAGCTCAGAGAGGAGGGGTACATTCTAACAGACAATCGCCTTGCATCCCTCCCCTCCATTCAGAAAAATGTGAAAGTGTCCATGGTGTGTGTGTGTGTGTGTGTGTGTGTGCGTGCGTGTGTGTCTGTATGTGTGTGTGTGCGTGTGTGTGTCGGGGGTGTCACCGGACAGTGGTCTGTGCCGTCCTCTCCTCATCCTGCCGGCGACTCCTGCAGCTCCTGCTTCCGTTCCTCTCACGGCCCCTGTTCAGATCTCTCGGCTGGTCCTTCCATGTCCCGCTGAGACAGGGGTGGCTATTTATAAAACAGTCCCATCCTCAGAAATGTATCAGACATTCAAAATCCCACATTGAGTTTCTCAGAAGTTTGATTAAACAGTTGCCAAAAATGCTGAAGATAGTTATTTTCTGTTTCTGGCAAGTTCCAGCCTGGTTTACTCCAGGTGATAAATGGTTAATGTCTGAACAAGACCGGTCTCTGGAGGAAAAACTGGAAGCATGTTTTTTTTTACCTGGGAGGCAGAATGTGGACAAGAACAAAACAGAGGCTGAATACTGCTGAGATACTGACTATTAGCAGAGCTCAAATCCATAAGCATGACAGCAATGAGAGTCAAAATGTACCCAAGCAGGTTTTGAACTGAATGCTCTGTGAGTCGGGGGCACTTGTAAGGAGTGACTTGATGCTCCTTTTTTGCAAAATTTGATCCTGCTGAGCTCAGCAGGTTGGGTGAAGCTTGTCACCTTGCCTAATTTATTTCTCACCCCCGACCCCCCCATCCAACAAAAATGGCTAACATCCAACCAGTGCCACCAAGCCAAAGACCTTCACTGTCATGTCATTACCTTTGGGCTGCTACAGTATCAAGACAGTTTTGGGATGCTGGGGAGAATGCTACCACTATGTACAACCAAGTGATCACCTCTGACTGTCAAGATTTATGCAGTGAACACACCTAGTGTGGTTTAAGCAGTTTAACAGAGTAGAACAGCAAGAAGACCTGCTTTCTACAGAATGTTTTATTTTCATTTGACCCCAATTGCCGTTGAATGTTTCCACCCTTTCTCGCCCTTCAGTGGGGATCCTGTAAAGGCTGAAACAATAAACAGTTGATGAAAGGTCATTACTGTGCGCTGACTAACAGACAGGCCAAGGTGGCTAGCACATCTCTGACATTCTCTGATACTCTATAATGGTAACTGAAAGATGCTCTAATCCAGGGAAATATTTATGTGTAGCTGCATATTGCTACAAAAGTTTCAGATTAAGCACCTCGCTCAAGGGTACATCAGCAGTGGTTTGGAACTGGCAACCCTAACCATTGTGAACACAGTTGCTCCACTTGGACGAGGCAGGCTTGATCGAGCTGACAGTAGAATCAAGAACAGGGATGGCCCGCGGGCATGGCTGTGAGGCCGACCCCTCTCCCTCCCTCCTGCCTCTGGGAGGACGGGAACACGGGGGCCTGACTGCCCAAGAAGAGGCCAGCTTTCAGGGGCTTAATTGGATGCAGGAAGACAGCGCTGTCTGATTGGGAAGGGGGGTGGGGTGGGGATACTGATTAGGATATTGGACAAGGCTGTATCTGGGGAAATTGGCACCAACACCAGACAAATACATCGCTGACACAGCGCCCGCCTCCCAGCCCACCCCGCCTGCCTGCTCGCGTCCCGCCGGCCCCTGTCTGGCGCGTGGGCACCGCCATGTTGCAGTTGAGGCGGTGACCTCGGCTGACCGTGTTAACCAGTTTCCCCAGCGCCCGAGACGCAGCACCACAGTGATGGGAAAAACTTGTACCCTGAAGTCAGGGGGCTTTCTCAAAGAACGTCAGGTGGAAGCACTTAAAGCGTGACAAGGGAAATTTTTGTATCTATTCAGAAGAGGAGAATAGAGCATCATAACACATTTTGCCCCTGACGCAAGTAAAGAAAACTGTGAGCCCGCACAGACACACACTCACGTGCACGCACACGCAAACACAAATGCTCTTCAGGCATTTTTGGCAACAAGAGAGCCGCAGCCATCTGCACCTGATGCACAGGCTGGTGTTGTTTGTCCTTCTCCCTTCTTTATTTTGCCTACGTTGATTTTCGTCCGTCTCCCTGGAACCACACACACGCACACACACACCTGTATTCTCTCAACAGCTGGGACCACACTGAATTTGTGCTTTTACTCAAAATGTAAGCAAGGATTTATTTAGAGAAACAGAACACAGGAAAATTCTGATTGGGGATTTTAGCTCCCCCCAAGCACACTATTCACATTCCAAACAATTACGTCTCTCTACGGATATCATCTAATATCTCTAAAGTTGCCATTGCTATTTTCAAAATGATTACGATGTAATTGTAATACAGATGTGTTGCAGTGATTTTGTGGATTTTGTGTCTACCCTGAAACTAAATGGCTGTGCCTCAAATCCCCAAGGTGTATCCATTGATTTTGCCTGGCTCCCTGCATCTCAAAGCATCAATACTATGCTGAGGGCCGGGGCTATGGCCCCTGTGATGTACAGATATGCCATCCACAAACATGACAAGCAAACACCACTTCACCCTCTGAATATGAGGACGCTAACTCTACGGGCTGTTGAGGATGGAACACCACCCACGATCTTCATATCAGAGTGTAAACAGGTCT
This sequence comes from Megalops cyprinoides, assembly GCF_013368585.1. NCBI lineage: Eukaryota > Metazoa > Chordata > Actinopteri > Elopiformes > Megalopidae > Megalops > Megalops cyprinoides. Next base: position 22,430,865 of record NC_050592.1, read on the forward strand.
GCATGATATCACACCCAAAGAGGAGAGGGCTTCAGATTCCAGGTCATCAGCGAGTGCTTGCTACATTGAGCCTCCTTTCTTCCCTCTAGCAGTAGTAAACCCAGCTAATTCGCATTACGTGCCCACACCATTAACGCGGCAGCAACAAGCCAATGTGGCAAGACTTCTGCGTCCACTGTGAACGGAGGGCTCTGAAATAAACCTGCCACCACATGAACAGAAGGGGGACAAAACAGTAGGGAGAAGATGGAGGCAGTTTCAAAGAAACACTGCAGATGGAAGGGGACTGGGAGAAGAGATACACAACTGAGGGAGGGAGGGGAAAAGGGAAAGAGCTGGGGGAGAGATACGCTTGAATTACAGTGGCGTGAGCTCATTCATCTTGGCAGAATCAGTGCAGTCCAGGGAAGGGGGGAGGCAGGGTGTTAATTATGAAAGATCTAAACTAATGCTCGAAATGGGCTCTCAGCTCCCACTAAAACCTACAGCATGTCCCTCTCAATGATACTCTCCTAGACAGAGCCATATTGCTGAGGCAAGAACAAGAATGAGAGAGCGGCAAAGAGAAGAGGGGGGAAATAGAGGCGATCACCTTGTTAATTTTGTAGCAAATATGGAAGCAGGTTGAAGTTGTATGTGTTAATTCTACACTGGAGCAAGATTCACAAGAGATCAGGCGAGGATTAGGGTGTGGAGCTGGAGCCTATGGCAACAAAAGCTACAAGAAAACCTTAGTCACATCTGTAATTGAGTCAAGCTTTCACCCTCTTAACAGAACTCACAGCATAGGGTGCACCTGATCATACACCCACGGAAAGCCAAGGATTATGTATCAAACTCCTAATTACTACTCAAAATCCTGAAATGTGAGAAACTGGAGACTAAGAGGTTTTATTAATGAACTGAGGAATATCATAGAAATATAGCACAGAAGTAGCATAGAAATGTTTGCCAAGTGAATCTGCCAAATGAATAAATGTAATGTAAGTGTATATGTTTTCACTCTGAGTGCTGTCTTCTGTACTTTTTGTATAACATCCAAAGGGTCCGCCCCTACCTCACTATGTATTCTACACAGCTCCTTGGTCAGGCCCTTGCCGTCTCACACCGGGACTAACTTCAACTCCCTCTTTGCTTGCCTTCCTGCCTGTGCAATTGAACCTCTACAACTAGTCCAGAATGCAGCTGCATGACCTGTCTACAGCATTTGCAATGCATTTTGTGATCTAGTGATTGTAACGTATGGTAGTGTGTGTTCTTGGCTTCCCTTAGCTTCTAGGCTGTCTAGTCAGGATAGCACAAGCGAATTTGTGGTAAGCCTTGAACAGTGTTATGCTCACACTCACTGGTCTGATAGTGTTGTTAGCCTGGTCTGACACTGTTGCACATTGAATAGATACACTTCTGTCCTCTTGTGCTGGAAGTCACTCTGGTTTAGAAGTGTCTGCTAAATGAATGTAATGTAATGCAAGGCAATATGGCATGTATCCTTATGGCAGAAAAACACTGATGAAATACAATGAGGTCCTATCCAGACACCAACCCGCAGTCTTCACTGTCCATATAAGCAGTTGCAAAAAGTAATACTGTTTAATCACCAAGAATAGTTACTGCACAAACATAGAAAATATATTGTGTCAAAGGTCATAGAATAACTGTTACTGACAGGGAGTGTAACTGTTTTACAATAAGGCTCAGGAAACATGGTGAAAACAGGGTTCGAAGTGCTCCTGGTATTAGAATATGGTTAAACCAGTTTGGTCGAACACAGCAATGATATGCGGTACAGACCATTGGGTGCTGGCTTTAGGATATGGTTAAATCAGATATTGGCATTTGCTTTGCAGAATGAGGTTGAACTAATAGTTGGCCATACTATGGCCCTCAGCTCACAGCCACGGAAATACTGATTAGGGAGAAGTTACACCTATTACAAAGCATTCCTCCTAAAGATCCCAATCCCCTTTGGATAAGCTCTGCAGGCAATCCCCAACATAAGATTAAAATGGGCATTAGTGCCTTGAAGACACATTTTTCTGTTCATGCATGTGCTGTGGGTTGTCAATGCACACACAGAGCAGTGGAAGCCCCCTTTAAGTTTTCTGGGTATGTACAAGCGGAATTGAACCTTGCCAGGGAATATCTTACGTTTGCATCTCTTTATGTGATTATGTGCCCACACTCTCACAACTTATGATCTACCTAGAGGTCTTGCTAAACTATCTATATATAACAACTGGGAGAAGGAGTAGACTGATGACCACTTATTATGAGAAAAACGTATGTCTTCGCTTCAAAAGACCAACAGGACTTACTGGCAGTTTGGGCAATTTTCACTATAAAGTAGTGTCCTTTCACCAGCACAGGCTGGAGCTCCAACAGGCAGAATGAGTCTCACACTAAGATCAGTTCATACAAAAACCACTTTTATTCGACAGTGTTTAGGTCTCAGTACCAATTTAACAATAAAAAAGCTACAAACCTCAAGAACAGAAAAAAGTGAGCCTATGCAAAGTTTATTATTTTTTTTAAAAATACAATACCATAAAATAAAAAGAAGCAATAAAAGATATATAGGGCAATGCAGTTTTGGTTCCCATCACCTGTGATAAAATATCCTGGGAAAGGTTGAGTGAGAAGCTGTTGGGGGAGGGCTGAGGAGCAGGGTGGACTATGTTGGGGTGGTGGGGGAGGGGCATAGTAATTAACCTGAGGACAGGCAGCCTCTAAACAGCAGTCACAGACAGTTAATAGAGGGGGAGGGCAAGAGAGGAGAGGCATCGCCAGCTACTATATCAACACCAGAAAGGTGTTATACAGATGGAGAGGGAGGGAAAGAGCATTAAAGAAACCAAACGCCACCAGGGGAGCGGAGCTGAGATTCTCCACCTCTAGTCTGGGGATACAGAAAGAGAGAGATGGGGGGAAGTGCATGGCCTGTCTCCTGTACAAGCTGAAACAGTGTTCAAATGGGTGTGTGTGTGTGTGTGTTTGTGTTTGTGTGTGCGTCTGCACGTTCTGGTGTGTGGGCTGTAACCGTCCCCACACTCCCGGACCGCACCTGACTAGCTACACCAGAGGAAAGCTACACTCACAGTCCTTTGCAAGAGGTATATGTGGACATCCGTGGCATACACAGGAAGAAGAGGCTACAGGGAAGATCTGGAAACCCAAAAAAAAATATATATCTATCTTTGCTACCGCTGTCCTCTGTGCTTCGGCAGAGGAGACACAGACACACAAGTTACCGAGGGAAAAGCACACGATGCTCTACAGCAGCTACTCCACTGACCCCCTTTCCCTCCAGTGCTGATTCCGCCGAGGCGTCTGCTGCAACCCACACCCCCCCACCATGATCTCCGGGGGGGCAGGTGCTGATCCCTGCCCAGAGCAATCCAGAATGCACAAGCACGCACACACACACACACACACACGCAGCACTAACTGACGAGGGAGTGCCGGGAGCAGAGGTAGATTCTTCTGAGGAGAGTAGGAAGGAGGGGGGCTCACGATCAGCACCCGCTGTGACGTCGTGCACGGCTCCGCCTCGGCTCTCACCAAAGTAGACAGGCACAGTACAGATGTGGGCGAGTGTAAGGCAGGGAGAGACGTGACGGGAGGTATCCCATTGTTACAGCGCCATGTGGTGGCTGGGGGGGGGCGGGGGGCATCAGCGAGAGGTACAGAGGCGAGCGCTCACAGTCTGACTGGCACCTCAACCCTGAGCTTGATCACTGTTGAGTCCTATAGCTTATGTGCTCTCTGACAATCCTGTTCACATCACACAGGAAACAATGTACACGTGTGTCACATTTCAGGGAAAACAGACTCTTGTCCATGCTGTCTGGACCTATCAGGAGGCTCTCGGTGCTGCCATTCTCTATAGCGCCCCCTGTCTTCCTCCCATGAGACTAACATACAACCAGTGTCAGTACTAGATAAGAGACGGCCGAACCGTGGCGTCCTCTCAGCTGCCTGCTAATGCTTATCAGGAACCAAGCTCCTGGGCAATTGCCCTGTCTGTTAATGGCATGTGTGTCTGTGTACGGTTTTCCATGTAAGGGGCATGTGTGTATGTGCACGCGTCAGCTTTTCCCTGTAGAGCTGTGTGTGTGAGCGTGTTTTTTTCCTATAGGTGTGTGCATTTTGGTGCGAGGCCTGAGGGGTGGGGAAAATAAATTCTGGTACAGGTAAAAACACCCTGCCACAGACTGCACTCACAAGAGGGATGCTGGGGTTGGAGGCGGCAGCAGGAGGATTAGGGGTTGGTCAGGCACTGGTGAGGAATGCCTGTGTCTGTACATGTTACAGGTCTGAATAAGACGAGTGTTTGGTTTGATGTTTTGGAAGGTCCCAGAGGTGTGCGTGAGTGTGTGTGTGTGTGTGTGTGTGTGTCTGTCTGTGTGGAGGGTCTTAGTTATCAGCCACACGGGATGGTGGAGGTCCAACAGGGGCAGGAGGCATCCCATCAGGCTGTGCAGGAGGAGGGCCGGGGTCTGGTAGGAAAAGGGGGAAAAAAAAAAAATCAAAATAAAATCAGAATTAGCAATGCCATTACATCTGAAACATTCCAGACCCCTTCCAAAAAGTCATATTCCTCCTGACACACTGCTGCCTAAAAGCATGGCGGGTGACCGCCCGTGGAGTTCCTGCTTGGCACTCTTGCTCCACTGGTGACTGAGTTCACAGAGGCACCAACAGAGAGGGCAGGACATCAGAGCAACCCTTTCAGAGTAAGAGCATGGACACAAAGACACACGCAGAGCACAGATACACCAACAGAGACAGACAGGTGGACAGAGGGAGGGAGAGAGTGGGGATTTGTGGGTACTCACACATGCCGTTGGGGGCTCCAGGGTGCCTGGGTCCCATCATGGGGGGCATGTTTGGTTGAGGCTGTCCGCCGGGCGGAGGGCCAGGCATCATGCGCCCTGGCATGGGCTGGCCGGGGCCTCCCATGGGCTGGCCGGGGCCTCCCATGGGCTGGCCGGGGCCTCCCATTGGCTGGCTGGGGCCTCCCATTGGCTGGCCGGGGCCTCCCATTGGCTGGCCGGGGCCTCCCATTGGCTGGCCAGGACCTCCCATGGGTCCTGCAGAGAGGGGGGAATCTTTACTGCCCTACACCATCAGTGACAGAACTCAGACTGCAAGGAGAGTGGTGGAGGCGTGTGCATGAGCTACAGGACGAGGGCTCTGGATCTTTCTAAGGAGAGGAAACAGGCCGGCCTCAGTGCTGCTGAATCTAACACTAGGGCCTGGGATGCTGGAGCTTTATATTATACAGGAGCTCCTTCTCTGAACAGCAGGGCTGTATAGCTCACGCGCATATGGTAACTACTGCTGCGCATATGGACAAAAGGCCAGAGCACATCCCACACACAACAATGACTGGAACGTGAACAGCACGCGTAATAGGGTGCATAAAATTCACACGGCAAACACCAATAATGAGATAAGATGCACTTCATTCAAACCAACCTACTTCAATTATTTGGTGCAAATTAATTTCTTTCAGGAGACATTGCTCCCTTCAGACTCTATCCAGCAAACCAATGCATGCAGTCTCTGTGCCTGTCTACGTCCACAGCGTATACATGCTGCTGCCCTCTGTTACAGTGTGTGTTGTGTGTGTGTGTGTGTGGGTGTCTTCACCTGAGGGTGCGTTTGTGTGGCGCTCACCTGTCTGTGGGGGGTGGTGCGGGCCCATGGGGTGGTGCATGGGGGGGTATCCGGGGGCGGGGTGGCCGTGCATGCCCGGCGGGGGGCCGTGGTGGCCGCTGGGGTTCTGGGCGGCGGCGGCGGCGGCCTGCTGCTGCTCCATCTGCTGGCGGGCCTTCATCTCGGCATACTTCAGCTGCTCCATGTGGAAGGCCTGCCGCTCCGTCAGCAGCTGCTGCCTCTGCAGCTCCAGCTGCAGAGAGGAGGAGGAGAGGGACTATCAGGGCCGAGGCGCTGAGACACCCGGCACTGCAGCACCAGGCTGGTCAGTGAGGGCGCAAAGCCATTTCAAAATTAAAAATACCAACTCATCTCTCTCAGTAACAGTGAAGAGCTTCATTATGCTGTGGAACGGTGGGCCAAGGAGAAGAGCAAACTCTGGGGCCAGTATTCATACACATTCTCAAAGTACAAAAACAGTCAAGCTAGCAGAACTCTAAGAAGCGTAACACTCGCTCTTAAGTGCTAGAAATAACTGCAAATGAATTCATAAAGCCTTTGAGATCTTAAAATCATGAGACACTGGATGAAGAACCTTTAGAGATATGGCCCTGGATGGCACTCTACCACCACCATTGACCTGACACCACATCCTCATCACTAAACAGGGGAACAAAGGAAAGAGGGTGAGCCAGACCAGTCCTGCTGATCCCATCGAGGAGCATGCCAACGTGTGTGTGTGTGCGTGCGTGCATGTATGTGTGTGCTGGGCGGGCATGACAATGAATTATTAATGAGTTTCAGGCTCCTGTGGTGACAGAGGAGTGTGTTTCTGTCAGCTGTGCATAATGCCAGAGTAGTGGAGGGGGGGGTCTGAAAATAACCCAGCTTGCGTTACACAGACAGCACACGAGCAGAATTTCAGACAGTGACCGCTCGGCTCCACTCAGAATCGAGTGTTCTGGGAACCACACTGATCTTTTTTGGGGATCGGCACTGTGACCAAGCAGGCGGGCTTCCTTTAGAGAGAGCCGGACCTCCACAAAGCAACGAAGGGCCGTCATGGTCACAATGCAGGTCTGCCGGGGGACTGGGGTACCAGCGGCTTTGACATCAAGTCTAGCATGAGTAAAGAACAGCGCATATATACTTTCCTTGCATTGCTCCTTTACATCAAAATTCAGGGACAGTGCCTAGCAAGGAAACATGTGGAGGGGAAAAAAACACCCAGTATACAGTAAATGGAGTGAAACACTAGGTTATGTAAAAATGTATTCCTCACACCCCATTTTGCAGATTGTAAACTGGGTTACTGACCATTCGCTGAAGCTTTTCACTCAAATCTGACAGGACACCCCCGCCCAATGCCATTAAAGAGAGAATCGACCCTGAAATCTCTCCACTGGATCACTGGGCAAGCCTCACCCAACCAGCGATAGTGGCAGAAGGCAGCCTGCCTGCACCACTAGGCCTTTTTTTTCCACATTTTCAACAATTTGGTTCCAGACTGTGTGATGAGTGTCAAGACAGAGAAGAGGCAAGTGCTCCAAACATGGACCCCCGACCCCTACCTCACCCTCTGGAGCACTGCGGCTCCTAGCTGCAGCTGACAGCAGGGCCGGGCGCTGCAGGGTCTGCTGTCCCTCCCGCTCATCTCCGTCTGTCTTTCCACGCTAATGAATTATTCCCATCTCTGTAAGCTCCACTCAAGTGCTTTCTCCATCTACCTCCTCCTACACACACACATCTGAAAGGGTAATTTTTTTCCTACTGTTAAATCTAACTGTCAGGTAAAGACACTGGGACAGAGCGAGATGCAGGGCCAAATTCCCAAAGGGCAGCTGCAGACTATCTGCTGTTTTTGGCCCAACTTTCTTCTCAGTTACTTGATTAATGTTATTATTTATTCACTTCTGCAATTTGGCTCTCTTCTTTTGCATGGAGTGACACAGATACATATTGTCTTGAAAAATGTGGTCAGTGATGACTTAATTAACTGAATTATCTTGTAGTACATAAAAGTATTCAGAGCACTCAGGAAATGACACTTAGGGAGGAAAGAGCAGGGAGCTGAGATGGAACATTCAGCACTGTGGGCTGGGCAGCGGCAGAGTGATGTATCCGCAAAGGAACTAGGTTTTTCACCGAGGGAGCGACTGCGGGTTCAAAGCCGGGGGGAAAAGCTTCGGCTGTGCCCTTACACAGCATACACATCCATTCACAAAGACACCTGTAAAAATGTAAGGTTTGATGGGTGGCCCGGAAAAGGACATCTGCTAAGTAAATAAATAATAGGATGTAAATGGTATGAGTGACAGGAGCCTGTGGGCATCGCTGATAGAGCTGGATCTGGTAAGGCCTTCTTTTAATTAGACACCCTCACACTTCACCGTCCCCAAGCCCAAAGCCATGCTCTCTTTGCACAGCCGACACGGGAGCAGCCTCAAGGATCCCGGGCGAATGCACGCGTTCCTTAGGCACCGATGGCACACTCGATGAAACGCTGACACTACAGAGAGGAGGCAGCCTTCCTGCCATTACGACTCCCTAATAAAAAAGGAGCCACTTTGATTCAGAAAAAGGGAGAAAACTTCCTCTCACTTGCACTGCAAAATTTGAAATCCACCATAAACGGGCTGTCCATATATTTGTTTAAATGCAGAAAGCCCCTGATCCACAGTGATAACTGCTTCATGACGGTCTCGCTTCCAACAATCTGCCTTCACATTTATTAAAAAAAAAAAAACCTTGATTTATAATGAGAGTCTAATGAGTGAGAAAGAGTGAGGAAAAAGGACTGAAGTGTTTCAGATTTCATGCTTTAAGAGCTCATTCCTGAAAGAGCAGACCCACTGCAGGGAGTAAAATATGTGTTCATCACTCATGTACTCAAGAGGTGGAATGTCACCAAAAAGTGTGTAAGATAGCGTAGATTTCTCAGTGACACCAGCTCCTTGTTGCACACCTGCTTGAATTGAAGGCAAGGGCACGACATATTTCAGATTTTCAGTGAAGCTCCCCTTTACGTCAGCCCTGCAGGATCATTCCAGTACAGTGATGCAGGGGTAACTCACTGCAGATGTGCAAGGACTGGGCCAAGTGTGCAAGCAATGAGAGGAGAGAGGCCTCGTTTAACTCAACCTTCCTTCTGACCATCTCTGCCCCTTACATGGCATCTCTCAGTATTACAGTAATGCCAGCTCCACTCATGCAACACAGCACAAATGCAGTAAATTGTCTAAAGGACACTCCATTATGTCTCAATCAGGTCTCAGTGACTGTGTCTCACCGCTTCCTTCTCCCGGTCCATAATGGTCTCCAGCTCCTCAAAGTGCCTCAGCTTGATCTCCAGCTTCTTCATCTGCGTCTCCACCAGAAGGGCCACCAGAGACTTGATCTTCCTCTCCTCCACTGCCGCCAAGTGCTAAGAGAGAGAGGGAGGGAGGGTCTCAAAACAGCAGCATCCCACAACACAAGAACAATAATGCCAGGAGCGTTGAGATGGCATAAGGCATATTTTATTATGCCTCGTTACTTACACGACCTCACTACACTACACTCATGATTTACACAATTACCAATTACCCCCACACACTCCACCACTGAAAATACACTTGGGGTCGGTAATGAGGGTGAAGCGGGTCAAGGCTGTTTTCCATTTACAGGTTTGACTCGGGAAAACAGATTTTGTAGAGGGATTTCCCTTTCTGACAGGGGTGTGCTGTTCTGCGTTTTGGCTGGCGAGTCTTACCTTGGCCTTAGTGGCAGCGGACGCCAGGGCAGCAGCGGCCGCAGTAGCGATGTTCCCCTCTCCGACGTCGTGTTCGAGCTTCTTCTTGCCCTCCTCTCCCTCCGCCTCCTTGGGGCCTTCAGCTGTGTCCATCGCCTCCTCCCTGTCCTTATCTGCAACACACACGGAGTGTCCCTCAGGTCAAACTGCCTCCATTCGACGGAGTCTGCTCCAGGAGCTGAAAGATCAGCGGGAGGCTCACCTCCCGCCTTGGCCTCCTCTCCTCCCTCGCTCTCCGCCTCCTCCCTGTCCGCCTGCTCGGCCGTCTCGTTCTTCACCCTCTCCCCCTCCGCCGGCCTCTCCGCCGACTCGCCGGGCTTCTCTGCCTCATCCTTGGACTCAGCCTGATGCACAGTGAGAGACAGAGGAGATGGTGACACAAAAGCACATGCCACGGGAGGACAGTTCCAGGCCTGAGAGGCCTGGATTTTGTTCAGGCACACCTCTTATTTGATTGCCTGAATTGTTTTGATCAGAGGATCAATGCTTTTCCATTGATGCTGATATATATCAGATGCCTCAAAGCAAGACCAATACACATTTCACTCAGATATGTCACAAATAAAAATTGGTCACATAAAAATGAGTTTGATCACTTGTAGTGTGGCTACATACCACACTCATAAAAAATACACTTCAATCATACAAATCCTTAAAAGCAATATTTAACAGAAATAATGTAACAGACAGAATAAACAAGGACACTAAAATCCAAACTATCACCATAAGCTACAGACTTGTATGACCCAAAGTCTCATTCACTCACAACAGGAAAAGACATGGCTGTTTCACTCACCCGATCAGCCGGCTGGGACTCACTGTCTGTGTCCATCTTCTCCCCCTCTGATGAGTCTGTGGGGCGGAAGGACAGGAGCGAGGGGGGGGGGGAGAGGAAAGTCATGAACACGCATACACTATCCTGCCAAATTCTGGATGTTTAACATCACGTGTCCCAGAAAGTCATTAAAAAACGCCAAAGTCGTCATTTGGAGCTACAGCCAGGAGCACCTCTGAACTGAGATTCATCGTATGCAGTAAACTGACCTGCCACTCAAGCCCACCACAGCAGGTAGATCTAGAGGGGGGACAAGAGTGGGTGGGTTTGGCCTTTGATGGCACTGTGACCGTATGACCCAAGTTCCCCATCATACTTCACAGCAAGTTAAGCCACCAAGAGAAGCTGTGTGCGCTTTTACTGGGAGAGATCTTCTAGAACAACCTGCCAGGGTCCAGCTAGCTACCATCTACTTTTAAGTTAATCACCTCGAAAATGCCATGAGCTGTCCCCTGGGACCTCTGGACTGAGGCATCACAGAGAAAGTAGGGCTGAGCTCACAGGGTTCTGTGGTCTGCCACGGATCCAATCGGCTTTCCATTTCCCAGATCACCACACAGCCCTGCCATTGTGTTCCCACATGGCAAGCTTGGGATGGGTTGGGTCGATGTAAAAAAAAAAAAAAACTTTTAGGAGAATGGATTACCCAGAAGGTATTAAATAACACACAATGATGGCAATACTGCAAACAAGCTTTGCTCTCCTCTCTCTAACGCGCTCAGCTAGCTTAAGCGCTGTGCAAATTAAGAGCATGTTCGGCCCTGACACAGATGTTACACAAACAAGCCGTGCCTTCCCATGCCTCTTTAGCAGCAGGCTATGAATTATGTTTTTGCCCTGTTTGTAGAAAAGCAGGGCTTCCATTAAATTCCTCTTTCCTGAGGAAATGCGTAAAGTGCACTGAACCACAGACTCCGAATATTGGCAGAAAATGGAAACGGTCACAGCAGTTAGTTTCTTCAATGTTCAAGAAGGAAAAAAAAATGCTAAGGATAACCCTATGCCTGACAGCAAACGAGATATTGCTTCAAAGTCATGAAGGCACCCTTATTTGGCCAATGAGCTCCCTGCTAACTGACTAGAATCATACCTTGAAAGCTTGGCCAACTAGCTTCTAAACCAGCACCCTTTTACAAGGTGTGTACCGATTCCTCTCTGTCAAGCAACCGGTGATGTAAGCACACAGGTTCTGATTCACAGTTCATCATTTATTCCCTGGTGATAAAATAAGGAGGACGAGTCAATAAAACTGGCGGGCCCGTAATCATTTCTGGACGGGCTTTTATCGTGCTCCGGGCCGGCACAGAACCGCCTGTAATTACAGATTCAACAGGGTGCAGAGAGCCAACATAATGACCATTCATTATGAAGGAGAAGTACATCATTTAGCAGTCGGGCTGAATGAAAGATTAATGGCCATTTCAGGGGAGTGGTAAAACACGGGGGGAGCCGAAGTCGCTCCCGTTCTCTCCAGCTGCTGCCGGGCTCAGAAACACGCCGCCTTCCCTCTCGGTCTGACACAGGTCAGCAGAAGCCGCTCCTTTTCTCCTTGCGCCCCCCACCCCTGCACCTCCGGACCACACGCATGAAGAGGGAGAGCTTCTCACTGCCGCACTGCAGGGCATTGCTACTGGCTAGCCTGCAGAAAGGGACCGCGATTTGAGGGGAAAAAACAGGGCAGGACAGTGGCCTGGATTCAGCTTCGGTGACAACACATTGGTGTTTTATTATTCATTTATCTGCTTGGCAGACGCCTCTTGTCTGGGGTGGCTCGCGCAGCTCACACACTGACACGGTGCCCATTTGCACAGCTGGACGTTTGATGAGACCAGACAGGTTAAGAGACTGCACAAGGGAGCTGCTCCGCAACCACACATTTTCAACCTACAGCTTTCTGGGCTGAAACCACTAGCCCACTGCTTCAGACTGCTGACTGGGATGACTGTGGGGGGAGGAAGAAAGGGAAAAAAAACACTGTATATATGTCAGGATATATCAGTGTGGGGCACCAAAGTGCCATGCAACCTCCCCATCACACTCCGACCTGCTGCAGAACAGCTTTGGCCGATTTAAACTTCAGCGGCTGCAGGGAGAAAGCTGAAGTTGCCTCAGGATGAGAGCTGGGAGAGCTACACTCTGCCAGCACCTGACACAGACAAGAGTTTCACTGTTCTGGATGGTGACTTGGGGGCAGGCAAATTGGACACATTTATATTTCCTCATTTGGCAGATGATTTTATCTAAAGCAACTTACAAGTGAGGCAGAGTACAACATGAGCAAACAGCCCAAACAAGGAGTCACAATAACAGAAGTGCTGAATGACCAAGTTTCAATAGTTAGCCAGACAAGGTACAAGCTTGCTGGTAGCTAGTAAAAAATAACAAATCACACAGACAGGCAAACTAGACAGGCATGGCTCTGCTCTATCACCACAGCAAGCCTGAGAGGGTGCGGTTTCTTATCTTGGGCCAAATTTCTTCAGTCTCCAACTGACCCTCGCTAGCCTGAGGTGTGCGACGGTCCTGCCTGGTCGCTGTGCGTCCGGCAGTCTCAGTGACGTGGGTATTTAAGAGCTCTGTGAGCGCGGCAGGCTGTGGCACACAGAGCGCACACGCTGACCCAGTTTCCACTCCTCCCCACCCCCCCCAACCCCTGTCACACACAGCTCCATCTGCCGCCGCCGCTCTAATCCACTTGTTATCGTGGCACCCTGCTGCCCCTCCACCCCCACACTGCCCACTCATACCCGTGCCCTCCTGCTCCACACTGCCCCCTGCAGCTCAGCCCGGGCTACAGCGGCCAGGCCCCACACAGCACCGCCCTGGAGGGGCTGGCAGTCCGTCTGACACTGCCTCAGTGTACCTTAGTCAGACAGGCATTTTAACTCTTTTATATTGTTTACGTGTTGTTTGTCCTGGAAAATATGGGCTCTCTGTGCGGTTCATGAGTAGAGCGGCCTGTGGCACAAAGACAGCAGGAGGAGGCGGGGAGCCACTGAGGCGTGAGGCCTACTGACCTGCAAACTAGCTGCTGATGACAACCCTCCTCCTCCCTGCTCATTCCAAACCTCTGCTGCCCCCTGCTGGCCAAGACTGCCATATACACACATGATGGTCCCAGCACACCACTAAAAGCTCTGCTGCTGAAAAAAGCATTTAACCACAGAGGCTAGCATCCACAGCACCTGCTGGGGGCGTAAATACTCCTGTCTGGAACAGGAAATGTGAGCCAGCTCAAACTCAGCAGCACTCAGGTGCATGTAGCAGCCATTAGGAATGAAATGGTAAAATTCTTGTAAGGTGTGGACAGTGACATTATATTACCCCTGAGCAAATGGTGAGATTTGGGTGAATGACAGTGTGTGTCTGTTTTGTGTTACATAAACACAGGAAGTACTACAGGGGTAGGCATGTGGGAGACACATACCAGTCTTCTCAGGCTCTTCTGGGGCAGTGCCCGCGATGCCACTGCTCTCCAGGCCGAAGGCGGGATCCACTCTGCCTGTGCTGCGTGCCGCTTCCTGCACCTTCTTCACATGGGCCTCCACCAGCTCCGCCGGGACCTCTTCTCTCACCCGCGAGAACTCCTCTAATAACACACACACACTCAGTCAGTGAGATCTCAGAAACAATAATGCACTCAGATCAGAGGACACACACACGCACAGACATCAACACAGACACACTCAGTCTAAGATGCAGTCACACCGACTCAATCGCAATCAACGCACACATTAACAAGCTTCCATGACCTACTTATAACATTCTTATGATTTAAAACTTTAATTGAACCTGAACATAAAGGGGAATTTTTAATGGGTTGTGGCAACACTCAACCCTGAAAACGCTTTAAATTTTTTCGCCAGTAATTATCGAGACGAATAGATTAGTTCACTTCACTGGAGCCCATCGCCCGCCCTGACGCATGCATGTACGTGCACACACACCGAGTGCAGCCTTGGCGGCGGCGGCGGCCACGCGAGGGTCAACCACAGAGGCCAGGAAGGCCACCGTGCTCATGACCGGGTTTCCGGATTGGCTGAAGGGGACGGGCTGGTAGGCCAGCGGGCCCAGGGAGGCGTCCGAGTTCTCCAGGTAGGGGTCCTCGATGGGCAGCCGCAGGAAGTGCAGGATGCACTCGTCCTGCGTGCGGCTGCCCACGTGCTCCGACACCTTGTTCCAGTCGTCCTTGTACATCTCCAGGGCCTGGAGGACAGAGGGAGGGAAAAGAGGGGGGGAGGGGTGCGAGGGATGAAGAGGGAGGAACATAATGAAAGAAAGGAGGACAGAAGAAGACCAGGGGACAGTGAGAAAAACCAAAAATCAAGGAAAAAATAAAGTGACAAAAACAGGGTGAAGGAGGAGGGACAGGTAAAGAAAAGGAGGGCAGTAGCCCAGGGCAGCAGTAAAGGAGAGAAACAATGTTACTGACAGCAGAGCAAATCAATGTTCTAACAGAGCAGGGCAGTGAGTCAGTGTAAAGACACACCACCTAAACAGCCTGTCTGTGAAGGTCAACTACTGAAAAATGTGCTTAACAATATAAAAAATTTTCTGGCATGGTGATTAGATTTTAGGGCATGAAACAGTGAACCAACTTAATAAATCCACTCCAAGAAAAAGTGCAGTGTGGGGGAAAAAAAAACGTGGACTCGCACTGAGAGACTTCTCTGTGATTGGCTGGTGTAACAGACGCTGCCTGTGATTGGTGCTATGCGATCGCTGGCTCACTCACCTCCAGCAGCAGCAGAGTCTCCTGCTCAGTCCATTCCCTGCCAGCGCTGGCACCTTTACTCTGCAGAGGCACACAGACACACATTACAAACACTAACACGGACGGTCCACTCCTCTTAATATGACCCAGGTGCTTATCAATTAGCTCTGGACATACCAAAAGAAAAAAGCTCACTTTTTCAGTTCCTTTTATGACTACATCAATTTCATTTAGCACTGTCATTGTGCTGAGTGCTGCAGAATACAGTGACTACGAGGGCCAGGTTTAAGACCTACCGCCAACCTGGATTACAGTAATTGGAGGACGGGCAGTTGCCAGGCGTGACCTGACCGCACCTTAGGGTTCTTCTTGGAATAGATGTCAGTGCGCAGGCCAAAGTTCTGGAGGTCGGTTGGCTTGTCTTTGCTCTTCTCTGGGAAGTTCAACATCTGCTGAGAAGCTGGGATCTGGAACCGGGAAAAAGAACCAGCTGTTACAGGGAGTGATGAGACCGCGACCTGGATAAACTGGCAATGTCGTTATATATATTCAGCGTGCCTCAGTCACTGGTCATTTGCCATATGGCTGAACTGAAAAGTGGGACCGAATTTGGTTAGTGTCTGGATAAAAACAGTGAAGGCTGCCACTGAAAGTGGCGTTGATGGGCCGGGGGGGGGGAATGCCATCTTTTGGATGAGTCACAGGGTGAGAGCTTTGGGTTTGCAGAACACAAGAATGATGGTGGACGTGTGCAAACAGTAGGGGGCAGCGCTGTACCTGCGGAGGGCGGTGGTGGAGCGGTACCAGGCCAGAGGGGGTGTCTGCCAGCACATTGAAATGGGGGGTGGGTGGGGGTCCCATGGGGAGGGGCCGACTCTCCGCATCCACCTGGTAATTCACCAGTCCCCACTGCTCCAGGAAGGCATGCACTCTGAAGGAGAGAGGAGGACACATCAACACACACCGAGTTTTACGGACAACGAACAAATTACTGCCATCCTATATGGGAATGACGGTATTGGAGGCAAGTGTAGCTCTGTATTGATCAAAACATTACCATTCCAACACTCTTGCCCAGGGCTACTCAGCCTCAGTCCTGGAGGACCGCATTATAGGCTGGCACCAGCCAGTCATTTAACTATACAACCTAGCCAATCATGGTCTTGACTGCACTTAGGGTTCCTCTCCAGTTCAGGGTAAATTAGTCCTTCAGAGAGCTGGTGAACCCCCTGGCTCAAGGCCCTCCCAGGACAGGAGCTGTGAGGGGCTTGAAGATGCTCCAGTCTTCCACCAAAGGGGAGAGGCCTTCCCAGTGGAGACTATACTCCCGTCCCTCACCTCATTACGGCACACACATCCCCAGTCAGGTTCCTGCGGCAGGATGTGGAGGTCAGGTACTCCTGAGGGTTCAAGCGGTATGTGTCGATCATGAAGTTCCGGTAGGCCAGGTATCTGCAAAGGGACAGACGCATAATCAGGGGGTATCTTTTCAAACTCTGCAAAACAAGTCTTCACACCACTGGCACCCCACAGATTAAGACATATGATGAAAAGGAACAACCGAGTGTGAAACCTTTTCATTGTTAGTGTCTCACTCGCCAACCCCCCCCCCAAAAAAAATGGTGGGTTCATTTTGATCCTTATGGACACCACGCACAAATTCCTTTGTGTGCGGGGAAGGTAGTTTGTAGACATGTGTGATGTCTGTGTGTACGAGAGACAGAGTGAATACATGTGACAGTGTGCGAGTATGTGAGTGAGGGCTGTCTGTGTGTATGAGGTAGGTATGTATAGACTGTGTGGGGGTATGAACACTCACATCTCGGGGGTCTTGGACTTGTTCTTGCCGTTGAAGAACTCCGGCAGTGCTCGTCTCTCGATCTCATGGATGCTGGAGAGAGGAAAGTGAGATCGTGCAAGAGTGGAAGATGGAGGGAGAGAAGCACAAAGTGATCCACAGCCTCACATTGGCACAGCAGGGCCTTTTCCATACTCATTTCATGCCACTCTTACCACCATTATAACATAAAAAGAAACCCAAGGCTCTTCTGAGAATAAATATCTTCTGCCTTTGCCAGGTTAAAAACCCCTCTTCTGGCTGCATTGAAGGTTTAGGATATGCTGTTAGTGAGAGGTTGTGGGTCTGACTCCCCAGCTGAATCAAACCCATGACACAAACGGACTGAACCACACTCATCCTTGCAGAGTGAACAAAGCCAAAGGTGCGCTTGTTGTCAAGGGCGGTGCTCAGCTGTGGGCAGGCACTGAGGGGCAGCAGTGTAGCACCGCGGTACAGGAAGAGGACTCAAGGTCAAGCACTGCTGCTCTACCCTTGGGCAAGATACTAAATCCACAACTGCCTCAGTAAATATCCAGCTGTATAAATGGATAAAATGTGAAACCGTAACCCACAGCGTCTGCTATATGACAATAAAGTAATGTAATGAGGGAACAGAGACAGCTCTCACCAGTTATAGTCGAACCAGGCAGCGTAGCTGGGAATGATGATGTGGTGGGTCTGCTCCGTCACATTGTCTTCGCCTGAGTCCACCAGGCGGTTCACGTCAGCCTTTCCCAGCTCCTCCTCCTCCTGCAGGAGACGCGGAACCAGCGTTAAACAGATGCAGCAATCAACAATCGACACAAAGTACCCGCAGCTGGATGGACCCATCTGTGCTATATGCAGTGCATGTTTAATGCTGTTATGTGGGTCTGAGTTGTTGATGTGCGTGTGAAAGGTCGGAGTTTAAAGGTGATGCATGGGGGAGAGGGTCACAATGAAGCGGGCATTACCTTGCCTCCAGAGAGCATGGAGTCGTCCTCTTGTTCGTCTGAAAACGGGAAAGGGAAAAAGACACAATCAGTATACACAGTGCTCAAATTATGAGGGAGTACAGAAACATTATACAGCAGATCTTCATGGCTAAATGTCACATTAGCAATGTTCACATACGCACGCACACACGCTTGTGCACACTCTCACACTCCTTACCCAGATCAGCCACTGTGCCGCCCTTCACAGGAGTGTTTTCGCTGTCTTTCTTGGGGTTCACTGCAGATGCCAGTAGCAGGCAGAGAGGGGCAGAGGGAATAAAAGAGTTTCACTTCAGTCTGCCATTGGATGACATGGCTGACGTTGTAAACAAACATAACAAACTGCATAACTCATCACTTGACTGATGCTCATGGATATCACTGAAGATGAACTGCACTATACCACAGCATTCAACAATTTCAATATGAAGTCATAGTACACATTACACCAAGTAATTTGATGGAGTTATGTAATTCAGACACCTATTCACACTACAAAACTAATACTGTAAATATCTATATCCATGATTTATGACACTGTTGTGCCATGGAGCAGTTTCAGAAATCACTACGTCACCTTTTGGGCCCTAGCATTGTATGGTCTACCTTCCTCTGTCTAAATGGGGCTCTCCTTTCGTTCCCTGGCCAACTTTCCTAAACTCATTCTTTTATCTTACACTACTGCAAGACACGAAATACTCAAGAGCTAAAAGAAAAACAAACATCACTCACTCTCTGGTTTAGCGTAATCATCCTGCAACTTCCAAGAACCACACTCAGACATTCAGCCCAACCCTGAACCCAATTCTAACTGCCTGACACACAGAAGCCTCTCTATATACACATCTACATACCCTTCTTTAACACACATGACAATCATTCTCAAGCTGAGGGAGAGCGGCAGCAGGGAGAGTGAGAGGAGACAGGTCTAAGGCAGAAAGGGCACACCATTCTTGGGCAGGGTGACCTCCTCCATGTTGGGCACAGGTGTGGGGTCCTCCATGTCCTTAGTCAGGTCCTCCTCTGGCTCCTCCTCTTCGCGGTGCCCTCTGCGCTTCCAGTATGGCCCGGGGTTCCTGGACAGGCGGGAAACCAAATCATCAGAGGAGAAACCCTTTCTAGGCCATCTGTGTGTGTGCGTCCTTTTTTAATTGAAGCACTACCAGGTGGCATTTTTTTGTAAGAAAGCGGTTTTAACTGCCGTGAGTGGGAAGACCCTTACCGATTTTTGCCCCCCTTCTTGCGGGACTCTGCGGGCGTGGCCGGCGGGGACGGCGAGCGCCTCCTCTTCTTTCCCGCGGCGGCCGCCTTGCGGTCCTTGCGATCGGGTGTACGGGAAGACTGATCAGACGTTGGGATGGAGGATGAGAGAAAGAGCCAGAGGATGAGTGATGGAGCGGTCTCACACACGGCGGGGGGGAGGGGGCAGGGGCGGGGTAACAGAGGGAAGGAAGCAGGGTGAGGGCAGGAGGTGAGGGTGAAGAGGGAGAGCGAGGAAGAGCGTGACAGGATGGGCGACGGACAAACAGACGTGGCAGGACACACGGCTGCTCATGACCCCCCTCCCTTCCCTGTCCTCACGCACACACACGCTGCAGGAAAACAGGGTTAGGCCACCAAGCTACAAACAATACTGCATCAATCACCGTGCATAGCATCTAGCATCTCCCTGCCTGCTCCCCTCCAGACTGGCATCTCAGTGAGGGGTGCCTACCTCTTCCTCCCGCGGGAAGATCCGCTGGCGGAAACTCACTGGCTTCTTGTTCTCGTCCACCTCATAGTCCTCCTCATTCATCCACTCATTGAAGGCATCCGTGTCAAGGACCCACTTAGCATGAACCTGTGCAGTGGGGTGGGGGTATAATGTATAATATATTAATATATTAATTATATTAATATATTATATTAATATAATGTATTAATATAATGATCTCTCTCCATTGTGCAATGTCACACTCTCAAAGGTCCATCTTTTCTCAACACGACAACTGTAGAGCGCATCATAGCCAAAGCAACAGTCAGAACTGTAAATCACTGGCAGACGATCTGTCATCACCTTCCAGGGTTTCTCTGGGTTTGGTGGCTCCTCTATGTCGCCCTCCACATCGCTGGCAGACACCCACGTATCATAGCTGCAGGACGAGGGAATGGCATGTTGGGTTGTCCCGAGCAAGTTAAAAACCAAGAAAATAAAGTTCCCAAAATAACTGGCAATGAAAGTCACACACCCCATTTCGAGCTGTAAGTCACAACTAATGAATCTCCTTCAAAGTTATATGTCCATGGCTTGGTACAAAACCATCTGTATGGAGGCGAGCAGCCATGCCCATCTCACCTGTCAGGGTACATGCCCCAGTGCACCAGCACCTGTTTGTCCTTCCGCATGACAGGGCGGAGCCACTCTTCTAGGAGAACACACAAAGGCTCATGGGCTCTTGTAAATGCAAACACACCCACAGCTGCAACATCTCTATACTAACTGATAAAATACAGAAAAACCTTTGAAAGCAGTCGTTTTAGGCTTGGTGTACATCTACAATCAATTCCGTAGCACAGACATACATTACAATTACATACGAATAGTACTCATAAGACACTTTTCTTTCTTAAAAACAGCTGCAAACAAGTTTTTTTAAACATCCTTGGAGGACAGGGCCTGCATCACCTGCAGGGAGATACTGCCTCCATCACTTACTGCCCCCTAATGATAAGATAGTGTACATGAGTGTACATGTGCTCTTGTACCTTCTTCAAGCTGGGCCGGGGAGGGGTAGATGTGATGTGTGGCTTTGGACTTGTCCTCAGTGATCGAGCCCTGAGATGGGACATGACAGAGAGTCACCACATGCTTCAGTCATTCGGTAAGCCTTGCAGGAATGAGATTATTCAAACATTCCACCACAGGCTCACCAATCCATTACCTTGATCACTATTCAAATGAGTGTTAATTAAAAAAAAGTGAAGAAAACGTACAATTTTCTCAAGGAAATACTCAAGAAAATCCTAAATAATTCAACTGATGAAAAAAATGTTCCTTTGCTGAATGCATGTGTGCAGATCTGTCTGCAGTCATCCATTCACAGGAGTAGAGGTAGGGTGGAGTTTTATGGCATGTTTGGGCGAAAAAAAGCTGAGTACAACTACTAGACATTTGGGGACCACAGAATATTCTACGCCAGGTTCTGCAAAATGCGGATGTCTAGAGCCAAACCTGAATGCTCTCTCAACAATCCCATATGTCTGTACAACATCTATGTTTCCTGTGACACAGAGCTGCAAGCATTCCCCCTGCAGTCCAGCAGACAAATGTGCAGGTCAAATTTTAAGTGCATGTTTGGTATTACATTGTACACACTTGTAAAAGCAGGTTGGTAACCTTCAGCTAATCTTTGTGGTAAACTGCTTCTTTACAAGAAAAAAATTGATGAGAAACAGAAAACAGTGACAGCTCTAAGTCTGAAGGACTGCTGTTGACGTGGATCCATCTCCCAGCGTTCCACAAAGAGGAGCATCTCTGCCGAAACAGAGGTTCTGTCTTCAAGAGCAATGCAGTCACACATTGCCATGGAGACAATACACCTCAGACAGGTGAGCACAGGTCTCTATCAAGATGCACCCCTCCCACTTCACAGCACTGTGCACAGACAAGAGTTCTATGGAGCCGATAAAACATTCCTCCAGGGTGACACAGACAATCATTTCTTACCTGGTGCCTCTTTATAATGTCCTTGAGTTTGTTGGCCTGTTTCTGCTCCATTTCTGGGACCAGATAAACAATTGGTCGCGTCAGACAGTTGTTCTGTCAAAAATAATTAAAAAAAAAAGAGAATTGCTTATCAATCCACTCTTTCAGGGGTGTTCCCCTATATGTTTGACGTGCCACCTGGCAATTGACTATGATTTAAACACAGAGTGCAAGGGACGCATTAGTGAAGATACATTCTTTTGCTGTGTGTGCCTGCAGGGAACCACCGTACCTGCACCAGGGTCTTCTCCACGTTCATGAACATCTCGACGTTCCTGTCCATCCTGGAGGGGTTCTGCAGGTCGAAGCGGCGCCTGTGCAGGAGCAGGCCATGCAGGGAACACCATCAGCACTGAAAGCAGCACTGCCGCCACCCCCTTCCCTTTAAACACACACCATAAAACGCTGCACACTCACCATCCTTGCTCGCTCTTGAACTTGTATGCAGAGCCCAGGATGTGACATAATGCCCCCCCTGGTTTGAAGTCCAGGAAGCTCTTTGCCTGAAAAGAAGAAACAAATTTGGATCCAGTTTGCTCTCATCTACGTGCTGTTCATATTAGTAAACTGATCTGTGCAGCACCTGTAAACTGACACTAAATTCCATAGATATGTGCATGTGTGTTTTTTTACAATTTGTAATGTAGGTACCATTGAAATAGCAAGATGCATTGTGGGATGTTCATGCCCAGAAGTAGTTGGGAGGCTACAAAACTGACATTTTTGAAGGCTGCTGGAGCAACTGCCAGCTCTAGGTTTCAAAACAACAGAGAAAAATCCAAAGTCTGATTAAAACACTGCAATTACCAGAAATGTTATTACAGTCACTTTGATGTGTGACTTGATTTCAACATGCCTGGACTATCAAAAAGGGTTACTTCAATCCCTCACTTTCAGGATTGTGAAACTGACAGCCTTGTAACCACTTACTTGGAATGCTGTGTATTCCTCCCAGCTTTCTCACACCAGTATAAGTAAGAAAAGAATCTAAGAGATACCAGCACTGATGCTCAGTTTGATGAGTGAGGGACAGCCATGGATTGCTCAGCAAAAATCTACTCACAGGCAGTTTGGTGAGGGCTGGGTTGTTGACTCTTCTGCCAAACGCATCCTCCTGGAACTGCAGCAGCTGGACAACTAGCCCCGCCAGGAACTTGCTGGAAGGAGAGTCAGCCTGGACATACTGCGGAAAAGGAGAGCACAAGAGACTGAAAACTCACTTCACTAACTGGCAAGTACAAGGCAGATTTTTACAGAAACAAATAACATAGCGCCTTGCTGACTGCCATAAAAGCCTTATGGCTTTCAATGCTGTATATACTGCTGCCCAAGGACACCCACAGACAAAACACCAAAACACCTCTTACTTCAGGTTGGTGACCGTCACAAATGTGTTATGAGCATTGTGCACCATCAAAATATATATCTAATTTTACAGAGGCCTAAAGGGCTTTGTTAGTATAAGAATTATTTTTTTTCATTTTAGAGCAAAACGGACAAATCCTTAGAAACACCCATTCGACAGTAAAATGGGAAAATGTATTTTCGGGTGCCCACACCCCACAGATGAACTGGTATGATCATATATTTTTTTACGGTGGGGATAGACATCATTTAACATTTTGGCAACAGCTGGCTAGCCTATATTTTACATCAACAACAATACCCAGCTATGTTCTTGTTAGATTAGACCCTTCTAATATATTTGCAAAAACTGTGCACATTTAACAGACCCCCCCCCCCCCCCCCCCCAAACGCTAACGCGCATCCTCGCTACCATAAACAGGATGAACTGATGCGATTCCTGTCAAGAGACATTAATACAATTATAGTATTCCCACCGTCACTTTCTCCAATATTTTTCACTATAGACATTGTCAGAAACAAATCATTAGCTATTCCCTGCCTGATGAAAATAGCTAACTATGTATGTAGTTTTCTTCGAGAAACCAAGACGCAGTGCTGTCAGTGCCGTCAGCAGCCTTTGTTTACCCGTCCGGTTAGCTCGCTAACGTTAGCCAACAATTTATTGTGACAGAAAGGTATGTTATGTTACGGCTAGTTAACCTAACTGCTGTAGTAATATTACAGTTGAAGTCTTTAACCACGGCCACCGCTTCACTTTGCTCGATTTCTACACTTGAAGTAGCAGTCCACACTGTCACATGGACGGCCTGTGCTGTTGTTTTCTTCAGTCGGCTAGCTAGCGTTAGCTTAACAACACAAACTAAACGGTTTTACTAGCCTACTGGCCCGCACTAGTTGAAAAGTTACAAAAACTTGAATATAAACATCACTTTCGATATCATACCCTACAAACCGCTGCTTGATCAATTTGAAAACATCTCCAGCCAGGTAATTCTTTTCCACTATCTAGCCACTCCGCTAGGTTGCTAACAATAAAAGGCTCCCTTCTGCTGTGTTTTAAGGTAACTAGCCACTTCCTTTCTAGGTTTGTCTGCAAGCATAACACATACTCCACAGTGATCCGTTAGCTAGATCAACAACTTACAACATCATACTAACAAGAAATCGGATCGCTAGCCCGCATATTTTGGCAGCGCAAGTCTCCTTTAACTGATGGCCAGCGTGCTGAATCCAACGGTAATTAGCTGGCTAGCCATCTTATTCCTTTTATCGTTCCCAACCCCCTCCCACAATGTTAACATTAAGCCCTGCTCATGTCCACAAGGACCATTTTACTCTTGCTTACCTACCCAACTAAGTACCTTCTTAAACTAAAGTAGTTTACCAAGTGTGCATGCCCACTAATACTGTTTAATAGATATTCCAACAGCCTGCTATAAAACACAGTGCAACGTCTGCATTGTTTGAGATGAACAGGCGCGGTAGAGGCCACAGAATCAATGGAGGGTAGCAGGCAAGCTAGCGAGCTAACCTTTTTGTAGTGCTTTCCAATCCAAAGACGAACCGACTCCAGCTGAGAGACTGTTTCAGCGCTCTCCCAATATTTCGAAGATGGTCCTCCATCTTTCTTCCTACCAACTGAAGGACCGCTGGCTGCCTGACCAGCGGCTGGCCCGCCTGAACCCGTTCCCCCCGTTACAGTTGCCGATGTCGCCATTGTTAGTTATCCGCTGTTATTCACCTCTCCGACCGCGAAGCCCCTATCTCAGGCCAAAAGTAGCATTGCGCAGGCGCGCCTCAGGAAAAGACTGTGAAAAGTCTCGCGATAGTGATTGCTTCTGGGAAATGTAGTTTATTCCAACACTTACGGAACGAGCGCATATTTCATTCAGATTTATCGTGCCCAAGGACCGTAGGAAACACAGATATGTGTCAGTAGAACTAGCCACATCAATGAAACATATGTTCAGCAGCTGAATGTAAATAAATAATATGTACATGCTTTAGCTGCAACAATACAATCTATACAATCCAATCTTACAATTTTATGCCAACAGCAACTCAAATTAACTGGAATACATGTAAAGTTGCATTTACATTTTTAATATCCAGCAGACACCTTTAACCAGAGTGACAAACAAGCAGTGAGGACATTTAATATTATATTTACATCCAGAAGATACTCTCAGCCTAAGCAACACACAAGATGTGAGTACATTGAATGTTGTATTTACATTTTTTTATTATTAGTAATTCTAATCCACAGCAACTCTGAGAGTCCTGCGCAAGGTGCATCCAACAAAACATCATGAAACTTTACATAAACAAAGGCACCACCATCAACGCACAAATATGTGGCAGTGTCAAAGACAGAGCCAAGACCAACGGGTGCATATTTGACCCAACACGTAAGTGCAACACAATATACCTGATGAAAGGACTTTACAAATTCTTGAAAAATAAAACATCTACAGCAACAGTGATGGCAGCAACAACAACTGCAACAATAATAAATTTACTTCAGAATGCTGTTGCACTCTTAAATAAAACATTAGCCACACACCTGTCATGAAGACTCAGTCATACATGAACAAGGGAGTCTATCTGTAGGAGTTCCTCAAGGGAGGTGACAGGGGAAGCGTTTTTTTTTTTTTTTTTTTACCATTTCTCCTCTATTGTCCTCTATTGCCCACTGAATCCTTTGGGTTGCTTTCTAGATGAGCTAGATGTCCTGCTCAGCTCCTTTGCTGACAATGGAACATCACTTATTCTTCTAGGACACCTGAACGTCCAATTTGAGACCTCCAAGGCCACAGGCTTTCCTTCTTTCTTTCTTTCTCTGCTCCACACACAGAAGGCAATCAACTTGATCACATTTTTCTCAGGAGCTGCACCACTTTCACTGTAAATTACTTCACTCCATCTTTCTAATCACCCTTTCCTTTCCTTTACTCTTCCCATTTCCACAAAAGCCCTGTGAACTGAACTATCCTTCTCAAGTCACCTGCCACTGTAACCTTAAAATCTCTCCAAATCCGCCATTTCTTCCATAGTCACTTCCTCACCCCCATGTTTGGATTGATTTTCGAATATAATCACCTGATTCTGCTTCATGCTGTCTCATGTCTTCCCACTCATCTGCTCTTGAATCTTTTTGTTCTCCTATTTCCAGGCCTGTTTGACCAACTCCCCCAAGTCCATGGCTGTCTGATACACTCCGTGCTAATAGAGCTGAACTACAGGCAGTGGAAAGGAAATGTAAACATAAAAAAAACCTGGAAATCCAGCTGACCTCTCCACATATCAGGCTTTTCTTTCTACCTTCTTATTTGCTCTCTTATCTGCTTAAGCAATTATTTTAATAACACAATTCAAGACTTATCCACCAATCCCTGCAAGTCGTTCTCCACCTTTTGCTCCTTAGTCTTCCCACCCCTTCCCACTTACTCTTGGCCCCCATGCGGTGTAGAGACTCTAGACCCCAGTAGAGAAAATGAGTGCATGGTTAAGGGAGAAAATGTCCTTTATTTCCCCACTAATATTAATACACATGAAAGTTAACTTGAAAGAAGCAGTTAATTCTGAGACCTCCCATGGCTGCTGCTTTGTGGAGGACTATGCATAGTGCCCATGCTGCACAGGGGTTCAGTAACAGGGAGTCAAGCTTCAGGTCAATTGAGAATGGAGGAAGGGTAGCTGGCAGTTGGGTTTCACAAATCTGCATTGCCAGATACCAAGCACTGGGGATGCAGTCTGAAATATTTTGCAGGATGTACAACTATTTCTCACTATGGAATTACAGATTCCAGGGCTGGCAGCACCGGGCTTAGTAAGGCTCCTTTCAGAAGCCCTGTGGATAATAGCAGGGTATAATTAAATATAACCTGTGCACCATTAAGAACAGAGAAATCATCCGGAAAGCAAGCATGAGAGTGGCTCAACCAGACATGCCTTATGCTGTCCATCACACCATGCCAGGAAACAGTTGCATTGAGAAAATTATTAGCAAGGATATATATGGCCGATCAGATCAATGAAAAGCCGAGTGAGGTTGTGTAAAGTGTACTTTTTCGAGGTGACTGCTTCGGGTCGCAGTTGCTTAGAGAGTGATAATGTGACACTAGCAAAAGAAAATGTCAGCTATGCACACCTGTAAACACTTAATTCACCTTCTTGGTTTCATGAAACCAAAAAGCCACAGCCTTAAGTCTGAGCCGGCCTGCGTTCAAACTTGCTGTTTCACCATGTTGGTGGACATGGCAGGTGGACAGACATACCGAACAGCCACTTAAAAGGAGGCTAAGAGACAGTGATGAGGACACTGTGTGTCCAGGGAAATCCTCTTCTGTGCCAGGCCCTGAAAGAGCCTGTCAGACCTCAGCAGGTTGGTCAGAAGCTGCTTTGAGGTTCTCCAAACAGCAGAGGGCACCCTGAATTCAGACAATACAGCCAGAACTTCTGGTGTGGAAAGCAAGAGTGAAGAGAAAGAAAGAAATGCTACACCATCTGTAAGAAAACCACAGTGAGCACTGCAGTCTACACAGTTTGAAAGTGCTGTACTCTTCTGATATGTTGCGTTTGTGCACAGAAGAGTTTGACAGCAGATAGGGGAAGCTACCCAAAAAGGCCATACTCCCTAAAGTGCTCTTGTCCAGAGAAGTGATGGCCCTGGCTGTAATTCCAACCATAACCCTAAATAAATTTGTAGAGATTGACAATAGAGACATTACATCTATGATGGACGGGATCTAATGGATGTCGTTTTGGACAAATCTGTGTCTGATGTCTGCAGCCCTCAACTATTGGACACACCTTCACTTCGACACCCGTGTCACAAGGTACAAAGTGCTTATTGTCTGTGTTTACATGTGTGTTTGGTTGGGGTTTCTCTCTGGTCACAAGTGCTTGCTTTTATGTGTTTTGGTTATGCAGTTTTATTGTTTGAATGTTCCGTACAGACCTAATTAGCAATAACACCAATATCCCTTATTGATTCTAGGTTGCCTACCGTAATTGCGAAAAGGTGTCTGTGTGTTCCTCTCTTCACATTGGCGAATGGAGCTTTCCTCATATTTCTTGAGTTTACTTAAGGGCTTCATCTCCAGAAAAAACAGATTAAGAGAAGAGGCTGGAGGAACTGTCAGTCAGATGCCCATCACCACAGGTTGCTCGCCATGCAAAAGGAAATCACCTGGACGGGTAAATACCAGCTGAAAACAACAGAAATCAACTCTGGCACCAAGATGGTGTGGAGGAATTCTGCCTGCTGTATGGGTCAAATCCATTGGAACATATTACAGGTGAGAGTGGGTGGGAGCTGCGGAAATAAATTTATAATTTGATAAATATGATATTTTGGTCAATTCTATTGAATGATTAATGATTTTCTATGTGTTCAAAAATACAATATGTCTCATCGATTTTATTATTTTTTCAACAATACCTTTTCTGCATCTTTATCAAAGATGCCAATAATTCTGAAGGTGACTGAATTTGTGCAGGTAAGTTGAGAAGCAAACACCAGTAGGTGTTGGAGGGGTCTGGTCTGGGGAGCTCTTCTTTTCTGCTCATTTGGAAATTATTTCAGAAGAGACTAATCTCGATAGGATTTTTTTTATTGCTGATTTCCCATCTCTCCTGTATGGTCTCTGCCCTGATTGCACAGTTTTTTGATGCCCAGGATTGTACCTCTGTGGCAGAAATGTTCTCAGACATTTTCACCCACATTAAGAAACAGAGAGAAAAGTTTACAGTGGATCATAGACCATGGACTTTGATTTACCCAGTGTACTGTTGACATTTGAAAAACAGTTTCGTCAGCACAATTTTGACCAAACCATCTTGTGTTCGAGTGTGCGTATACTCATGCGAGCTCATTTGCTGGTGTGTGTGCGTGCATGTACATGTGCATGTGTGTGTGTGTGTGTATGCACAAGTATCTCTCATATGTGTTCTATATGTTTGTCCCTTTAGTCTAACAGGTGGACGATGGCCATCGCTTTTCAGAGTTTGCTCCAACTGGCTCATGCCTGGCCAGACTGTCCCTTGCTTCATCAGAGGAGGAGTCTAAGGGAGAGGGGACAGGAACTAGCTGAAACATCTACCACACCCTGAGCAGGATCGTGTCAGTGTGCTGATTGGTTTTATCTGTTTCTGAGTCATAATACTGAGTCAACACATTTTTTGTGTATTACCCGTTGGCCTGGCCTCTCTTATCCAGGGCTGTCATACAACTGGCATATTTGGACAACTAAATATTTACTGATTTAACTGAGATGAAGTATGTCCACAGGAGATAAAAACCTACATTTGTATAAAGTCCAAGTTCATTAACCTGTACACCACACTGTTGCCCAATTCAGAAATGAATTCATGCTTATGAAAGCAGCCTACTCTTACCCTATTTGTTTTCTGTTACTTGTCCCTCATAGGGTGGCATCTTTCCACCCACCATCAGATGACTCAACCCCCTGTGAAAGGCAGTTCCCCCTTCAGGAGCTTCTGGCAGCAGCACCTGTATGAGACTGACCAGCTCGGTCAACCAAGCAAGACTGACATAAAGGCTGCCAGTAGTGGAGCTTTAAAAACGATATCAGATTTGGGTGTGAGGTGTAGTTGTCAGGCTATGAAGTAGGGTAAAGACATCCAACTAGTGTGTTAGGTGTAGCTGACAGCTAATTAGGGTGTAGTTGCCAATCTGAGGTATGGTTTACAGCAGTGACAAATATGGGGTATTGCTAACAGACTGGGCTGTGGGGCATAGCTGGTAGTGCAGGATGTGGGTGTTGGCTTTACTGACCCACTCTTTTCTCCTAGGGAGTACTCCAAGAGGGCTGACCCTGGTCTTTGGCTGCTGACATCACTATGGCAAAGATTGTCCAGGCAACTGATCAGCAGATTCTGATGGAGCATGAGAATGAGTGAGGAGCGGGCAGGAGACATCCTTGCTGAAGGCAAAAAAATGAGCAGGGAGATGGGCATGAGGGTGCAACTGTAAAGACAATATTGAACAAGCCATAATAAAAGCTTGAAATAATTTAAATCATTGTGATTCCTTCTGAACACAATGTCTCTAAGGCTGTCCTCATCCTGCATCTCTATACAAGCAGGTGACATGTCAAGTGCATTGTAACAAATAAAGGGACAGTCATATCAAGGATTCTATGCTGGTCATTAAAAATTCTGTCACTATTGCAAAATGCTCCATGACTGGAGCTCCTTAACTCATCTGCCTAAACAGTGACTGGAACTCTTTAGCTGGACGACCAATGCGTAGTGTTTTCTCTTTAATCAGAAACAGCCTATGACTGTAGTGGCTGGGTTTCATATTTGTCCTTAATTTTAGGAAAGCTAATGTTGAAGGAGTCCAATATTGGGCTTATGCTACCATAGCATGACTATCTTGAGTATCATGAGGATATTTCTGGGGTGGTCCTGTCAGGTACATACCCATGAGGTTATCTCTGAGATCCGGTAGCAATTCCACCTCCTCAAGGAGGTCAGAGTGGTGATGACAGTGGACTGGTTACCACTTGGCAATCTGCTTTGTGTAACCTGTACAGCCAAAGAAAGGGGCCAGGAGCTGTATGGAACAAATTCTGATAGAACAGCATATACTGTATATTGAGGATGTCTAATTTTGATCTCTGCTGTCTCGTATGTGATTTACATAAATGGCCATGATAAGAAATATATTAGTAGCAAAATATTTAAATTTGTTGATAGCACACAACTTCAAGTGAAGCAAACAATTTAAGATTTAAAATGAAATTAGAATTGGGCAGACACTCGCACAGACATCGACAATTGGCCAATGGCAATTTAAGAACAACATCTATTTTGTGGTCAGTTACCATTTCTTTGTAAACTTAGTTAAAAGCATTCCTGGTAGAAGGAACCAGGTTTTGAACACAAATGTGCTGGACCATGTTGGATTTCATGACTCCCTTCGTTGTGACAAGGGCCTAGATGCAAAACAACCACAAAACATAGCAGATGCCCTCCCACATTTCTTTTTTCCACATATATTTTTTAACATTTAAGTTTTTTACAGCAAATGTTTATAGTTTTTACTGATTAGAATGTGTAAAATGTTAATTTTTCATTCAATATGCCCATAACCAATGCTTCCTCTTATGCATGCTCTTACTATGGTGGCCTAGAGGTCCAAAACCTGAAGAATGAAAATTTACAGAATAGATGTATAAAGAAGATGTAAAAAAAGAATATAAAAAAGAATGAAGAAGAATACAATGTAAAAAAGGAACAGAAAATATGTTTTATTGTCTGAAAATTAACATTTTGGGAAGAAAGATTATAATGGACACTGAGAGGGGTAAAGAAGAATCAAAGAAACAAAGACAGGGGTGTAATGGAAAAATAAAAAACAGGGGGACATGAAACCATAACACCCCCTTTTTCTGTGTGCACAAAGTGGGTAAGCATAAACACATATATGTCCCCTGACACACATAGTCTGAACAATAAACAGTACAGTATCTGTATGACTGGAAATGGAAAATTCTGTATTTACATTGGACAGTTCAGGGTTGGAGTCCTCTTATAAGAACCAGTGCATATATGCTGAAACCAGAACACATTTATTCCAACTGTACAGACACAACACTTCAAACAGGTACAGTCTTGATTTCTAATAATGATCTTTCTTTATAGTAATACTATGGGTAGCCAATAAATTGGGATCATGGAAAATTTATTGTATGATGGTCCGAATAAGGTGGTTATTTGGGAAGTAAATTCAAGGTTTTAGTATATTTTGAAGAAGATTTTATAATGTGTCTTTTAGGAAGTAATGGAATGAACAATGAGATGATTTTTATGTTTCCCCTACTGTCATAATGGTACTAGCTAAAATAAAATTATGGTTATCAAGACAACACAATAGCAATACTTGTCTTATTTTGGCATAGATATTCTGTTTTCAGTTGTATTGTGTAAAAACCACAAAATAAACTGCATTTTCATACACTATGTTTTATCATGTGGTGAAAATTCAATCCAAAAATAGTACTGCTCACTTGTTATTATTTAGTTGAAAGATTAATGGTATGGCAGTTATGACAGAGAGTGAAAAAAGCAAACTATCAAAACTGTTACTGATTACTGAACACTGCTTGATTTTATTATATGATTACTGCCATGCTTTACAAATTTGCTTTTGAAAATCAGATAAAGCATATAGGGTGCCGTCTGTAAACTTGAATAGGAACATTTTCACAGGCCTTTTTTTGCAGATTTAGAAATCTACATCCTTTCTGTGGAAAGCTTTAATTTATGTATCTAACCTTTTAAAGAAGATATTTAAACATTTGTTTTAAATATTAAATCTGTCTTACAAAATAAATATTTAGCAAAGATTACATAAACAAGTATTTAAGTAAATCTTAAATCTGGGACTTTAGATTAAATATTTAAATTAAATGTAAATGTTCATTTTACAGTTTGCCACATTTAGCAATTTGCTATGGGAATCTACATTCAAATTAAATAAATCTGAAAAAGTACATAGCCAAGATTTAAATTTAAGTTAAACATTTATTTCTGAACCAAAGATTGACTGTATAACTTAAACATTTAACAGCAAGCTAAATATTTGTTTCATTGATACAGATATAACATTTAACTCAAATGTATAATTTGTCAGCAAATATTTATTTAGCAGAACAGATTTAAGGTATGAGTGAAATATATATTTTCTGTTCAAATATTTGATTATGTGTCTAATATTTAGATATAAGTTACATATTTAGTTAGTTATTATATATTAATTTATGATCACAGATTTAATATTAAAATCAAATATTGAAAATCAGTGGTTTCTTCCTTTGATTTATGAATTAAATCTAGTAAATCAGCTATTTATTTATTTTAAGATATATTTATCTCTTGCATAAATGAATGAATAACTATTTTCATTACATTTCATTTTGAAAATCTGATAGCTAGCTAGCTAGCTATTCTAGCTAGTAAAGTACTGTGCTGTAAGGTTACGGAAAGGTCAGATGCTTTTGCTGTCGTGAGCTGGGATAATGTTAGGTTAAGTTTCCTGTGAAAATGTTCCTATTCAAGTTTACAAACGGCACCCCATAAAAGCAAAGTGTTTTTTTTTCCAGGTACATTTAACACTGTTTCATGTCCAGTGTAAAAGAGTACATTTGAATTTTTCTTTGATTAATACGGATAGGATCAGTAATGATTGACTGTGTACTATGAGTTTTTCTGTAAAGCAGTAAGCACGCGTGTTCTTCTTTTCCAGGATGAAAAAGGTGACAGCATTCCTCCTGACAGGGGTCCTGGCAATGGCACAATGTGCTGACCCTGACCCCATACCAGGTAATCTGACCCCCCTCCATCAACCACACTACAGGAGTGGGGGGAAATTGGATTCAGATGTGTTTCAACATATTATTTTTCCTAGAATCTTTCTGCACTACTTATGTTTGCCAACAATTCTGCTTGTATGACCTGTCTCTGTCTTTCTTATATTTATTATAGTGAATGTGGCTTTGAGAGGAAAAGCAACTCAGTCATCCACATATAGCTATATGAGTCGCGCTGCAAAGGCCATTGATGGAAATCATGATGGAGTGTTTAGTCGGGGATCCTGCACCCACACTGAAGGTGAAACTAACCCCTGGTGGAGACTGGACCTAATGGATGTGTACAGAGTGACCTCAGTGACCATCACTAACAGAGTAGACTTTTCTGAGAGGATCAACAGAGCTGAGATCCGCATCGGGAACTCCCTGAAAAACAACGGCAACGACAACCCGCTGTAGGATATTCAGTCTTTCCCGCCCTTTCAGTGCACACAGGACAACGTGCCATCCGGTATTGACTGATTCATTCCCTTATTCTGCTTTCTTTCAGGTGCACTGTCATCTTAACCATCCCACCAATGGAATCCATGACCTTCAATTGCAGTGGGATGGTGGGTCGCTACATCAATGTGCTTCTCCCGGGATATGGCCAATTCCTGACTCTCTGTGAGGTGGAAGTCTATGCAACCCCTGCTGCTAATGGTATGGAAAAGACATAATTTATACTCTGCAACAAATAACAATCATTTAAAGAACTCTGCCACCTACATAGAATGGATCACAATAATGGCAAACAAAACCAGGATCTATTTTTACATTTATTCATTTAGCATACACTCTTAGTCGGCGCAAATTTGAGAACATTAAGTGCATATCATAAGGTGCATAAATATCAACATTAAAACAGGCTTCTGTGTACCTCAGTGGTTAAGGCACTGGCTGTTTTTATCAGCCTCAGAGGACTTTTTAAAACAGTGTGCACATTTAGGCGGCCATTTTTTTCTTTTTTAGAAGACATTGGACCGACTCCCTCCTTTGAACCAGCTGAACCAATTCCATTCACAGGTAAACTTTCTGAGATGTATCTGGGGTAATAAACATCTGCATGAATGTAATTTCAGTGAAAATCTTTTTGCCATTTGAGAGCCATGCTTGTTGTTTCAGTCTGATTTTTCAGTCATAGGCTAAATGAAATCGTAAGCCTGAGTGGAATCTATTTGTAACATCATAACAGCAGTGTCACGGCAACCTTATTGTCTTTCTTAAGAGAACGTGGCCTTGGGGAAAAAGGCAAGTCAATCGTCAACCGCCTTCTTGGGGAAGGCTGATAAGGCCATTGATGGAAATCGCAACACTTGGTACAGAGAAGGGTCTTGCAGCCGTACGGACAAAGAAGAAGACCCCTGGTGGAGAGTGGACCTGCTGCGTGTCTACAACATCACCTCTGTCACCATCACCAACAGAGAGGACTGCTGTGCTGAGATGATTGACGGAGCTGAGATCCGCATCGGTAATTCTCTGGAAAACAACGGCAACAGCAATCCACTGTAAGACATTAGACCATCCCCTGATTCCAAAGCTTTGTTTTAAGAGCACAGACAGTTGAATGAACTGTTCCACAGTCAAGACACAATGGCATGTATGCCTGAGGTATTACAGTGATGCTAACCCCTACAGATGCAATGGGAGCATTGGTTAGCAACGTTAAAGAACAACTGCTTTGTCATGTTTGCTTTGATATTTCCCATCAAAGGGCCAAAACCTCTCTTCTTTGTACTGTATGTTATTACATTGACTCATAAAACGACATTGCCACAGTATTAATGGTAAAATCCAGCATTTAGCCATGTATTGTCTTAAGCAGATAGACACTGTAACGAAATAAGCGAAGATGGCAAATTTAAATGTGTGCAATTTTTCAAGATGATTTCAACATAACACAACATGAAAATATCTGTTACTAAACACACATTGTTTTGATTTCTACTCTCAAGTATTCTGTTCTATTCTCAAGTACTTTAGTATTGCTGCTATAATGGCAAATGAGCCCAAGGCAGATGCTGATCTAGTGGCAAATGGAAAATTCATTAACAGAGCACATCTTCATATGAAAAATCAGGCTTCCATTGACTCCTTGGTTTCCTTGTAGTTTCAGCTGGATGTTGTTACTGGTGTCACAACATTCAGTCAGTTGTTGTCGTACTACAGTAGTTTACATTCTCAATGGTATTGTATGTATTACCAGCATCAGGGCTGGATCAGACATGCTGGTTTCCCTTCTATCTGCTGCAAAAACAGAGATATATGTATTTTTCAGAAATTGCCCATTAATATGGTGACCTCAGACACTGGGTGGATTTATGTTAATGTTCCTTATTTTTTCCCCCATATCTAATATCTCATATTTCTCTGAAGGTGTGCTGTGATTCCCTCTTTCCCACCATGGGAGACCTTTACCTTTCAGTGTGGTGAGATGGAGGGACGTTACGTCAACATCTTCCTCCCAGGCTGCCACAAATATCTGAATCTGTGTGAGGTGGAAGTCAACGCAAGAACCGCTCCTGGTTGGTACAGAGAAGGGCATATCATATATAAATCCAGATATATCAAAATAAAGAAAAAACACAGTAACAGGTGACAGTTATTTCATAATACCCACTAAACTAGGGGTGTTCTCAGTCCTGCTGCTTTCGATGATGGCTGTTTTCTACCTTTTTTAGTTCATAGTTCACAGAAACAACACAGCTGGGTATCTCAGGTCAGAGAGTGGTAATGGTTTCAAGGGGGCAGAAAAAACAGGCGGACAGGGTAGGGTGGACAGGGTAGAACAGTATTGAGCAAGTCCTTATTAAATACAGCCAGAATGCAGTTTCTAAATGCAGCCTCCGTGAAAAATTGATTCTGGCCTGTGATCAGTTCTTGAATTTTCATGATACATTAATTACACAATCAACAAGCCAACGTCCCTGTGCCAATACACAGTTCTGTGTTGATCTTTTACTTTGCCAGTTATTATGCCATTGTGAAAGGAGCAGCAGTGTGGGCTTGTAGTGTTGCTAGCTCCTGTTGTGACCCAGAGAAACACATTTAAACTGAACTATTCAAATAAAATGTCTACCTGTATGCAGTAATTGCTTAATCCATTATGGGTTGTGCAAGCTGCTGATGTACTAATCACATAAATACTAAAATCACATCTATAAACAGTGAGGTGTGTTAGAACTGAATTTACACAATCCTGCCTGGTACAATGCTGTTCTTTGTCTCTCCAGTAAGACCCACAGCATTAACTCCGTAGAGTATTTGCTTCTCTTTGCAGTTAGTCAGTCATCCTCCCCACCTGCTATACAGACAGAAAATCCACTTTTGGGTATGTATAACATGCATGTATTATTGATAACAAGTATAATATAACATAAGAAATACAAAATTCATTAGTAATTCCAATGTATGGCATGTTATTCCATCACAAAGGAATTGTCCTCTTCACTCTGTAATAATGAATTATCCTATTCACTCTGTAATAATGAATTATCCTATTCACTCTATAATAATGAATTATTGTCTTCACTTGTAATAATGAATTATCCTTTTCACTCTGTAATAATGAATTATCCTATTCACTCTGTAATAATGAGTGCCAGGTAGAGATATTGAGAGTTCTAGTTTTATTTATTTATTTATTAAGTTATTGGAACAGTCTAGGTGAGAACAGTAAAAAAAATCTCACAGAAAACATTTACAGTGAAAAACAAATTAGAGTGTAAAAATTGCTTGGGGAAAGAAAAGTTGACAGTACAGCTACTGCCCTAGGACATACTGAAATACAATTCCATGATACCTCACGCTCACGTTGATTTAAGGGTGGCCCAAACATTCAAGTGGTCTTGTTTGTACCTGAGCCACAATATAGTATACCAGGTGATAAAATCAGAGTGTGACATATGCCTTAGAGATCATATTCACACTCTGCAACAATGACAGTTATAGCAGACACACCTTTAGTTAAACAAAGGGATCATTATGATGCTTCACAATCATTAATAGTCATCCTATTGCAGGATGTGAAGTTTTGTTTGTTTGCTATCTAGTCTGCATTTGTCCACCTGTGATCCATCATTTCTCTCTTTTCTCCCAGAGCTGAGCGAGAGAGATCCAGTCAAAGATGGACACAAGAGTTCACAATGCTCTGATACAATGATAGTTCATGGTAGGACTTCTGAACTCAACTCAGCTCAGCTCAACTCAGCAACTAATGAGCATGGCATCCTTTGTGTGTCCTTTGAGTTAGGGATATGAGCATGCATTTTTGACTTTGAGTAAACAGTGAAAAAACTGAGAACAATATTTAGTTACTACTTTTGAAACTACATCATTGTCCTCTGTCTCCCTTTTCCTGAAGAGAACGCAGCTTGTGGTAAGAAAGCCACCCAGTCAACACAGTGGGACGAGTTAGGTGATGCAAACAATGCCATTGACAGAGACTGGAACTCAAACTACACGAGTGGATCCTGCAGCCATACCAAAGCTGAAACAGACCCCTGGTGGAGAGTGGACCTGTTGAAACCTCACAATGTTACCTCTGTGGCTGTCACTAACAGAGAGGACTGCTGTTCTGAGAGGATCAATGGTGCTGAGATTCGCATTGGGAACTCCCTGAAAAATAACGGAAATGATAATCCAGTGTAAGGCAACAATGCTCCCACACACGTGCTCAGACACATGTAGACACACACATGCATAGAACAGTTTGGGAGTAATTATTTCATCCAAAATACATGGTCAAAACGCCTCTCTGCGTATTCATTTTAAATAGTGTCTGCTTCCTTTAGCGCAAACACACACACACACACACACACACACACACACACACAAACACACACAAGTATACAATCACACATACACAATCAAAGAAATGCACAAACACACACAAAGGATAGTTTGAGAGTATTATTTTCTTTTATTTAATTTAATAATATATGCCAAATGCCTCTGTATGTGCTGTTTTAAATGAAGTCCTTTCACAGGTGTGCTGTGATTCCATATATCCCAGCTGGGCAAACCAGAACCTATCAGTGTCATGGGATAGAGGGACGTTACATCAACATTATTCTCCCTGGGAGAGAGAAATTCCTGACTCTGTGTGAGGTGGAGATATACAGCACTGCAATTGATGATGGTATTGACTTGTACAAATAATTACTTAAAGACATTGTTTATGAATTACACAACTAAAAATCAGGAGTCTTGGCATTCATTGTTCATTCAATGCTTAAATTGCTGCTTTAAAATGCTGTGCAGGAGGAGTGTAAATGTTTCCTGTAGTCTGGATCGGTTAATTGATGATATGTTGTTGTATATTTTTAATGCTGTAATGTTTTAATTGTAATGTAATTGTCATGTAACTGTTTTAATGTTTTCTGCTGTCCTCTTGGCCAGGTCATGCTTGCAAAAGAGACTTTACATCGCCACAGGTTTTTTCCTGGTTAAATAAAGGTTAATACAAATTAAATAAATAATACATTAAATAAATAAATAAATTTATATTTATGTCATTAAATATTTATTGATTCCACTATTTAATTATAATTTGTAAGTAGTCAAGTATTCATGCCACAACTCATTTATTACCATTATCTTTAACAATACTTTTTATTTTAATTCATTTGTGCACATTTCATCTTCAATAATTTCCACCCTCAGTATAAGTTACTCACAGTAAAGTTGTCTTGAGTTATTTGTATAAGTTTATCTGTCAAAAGATTATCTTTCTCACTCTCTTTGTCCTCACATTCAGCCATCTCCATCTTGGGAGAAGAGATGACCCTGATCAAGGGACTGGGTTCTTACTTGTCACAGTTCATGGATGGGACCTCTGGAGGTACACAGAGTTACAGAGACAATGGAGAAATATGTTAACTTGGTTACATGGCCTCTCTTATTTTCAGTCTTTTGAAACTGTTTTAACCTTCTTGTAATTTATAATGTAGCATGATGTGAAAACATGTGTGAGACTACAAAAGGGTTCATTTTGATTGTGAGATAATGATCTTTCTCGAAGGCTTTTTAAGAGCTCACCAAGATGTAAAAACCCCAATAAGGTGGACATAAATGTCTCTCAAATGCCTCTCAAGACAGGGGTGATCTGTCTTATCTTCATTACAGCACAGTGGCCCAAACCCCAGACAGTTTATATAGACAACAGAAAAATATCATGGTCCAGTGTTAGTAACTGTGTCCCCATGCCACACTGAACAATCTAGAAAATATGTTAAGTTTACATCTTAAATTTGATATTTGGAAAAAAAGGAAGTGTTTGTTTTTTACTTTTTACTTTCAAATGAAACATTTATTTAAATCTTAAATCTTGGTGTACATGAATAATTTTTATATCAAATGTAGAAATGATAATCAAATGTAGTAGTTTTGAATCTTTTGAAAGAACTGCTACTTGTCTTTGCCCACCAGTGATTGACAGTAGTGTAAAGTGTAGAAAAGGCCAGGAATGATGGATTTGAGAAGCGTATGCCACTACAGAAATGAAGTTAAAGCTAAGCAATGATGACCAAAATACTGAACTATTGTTATGCACAGACTTTTAATTAAACTAAGACGCATTTAGTTATGTCAGGGCCCAGTGTGATAAGACAAGAAATCTTACAAAAAGCCAGGAAAAGACAGAATTCAGAAGGTACCTATTCATTTCAAAGAAACGTAATAAGGGCAGGGGTATCTGTCTGCCCTTATTAGTCAGTCACAGTAGTTTCCTCAACTACACTGGGATCACCAAATAGGTTTGTTGATAATACTTTTCATAATCACTATAGACTGTGTCAGTGTCCTGCTACAGATTCGGAACCCCATGATTTGTGATAATGTACCCATACAAGACTGGTGTGAATTGACAGGAAACTTTGCCTCCCAGGTTCTCCTGAGGAGAATGTAGCTTTGAGGGGAATCGCTGAACAGTCGTCTCAGTTCGACCATTTAACTCATGCTGAGAACGCCATCGACGGACTTCGCAATGCAAATTACTCCTCTGGATCCTGCACCCACACTGAACTCCAGACTGACCCCTGGTGGAGGGTAGACCTACGCAGAAAGTACAGAGTGACCTCAGTGACCATCACTAACAGAGAGGACTGCTGTCATGAAAGGATCAACGGAGCTGAGATCCGCATTGGAAACTCATTGGAAAACAATGGCAACAACAACCCAGTGTAAGACGTTCTCATTGCGAGGAACGTGCATCACCTTGTATTGTGTTTAGGCTTGGCAGGGTTTGATTTATCTTGGTTAAATCAGTAAAACCTATATGGCAGGAGAAAGTAAGCTAACACCCATGGCATCATGAAATTAAACAAAAGATTCTATTTCAGAATTTTCAGGTTCTCATTCAGTTTAACAACATGTATTCTGTTTGCTGATCTGGGAGCCATTTCCTGGTTAAGATGAACTTATTAAAATGTTATTTTTTCATTTGACTAACATACACAATATCTTTGATTTCTGCAAATTCAAATGGTTTATTGCACAAATCTGAAAATGAATCAATAATAAGTAATAAAAGGAGGTACAGGTTCTTTTTCATTCAACAAAGAATACAAGATTTTAACAAGCAGTATTGGTGGGGAAAGAGAAAGTGTCCAGATGGCTATTTATTTTTTCACAATTAAATGTGAAATTCTGGAGTACTAAAAAAGAAATGTGTTATGAGCCAGTAAAGATTTAATTAACTTTTGGTTCCAAAACATTTATTTTGTTTTGACAGCTCTGTTCCTCGGAAAATTACTTTCTGGTGTTTGTTTCTGTTCCCTAAACAGGTTGCATTACTTACCTGGGGCTGAACTTTTCCAGTGCTTGCTACAATCTATACTTAACGCTTTTGTCTCAGCTTTTGCCTACCAGTTAGTTTGATTCCAGTGCTGATGATATTCAGAGTGAAGGAGTTCAGAAACACATTTTTGACATTTTCTGCCCAAACATTCTGTTCATTTGTCTTACTTCCAACATTCATTTCTGGTTACATGTTTTTGCAGGCAGTGGCACGATTGTTCCTTTCTTAAATATGGTCTGAAACATAGAGAAGTGTGTTGAAGCCGTTTGTCTGATGGCTATCTTTTCAAATGGAAGCAATCTTACTACTGTGAATGTGTCTGACGAATGTTTTGTATTTTGTATTTTACCCTTTTTGTAAAAAAAAGTTTATCAGGAGTTTTTAAGTGTTAATTCCAGAAAAACCTACTGTTATCTAAAAACACTTTTTCTTCCAGTAGTTGGCTATGTGACAAATTAAATAAATAACAATAATGTTAGAATATGAAAGTAAGGTCAATGATAATGTCAAGTCTTGAATTATAAAAATCCTGCCAAGCCAAATAATAACATTGAACTGTTCCCCTTTAGGTGTGCTGTGGTGTCCGCCATCCCAGCGGGAGAGTCGGTCACATTTGAGTGTAATGAGATGGAGGGACGCTATGTCAATGTCATCCGCCCGGGCTGCTATAAGTTCCTCACTCTGTGTGAGCTGGAAGTCAACGCAAGCCCTGTCACAGGTTAGTATGGTCCAGGAACAGATACACTCGAAACAACAGCAAAGTGTTGGGAAAACAGCAGAAACATTTCTTTAGTAAATGTTTTTCTTAGACCTCTTGCTCCACTCAACCTGTGCCCCACAAAGGCATTACTATTAGCCACAATGTTTGATTAATATTGGATATGCTCAGTCACGTATATTTTAATGTGTTTTTTTTCTAAGCCTAATTGCGTTATCTATGTGTAGTTAGAAGTGTTGTGATTGTGTGACTGTGGTGTACTGTGAGACTTTAAATGTGAACAATAGCCAGCGGATGCATGTCAGTGCATCAGAGGATCGTGGTTGTCTCGCCTCAGTGTAGAGGTTGTTGTGATGAGATGGGCCTAGCGTTTCTTGGATGATTCCAAAAAAGGGTTTATCAATAAAGAAGAGTATAAGAAAGGGACTTTGTCTGTGTACTCTTGTTTACAACATTCTGTTGAACCAGCATGCGCGTCCCATTTGTGGGATTCTACTAAATCTACTCTTTGAATAAAACAAAGCTGGTTCAGTGCTGTGTCACATTGCTGCTCCCTATTTCTAAAAGTAAGCAATTTCCAATACATATTTTTTCTATTTTTGCAGTTCTTGAATCAACTCCTTCCTCTGCCATCGAGGCTGAAAGTGGTACGTAGTGCGCTATATCTCTTCAATGGTGCTGCAAAATTTGGATTTTACATTTCAAGCAACTGAATTATACCAGGTATAGAAGTTGACATTGTGCCTGAATAATGGCATCACTTAACAATTGACAACTGAAATGTATTTTTAAAACTATACAGATTCCCATCCTTGACATAAAGGATGTTATCAACTTGTAATGATGCAAGCTGCTCTGGATAAGAGCTTCTGCTGAATGCTAATACTGTAATGTAATGTAATCAGTTTACCAATTTTTAAGTATGCAGAAAATTTGTGTTTTTCCAGGTTGTATTTGTAATATTTTGGTGGGCTACTTCCTGCTTTTTCTGAGCCTGTCCTCATTCATCATTCATGCTGCTGTCCGGCTGCTGCAGCAGTTCATGTTCTTTGCTTCCTTTACATTTGACCTGATAATGTTCTCTTCCTTTTCTACCTTGTTTCTTAATCTCAGATTGTTCCCCCTAAACTAGACCCCTAAACTGACAGACCCCTTGCACATTCCCTCCTGTCTTAACATCTTCCTCCACCCTCCAGAGCACATGCTCAGCGTTGTTCTTCCCACTTTTCTTTCCTTTTTTGGTTTTGCACAGATCCATCAGAGGTGGATCCAGAGACATATAACGAAGGTAGACAGAGGGAATCACAGTGCCCGCTCACAGCAGCAGGTAATATATCATCGTCACTGCAAAGTCATGTCTCATCTCAAGACTGCAAGGCCGTTTCATCCCAAGACCAATGCTGTGTCCATGTGGATAAATGTGTCTAGCAGTAACTTCAGCAACTTGCTTGGAGAAAATGTTATCAAGAGCTGCACAAAAGAGCATCCAATTTAATGTATTTTCTTCACAGAATTTGTAATTCAGTATGCGTTCCCTCTGTTTACAATAGAGAATGCAGCCTCTGGTGGAAAGGCAACCCAGTCCTCTACAGGTTGGGGTGGTCATGCAGACAGAGCCATCGACAGAAACCGCAATCCAGTGTACCGGTCTAGATCCTGCACTCACACTGCAGGTGAAAATGACCCCTGGTGGAGAGTAGACCTTCTTAAAAATCACAGAGTCACCTCGGTGACCATCACTAACAGAGGCGATTGCTGCCATGACAGGCTCAATGGAGCTGAGATTCGCATCGGGAACTCTCTGGACAACAACGGCAACGATAACCCAGTGTAAGGCATGAAAACCCACCCCTCCCT
Organism: Megalops cyprinoides; assembly: GCF_013368585.1. NCBI lineage: Eukaryota > Metazoa > Chordata > Actinopteri > Elopiformes > Megalopidae > Megalops > Megalops cyprinoides. The sequence continues at coordinate 22,474,541 of NC_050592.1, forward strand.
GTTAGAGCAGCTAGAGTCCAGAGCTAAGTTGAACATTGTCTCTTCTGTAGTCATATTCATTCGCCTTGCATCCCATTAACAGCTGTGCGGTGATTTCCCACATTCAAGAAGGGGATTCTGTCACCTTCCAGTGCAATGAGATGGAGGGACGCTACGTCAACGTGTTCCTCCCAGGGAGTGAGAAATACCTGACTCTGTGTGAAGTGGAGGTGAACGGAAGTGCTGTTCCTGATGGTATATATATGTTTTTTAACTTTTTATTTAGGAACTTTTTTTTTTACATTATAAGGTCAGCAAGTAAAAAGCAGACAAAAACAGAAAGTAAAAAACAAACAAACAAACATGAGGTCATGGAATGATCAATAAATCAAGGCAAGTTTGCCTAATTTTAAATTAAATATCGCACATGGTACATACAATAATTATGAAAGATCTGACTCATTGGCTAAATAAACACACCATTTTTCCCATCTTTTTCCCATCTCCCAAATCTTTTTGGAGCCATATGGAGTAGGTCATCTGTTCTAGAAGATGCAGGTGCTTAACAATATTGATAAAGAGGCCAGCAGTAGGACAGTATTTCTGAAGCTAGTATTTTGTAATGGCCTTTTTACTTGCTGCCAGCGAAATCTTTAGGAGGTAGGTATCATCTTTACTTAGCCCCTCAGGGATATGTCCAAGATAGACAGATGCAAATTTTGTGCTGATACTAAAACCCAGGGTTTTTGAAATGATTGTTGCTACTTCCTTCCAGAATGACTGAATAGAGGGACAAGATCAGAAGACATGTGCATGATCAACCGTGATTTCTCCACATTCCTTCCAGCCGCGTAGCTGAGTGCCGGTTTGTTTAGACTTCTGTTTAGGAGTGATAAAAAAGTGAATCAGGTTTTTCCAACAGAAATCTCTCCAGGTCCTGGAGTTGGTGGAGGACGTCTGTATTTCCCAGGCATGCAGCCACATGTCCTCAGTTATTTCAATGTCCAGCTCTTTTTCCCATCATTGTTTCACATAGTCTGTAGTGTCCTTCTGCAGTGATGTGATGCCATGGTATAACTTGCTTATGAGACCTTTGTTGTTTCCTGAGTTATAAGCATCAATAAATATATGAATAACAATTGGTGGCTCTCTTGGATTAGAACCTTTTACCTTTTTACAAAAATCTGCTGTAAAAAAGCTGTGAATAAAAGTCCTGCCCACCCAACCCATTTGTCTGACATAGGTTATCAAAACTATTAAGCTCATTTTTAACAATCTTGCATATGGAAGTGATACCAGAATAGACCCATTGTCTATATCTACAGTCTTGCAATGCTGGCGTAAAGTCAGGGTCATATGCCGGCCGTCTAAGCAGTTTAACCTCTCTTTGGAGTTGGAAACGTTTAACCACTTCCACCCATACTTTCAGTGAGAAATTCACCCATTGACTCGCCATCTGTAATATTTCCTTCCCCTTGTCAACACAGCCAAGCAATGACTGTATTAGTATATCTATTAAAGATAACTCGATACTCTTCCATTTATCTACATAAGATGGGTTACACCAGTATACAAGAGGTCTCAGCTGAGCTGATAAATAATAATCCCTTAAAGATGGGAGGGCTATAACCCCCTCTCCTCCGGCAGCCGAAGGGTAGAGAATTTCACCCTTGGTCTCTTTTTATCCCAAATGAATCGTGAAATATGCTTATTCCATTCTCTAAATTGTTTCTGCAAGATTTCTACTGGTAGTGATAGGAAATGATATAATAATCTGGGAAGTGTGTTCATTTTAACCAATCTGATTCTGCCGCCAATGTCAAGAGGGAGCAAGCCCCACCCATTGTGATCATCATATATTTTTTGTTAATGCAGTTGTAGTTAATATCAAATAACTGTGACAAATCTTTGGGTAAACTTACTCCCAGGTTCTTGATGTGGGATGAGTACCAGTTGAAATTATGTTACGTCACAAAGTTATGGGGTTAGAAAAGCTACCATTAATCTTTATTCTTGCAGTAGGAGAAAAGTAAAGTGTCCAAATACAACATATAAAATCTTCACTAAAGCCAAATCTGTTCATACTATATAGAGAAATTCCCACTCAACCGAGTCAAAAGCTTTTTCAGCATTTAAACTGGGGATAATAGAGCTACCTTTTTCCTTATTAATCCGTTCAATAACATGTAGGGCTCTCCTTATATTGTCTTGAGTTTGCCTGGTTTTTATGAATCCAGTTTGGCTCTCATCTATTAACAAAGGCATTACAGTCTCCATCCTCTTTGTTAAGATAGTGTCGTACAGTTTATAGTCTGTGTTTCAGACACTGATAGGTCTTTTACAGTCCATCCTATCCCTTCCTTCCATAGGGATAACTGATATAAAGGCCTCCCTCCAAGGGGGGGGCTTCTTTTAAAATATAATTAAAACAGGTCTCCAGTAAAGGGAGCAGGTGTTCTCTCATGGTTTTGTACCATCAGCGCCAGGTGACTTTTTAGTGTTCAGGCTTGAAATAGCTTTATCTATTTCCTCCCTTATTATTGGTGAGACAAGTTTATCATTAATTAGCATAGGGAGGTCCAAAGAATTCAGAAATTCAACAACTGTGTGTTTATTAACCTAGTCTGACTGGGAATATTTGTAGTATGTTTCAAATGTTTTTTACATACCATCCAGACTGCTAGTGGTCTTATGTGTAACAGGGTCTCTAATCTTGTAATTGGTGTTTCCTGCCTGTTGTTTTCTGAGCCTCCAAGCTAGCAATTTTGTCGCTTTGAGGACTGCCTCAGAATATCTTTGCTTCGTGAACCTGATGTTTTTTTCAAGTTCTTCCTCACTTAGTATTTTTCCTGTTTGACATTTCTAATTTGGTAGAATAATAGAGGACTCTTTATTAGCAATGTGCGCTTGTTCTAGATCTCTCAATTTTTCCTGCAGTCTTGACAATTTTTGGGCTTTTATCTTTTTCAACTTGGCCATCCTGGCTATGATCTTTCCCCTGAGAACAGCTTTGGCTGCATCCCATAATATACCAAGGTTTACCTCCCCATTATCATTGTCCTGTAAATGTACGCCTAGGTCTGTCTCCATTGCACTTCTAAAATGGGGTCGTTCAACATGCCAGTATTTAGCCTCCACAATGTTTTCGCTTTCTACCGTCTAAATGTTAGATAGACCGCAGAGTGGTCTGAAAGGTCTCTCTGGCCAATTCTATAATCTTTCAGTCTGAGTAGATCCCTGTTATACATAAAGAAATAGTCTATTCCTGAATAGGCTGTTTGTCCCGCAGAATAAAAATGTATCCTGGGACTGATCCATGCATGGACCGTCACACATCAATCAGCCGCAGGTCTTTAAGTACCTTGTTTATACGTTTTTCAGTAGGATTTCTTCCTGTATCTAAAATAGGGTTAAGAAGCATACTGAAGTCTCCTGCATAGAGAAGGGTCCTGTATGTCTCTGATGCAATCAAATTAAACACCTTTAAAAAATAAAAGACATATCACTCCTAGGGGGATTATAAATATTAAATATTGTCACATCTTTTTGGTCTATTTTCCCCTTTATCAGAACAAATCTGCCCTCTTTATCATTTATTTCAGATATGAATTCAAACCGAATCGCATTTGAGATCAGTATGGCAACTCCCCTTTTTTTACCATTTTTATATGATGAGAGGAAAGTATTCCTAAAGCCCATTTTTCTTATTTTTTTTGTGTTCAGCACCAGAAAGATGACTTTCCGGCCAAAATGCTATATTTATCCTCTCCTTTTTTATTTTCACAATCATTTTGCCTCTTTTGATCAGGTTATTTAGCCCATTTACATTTAGTGAGAGTATGTTATAATGTTGGTAATGCATTCATTTTACTTTTAAAACATTGCACTTGTAACATCCCAGACCTCAGGAGATAAACAAAGCAGAATAAAACAAGATTTTTAGATGAATTTTTTTTCATTTTTACAGAATTTGAATGAACCTCTCTTGAACCAGTCTTGCAGTCTCCCCTGCAATAAGGCATGGTAATAAGGCGTGAAAACCATTATCATTTATTTTATTTGCTGTTTGTTCATCTTTTCACAGTAGACTGAAACACAGTGCACACTTCACTATTTAATAGAGTAATAAGGGATAATACGGAAGAATCTGGCCACAGAAGTTAGTATTGCATAATAAGTTATGGATTAACCCTCTGGGATAAACATTGTTGTATGTTGACGATGTTGTAAACAGTGACATTTATGAACCCTCTGATGCAATTGTAATGACTGTTTTGCTGGAGTGTAGCATAAAATCTTGTGCCGCTTAGTCTTGTGTCAGTACTCCAGCCTGAGATGTCTTGCTTGTGGTGTGTTTCTCTGTCCTCTTGTCTGTCAGTGTGGGATTGTCTTTGTTTTTGTCTTTGCATGCTTGTGCTTTTGTTTTTGTTTACAGCCCCATGTGCTCCGTCATCCCACCTCCTGTCCTGCCGATCTGCCCATATGCCACACCCACCACCCGAAGCCCGTCCTTCTCACCTGTTCCCTGTTTAGTCATTATTAGTCTGTGTATAAATATCCCTCTGTTTTCTTTGTTCTCTGCCAGTTTGTGTCAGTGTATTAGCCTGTTTTGGTCCTGTCTGGTTCTATCTGTATGTGCTGGTGTCTGACTTCTGCTTTTCTCTTGGATTACTCTTCTTGCCTGCTGTTTTTGGATGAATCTCTGCCCGGTTCATTTGACTTCTCTGCGTGGATTCCTCCTTGCCTTGTGATTTTGGTTATTCTGCCTATTTTTGTGAATCTTCTGGTGTTGACTCAGACTGTTTGACTACTGTTTTGTGGCTTGCCATCTAATAAATACCTAAGTTTGGCATTCTGGTCTGCGCCTGGGTCATTCCAACTGGAACCCCTGACATCTTGAGGCTCTTCTTGAAATATTGTGAAGTGAGGCTCAATAAGCCTTAATAATGAAAGGAAATTCCTTATGTTTTCTGTCAAGAGCCCACATAAATTTTATACATAAAAATCCTAGTCAAGGCATTCTATTCATGCTGTATGTTATGCAAATATTTACCTAGAACAGTTTTAATGTGGTGCTGAATTGTAATATTAAGTTATTGCTTATTAATACTATAGTGCATATATAATATACTGTATATTTGATACATTTGTATGTTTTAAATTTTAATTGTGATATTTTGTGTGCAACAGTTTTACCATCTTCCACTAATTTTATCCTAGAGAATGACTTAAAAAAATTATAATTTTTGATCATTTTGATATATAATCTTACAAATCCAGTTTGACTCTGCACATTTAGAAGTTTTCTGAAAGATGTCCAGACAGTTTAAGCATGATCTACCTGTTCTGAAACCGTATTGACTGCCCTTTTTACTTTTTAGCTTTACCTATCCCTCATGGTAGAGTCCAGAATCTTACATGAGATACAAGTTAAACTAACTGACCTGTAATTCCCTGGATCAGTATAATACCCTTTCTTGTAGCTTACAGATAAGAAATAGCTGGCTTTGCTACCCATAGCATGTTAAAAGGGTAGCTTCATTTAAGATGATTCCAAATACACTTGGTTCTATTGAGCCTGTTGACATAATCGCCCACTTCCATAGATCATACTATCAACTGCTAAGATTTTGAAGATCTGTGTGCATTGACTGTAAGTGTAATATGAAAATTTTAATTAATTAATCAATTAAATTCATTTTAATTAATATTATGTAATAACCTTTCATCAGCCTGTCAAATAATCTAATTTTACTTTATTCTTGGTTTGAGGCAATCAAAAATGCCACAGTGTTTGAATCATGTGGAATTATGCTCATCATTTACAAAGTTGATGATGAATTTTGAAATTTCACATGTACTAGAGAAAAAAACTGTTTTTTCTTGATCTAGCAATATTTCTCATGGACAAAATCAAACTGATGGGAAATAAGGATGTACATGGTTACAGCCTGATGTAGTTCAGGTGATGGTTGTGTTTCTAATTCTAATATGTGTTCATTGTACAAATTGTACAAATTGCCTGTGCTGCTGTTTGTATGGGAACCCAGGACTGCACACTTCATGAGATGGCCACACTGCCTTCGGATAAATTTCTGTGACTCAAAAAACGTTCCAAATGATGACTTTTAATAATTTTACAATTAAGAGCTGAGGTGGAATGAATACCAGGACCATTCCATGGCTGGAATTACCCATCGTTAATATAAGCAATAGATAATATTGAGACAGGAATTGTAGAAAAATAGAACTGTGTACATTTAATGTGAGGAAACATTCTATTTTGCTGTAGGAGAAATTGCAGTGATTACTTCACCTCTGGAACATCCAGAGAATTCCACCAAGCAGAAACCCCCTGATGAGGACCTATTGCCTTCAACGCCTCCTCTCGATTAATCCCTATGAAACAACTGAATACTATTTGTTCTTAAGGAGTTGTATGGATGCAGCCTATTAAATTTTCTTAGATATAATATGTCATTTCCATTTATGAATTTGCTAAAATAATAATTGTTTCACAGATGCAATGGCAGTGGTCTTCTTTTCACATATTCCCAGAAACTTTTTCTCAAAATAAGCAACCATAATACATGAATTGTTACAGATGTACACATATGGTTTTAACTGAACAAACTATGTTTTTAAGATTGTGAGTGTCCAAGTCACTCTGTAGCACTCTGTAGAATTCTGTAGCATTTTGTATGTAAAAAATTTGTAGTGTTAGTGTTAAGAACTAATTGCTATGCAACTTTACGTGTGTTACATAACTTACTTTTAACCTGTGGTAAAATGGCACAAATAATGGTTAATATTGTTTCAAATTAAAATTTGGGGTAAAATAAATATTGTAATAGATACTGACAATGATAAAGAAGGATGAAGGAAACAAAGACAGGGGTGCATCATATATATTTAAAAATGATGACAGGCATTAATAACAGTTCAAAAGAAGGGAATAAATGACATGAAAAAAGAAGAGGGTATTATAAAAAATGGAAACTACTTGTGAATAACCCATCCTCTGGAACAATATCCTATGCTTTTCCTCATTCACTCTTATTGATTAAATGTTAATATTTAAGTTGTCTGTTTTTTTCCCATGTTCTCTGTGCACTAAATGGGACGAATAAGGAATGAACACAAATATGTACTCTGCCAAAAACAGGCTGAACAATAAACAGTACAGAAACAAGCAGTCCTGTATGCTGGAAATTGGCAAATTCTGTATTTACATCAGACTGTTCAGGGTCAGAGTCCAGTGCATTTCTACTGAGAGAAGAATATAATAATACTAAATGCACACAGACCTCTCATCAAACAGGTAATGTATGAACATCTTGCCTTATTTTTGTCTTGACAGTGATATTATGTATACTAAATAAAATGGAGTTCTAGAAAATGTGCTGTATGATGAACATTCTCAGCTCTGGAATGAAATAATTAGATGATTTTATTTGTCCTGCAGCTGTCATAATACTGCTAGCTAAAAACACAAAAAATTATGCTTCTCAAGACAGTATGATATCAATAATTGTGCGATTGCTACATCTTGGCATCAAATACTCTATTTTCAGTAAATAGAGTGTGTTTTTGTGTGTTGGCATACAGTGAAAGTCAAGTCCAAATGTGATACAGTTCACTAATTGGTATCTATGGGATGGATTAATAGCATGATAAGGCAGCGAGAATGGACAGTCAAAGAAGCAAACTGTCAAAACCGTTAAGCGTAACGATTCATTTTATGAATGATTACAGTTATGCTTTATGTGTTTATATGTTTCCTCTTAGTTACATTTAATAATGTTTCATGTCCTGTGTTCATTACATTATTGTCATTTAGCAGATGCTTTTATCCAGAGCAACTTAAAAAGGTTACAGTTTTTAAATGTAATCCATTCATACAGCTGGATACTACTGAAGCATTGCCCAAAAGTACAACAGCAGTGTCCTTACGGGAAACTGAATCAGTCACCTTTTGGTTATGAGCCCTGCTTCTTACCTCTATGCTACACTGCTGCAACCTAGTGTAGAAGAGTAAATGTGAATTTTTCTTTGAGTAATACAGGTAAGATCAGTGATGACTGTGTACCCTGGGTCTGTCTAGACAGTGAGCTCCTATGTTTTTCTTTACCAGGATGAAAAAGGTGACAGCATTCCTCCTGACAGGGGTCCTGGCAATGGCACAATGTGCTGACCCTGACTCCATACCAGGTAATCTGACCCCCCTCCATCAACCACACTACAGGAGTGGGGGGAAATTGGATTCAGATGTGTTTCAACATATTATATTTCCTAGAATCTTTCTGCACTACTTATGTTTGCCAACGATTCTTCTTGTATGACCTGTCTCTGTCTTTCTTATATTTATTATAGTGAATGTGGCTTTGAGAGGAAAAGCAACTCAGTCATCCACATATAGCTATATGAGTCGCGCTGCAAAGGCCATTGATGGAAATCGTGATGGAGTGTTTAGTCGGGGATCCTGCACCCACACTGAAGGTGAAACTAACCCCTGGTGGAGACTGGACCTAATGGATGTGTACAGAGTGACCTCAGTGACCATCACTAACAGAGTAGACTTTTCTGAAAGGATCAACAGAGCTGAGATCCGCATCGGGAACTCCCTGAAAAACAACGGCAACGACAACCCGCTGTAGGATATTCAGTCTTTCCCGCCCTTTCAGTGCACACAGGACAATGTGCCATCCGGTATTGACTGATTCATTCCCTCATTCTGCTTTCTTTCAGGTGCACTGTCATCTTAACCATCCCACCAATGGAATCCATGACCTTTAATTGCAGTGGGATGGTGGGTCGCTACATTAATGTACTTCTCCCGGGATATGGCCAATTCCTGACTCTCTGTGAGGTGGAAGTCTATGCAACCCCTGCTGCTAATGGTATGGAAAAGACATAATTTATACTCTGCAACAAATAACAATCATTTAAAGAACTCTGCCACCTACATAGAATGGATCACAATAATGGCAAACAAAACCAGGATCTATTTTTACATTTACATTTATTAATTTAGCATACATTCTTAGTAAGCGCAAATTTGAGAACATTAAGTGCATATCATAAAGTGCATAAATATCAACATTAAAACAGGCTCCTGTGTACCTCAGTGGTTTGTTCACTGGCTGTTTTAACAGCCTGAGAGGACTGAGACAGCACAGCGGTAGAGCAAACTGGCTTTATTCCATTTAGGATAGAGTTGGATCGGTCAGCCAGGGATTCCTTGTATTACGGCTCTCAGGCACATTAGCCTTGTGCCAGCAAGTTGCTTGGATGACATCAGTGGAGCGTAGTGCACAAGGTGACTATGTATAGGATTATACATGTAAACTCATCTTACAGAAGCACGCTGAAGTGCACTCTGGGGAGGTGGGATCGTGGAGTTATTCAGGTGATCAGTGTGGCCAAAGCAAAGGACAAAGTCTTGTGGCTTAATCCTAAAGTGGAATGTCATCCATCCATCTCCTAGTTTCATTTATCTCAGGATCTGTTAAAGTAACTAAAAAAATTAGCCTGGAAATGAATCAAGTGTTGTGGAGTTTTTTTAAAAAACAGCGTGCACATTTAGGCATCCATTTTTTTCTTTTTTAGAAGACATTGGACCGACTCCCTCCTTTGAACCAACTGAACCAAATCCTTTCACAGGTAAACTTTGCAGTCTTCTGAAATGTATCTGGGGTAATAAATGTCTGAATAAATGTTATTTCAGTGAATATCAGTCTGATTTTTCAGTCATAGGCTAAATGAAATCGTAAGCCTGAGTGGAATCTATTTGTAACATCATAACAGCAGTGTCACGGCAACCTTATTGTCTTTCTTAAGAGAACGTGGCCTTGGGGAAAAAGGCAAGTCAATCGTCAACCGCCTTCTTGGGGAAGGCTGATAAGGCCATTGATGGAAATCGCAACACTTGGTACAGAGAAGGGTCTTGCAGCCGTACGGACAAAGAAGAAGACCCCTGGTGGAGAGTGGACCTGCTGCGTGTCTACAACATCACCTCTGTCACCATCACCAACAGAGAGGACTGCTGTGCTGAGATGATTGACGGAGCTGAGATCCGCATCGGTAATTCTCTGGAAAACAACGGCAACAGCAATCCACTGTAAGACATTAGACCATCCCCTGATTCCAAAGCTTTGTTTTAAGAGCACAGACAGTTGAATGAACTGTTCCACAGTCAAGACACAATGGCATGTATGCCTGAGGTATTACAGTGATGCTAACCCCTACAGATGCAATGGGAGCATTGGTTAGCAACGTTAAAGAACAACTGCTTTGTCATGTTTGCTTTGATATTTCCCATCAAAGGGCCAAAACCTCTCTTCTTTGTACTGTATGTTATTACATTGACTCATAAAATGACATTGCCACAGTATTAATGGTAAAATCCAGCATTTAGCCATGTATTGTCTTAAGCAGATAGACACTGTAACAAAATAAGCGAAGATGGCAAATTTAAATGTGTGCAATTTTTCAAGATGATTTCAACATAACACAACATGAAAATATCTGTTACTAAACACACATTGTTTTGATTTCTACTCTCAAGTATTCTGTTCTATTCTCAAGTACTTTACAGAGCACATCTTCATATGAAAAATCAGGCTTCCATTGACTCCTTGGTTTCCTTGTAGTTTCAGCTGGATGTTGTTACTGGTGTCACAACATTCAGTCAGTTGTTGTCGTACTACAGTAGTTTACATTTTCAATGGTATTGCATGTATTACCAGCATCAGGGCTGGATCAGTCATGCTGGTTTCCCTTCTATCTGCTGCAAAAACAGAGATATATGTATTTTTCAGAAATTGCCCATTAATATGGTGACCTCAGATACTGGGTGGATTTATGTTAATGTTCCTTATTTTTTCCCCTATGTCTAATATCTCATATTTCTCTGAAGGTGTGCTGTGATTCCCTCTTTCCCACCATGGGAGACCTTTACCTTTCAGTGTGATGAGATGGAAGGACGTTACGTCAACATCTTCCTCCCAGGCTGCCACAAATATCTGAATCTGTGTGAGGTGGAAGTCAACGCAAGAACCGCTCCTGGTTGGTACAGAGAAGGGCGTATCATATATAAATGCAGATATATCAAAATAAAGAAAAAACACAGTAACAGGTGACAGTTATTTCATAATACCCACTAAACTAGGGGTGTTCTCAGTCCTGCTGCTTTCGATGATGGCTGTTTTCTACCTTTTTTAGTTCATAGTTCACAGAAACAACACAGCTGGGTATCTCAGGTCAGAGAGTGGTAATGGTTTCAAGGGGGCAGAAAAAACAGGCGGACAGGGTAGGGTGGACAGGGTAGAACAGTATTGAGCAAGTCCTCATTAAATACAGCCAGAATGCAGTTTCTAAATGCAGCCTCCGTGAAAAATTGATTCTGGCCTGTGATCAGTTCTTGAATTTTCATGATACATTAATTACACAATCAACAAGCCAATGTCCCTGTGCCAATACACAGTTCTGTGTTGATCTTTTACTTTGCCAGTTATTATGCCATTGTGAAAGGAGCAGCAGTGTGGGCTTGTAGTGTTGCTAGCTCCTGTTGTGACCCAGAGAAACACATTTAAACTGAACTATTCAAATAAAATGTCTACCTGTATGCAGTAATTGCTTAATCCATTATGGGTTGTGCAAGCTGCTGATGTACTAATCACATAAATACTAAAATCACATCTATAAACAGTGAGGTGTGTTAGAACTGAATTTACACAATCCTGCCTGGGACAATGCTTTTCTTCATCTCTACAGTAAGACCCACAGCATTAACTCCGTAGAGTATTTTCTTCTCTTTGCAGTTAGCCAATCATCCTCCCCACCTGCTATACAGACAGAAAATCCACTTTTGGGTATGTATAACATGCATGTATTATTGATAACAAATATAATATAACATAAGAAATACAAAATTCATTAGTAATTCCAATGTATGGCATGTTATTCCATCACAAAGGAATTGTCCTCTTCACTCTGTAATAATGAATTATCCTATTCACTCTGTAATAATGAAATATGCTACTCACTTGTAATAATGAATTATCCTATCCACTCTGTAATAATGAATTATCCTCTTCACTCTGTAATAATGAATTATCCTATTCACTCTGTAATAATGAATTATCCTCTTCACTTGTAATAATGAATTATCCTATTCACTCTGTAATAATGAGTGCCAGGTAGAGATATTGAGAGTTCTAGTTTTATTTATTTATTTATTAAGTTATTGGAACAGTCTAGGTGAGAACAGTAAAAAAAATCTCACAGAAAACATTTACAGTGAAAAACAAATTAGAGTGTAAAAATTGTTTGGGGAAAGAAAGAAAGTCAACAGTACAGCTGCTGCCCTAGGACATACTGAAATACAATTCCATGATACCTCACGCTCACGTTGATTTAAGGGTGGCCCAAACATTCAAGTGGTCTTGTTTGTGTGACATATGTTTTAGAGATCATATTCACATTCTGCAACAATGACAGTTATAGCAGACACACCTTTAGTTAAACAAAGGGATCATTATGATGCTTCACAATCATTAATAGTGATCCTATTGCAGGATGTGAAGTTTTGTTTGTTTGCTATCTGGTCTGCATTTGTCCACCTCTGATCCATCATTACTCTCTTTTCTCCCAGAGCTGAACGAGAGAGATCCAGTCAAAGATGGACACAAGAGTTCACAATGCTCTGATACAATGATAGTTCATGGTAGGACTTCTGAACTCAACTCAGCTCAGCTCAACTCAGCAACTAATGAGCATGGCATCCTTTGAGTTAGGAATATGAGCATGCATTTTTGACTTTGAATAAACAGTGAAAAAACTGAGAACAATATTTAGTTACTACTTTTGAAACTACATCCTCTGTCTCCCATTTCCTGAAGGACATGCAGCTTCTGGTAAGAAAGCCACCCAGTCAACACAGTGGGACGACTTAGGTGATGCAAACAATGCCATTGACAGAGACTGGAACTCAAACTACATGAGTGGATCCTGCAGCCATACCAAAGCTGAAACAGACCCCTGGTGGAGAGTGGACCTGTTGAAACCTCACAATGTTACCTCTGTGGCTGTCACTAACAGAGAGGACTGCTGTTCTGAGAGGATCAATGGGGCTGAGATTCGCATTGGGAACTCCCTGAAAAATAACGGAAATGATAATCCAGTGTAAGGCAACAATGCTCCACTCTTTCACTGATTGCTCACACACGTGTTCAGACTCATGCAGACACACACATGCATAGAACAGTTTGGGAGCAATTATTTTGCCATAATACATGATCAATACTCCTCTCTGCGTATTCATTTTAAATAGGGTCTGCTTCCTTTAGAACACACACACACACACACACACACACACACACAAATATACAATCACAATCAAACAATCACAGAAATGCACAAACACACACAAAGGATATCTTGAGATTAATATTTTCTTTTATTTAATTTAATAATATAAGCCAATTGCCTCTATATGTGCTGTTTTAAATGGAGTCCTTTCACAGGTGTGCTGTGATTCCATATATCCCAGCTGGGCAAACCAGAACCTATCAGTGTCATGGGATAGAGGGACGTTACATCAACATTATTCTTCCTGGGAGAGAGAAATACCTAACTCTGTGTGAGGTGGAGATATACGGCACTGCAATTGATGATGGTATTGACTCGTACAAAAAAAAATACTTAAAGACATTGTTTATGAATTACACAACTAAAAATCAGGAGTCTTGGCATTCCTTGTTGATTCATTATTAAGAAAACTACAGTAATGGTGATCCAACAGACTCTGGTGGATTTCACTTTCAGGAACAGTTGATTAAATAGTTTAGACCTCTAGAAATCAGAAGAAGCAAATCAAAACAGCAAAGTCATTTGTTTTTGTAAAATTAAAAGTGGGTTGTTTGCTTGTATGGTATGGTATGCCTGTATTTATATTTATTTCATCAAATATTTATTGAGTTCACTATTTAATTATAATTTGTGATTTAAGTATTCATGCCACAACTCATTTATTGCCATTATCTTTAACAATACTTTCTATTTTAATTCATTTGGGCACATTTCATCTTCAATAATTTCCACCTTCAGTATAATTTAGTCACAGTAAAGTTATATTGAGTTAAGTTTATCTGCCCAGAGATTATCTTGCTCTCTCTCTTTGTCTTCACATTCAGCCATCTCCATCTTGGGAGGAGAGATGACCCTGATCAAGGGACTGGGTTCTTACTTGTCATGGTTCATGGATGGGACCTCTGGAGGTACACAGAGTTACAGAGACAATGGGGAAATATGTTACCTTGGTTACATGGCCTCTCTTATTTTCAGTCTTTGAAACTGTTTTAACCTTCTTGTTATTTATAATGTAGCGAGTGTGAGATGATGGAATGGCTCATTTTGATTGTGAGATAATGACCTTTCTCAAAGGCTTTTTAAGGGCTCACCAAGATGTAAAAACCCCAATAAGGTGGACATAAATGTCTCTCGAATGCCTCTCAAGACAGGGGTGATCTGTCTTATCTTCATTATAGCACAGTGGCCCAAACCCCAGACAGCTTATATAGACAACAGAAAAATATCATGGTCCAGTGTTAGTAACTGTGTCCCCATGCCACACTGAACAATCTAGAAAATATGTTTAGTTTACATCTTAAATTTGATATTTGGAAAAAAAAGGAAGTGTTTGTTTTTTAGTTTTTACTTCCAAATGAAACATTTATTTAAATCTTAAATCTTGGTGTACATGAATAATTTTTATATCAAATGTAGAAAATTTTGTTTTGAATCTTTTGAAAGAACTGCTACTTGTCTTTGCCCACCAGTGATTGACAGTAGTGTGAAGTGTAGAAAAGGCCAGGAATGATGGATTTGAGAAGCGTATGCCACTACAGAAATGAAGTTAAAGCTAAGCAATGATGACCAAAATACTGAACTATTGTTATGCACAGACTTTTAATTAAACTAAGAGGCATTTAGTTATGTCAGTGTCCAGTCTGATAAGACAAGAAATCTTACAAAAAGCCAGGAAAAGACAGAATTCAGAAGGTACCTATTCATTTCAAAGAAATGTAATAAGGGCAGGGGTATCTGTCTGCCCTTATTAGTCTTTCACAGTAGTTTCCTCAACTACACTGGGATCACCAAATAGGTTTGTTGATAATACTTTTCATAATCACTATAGACTGTGTCAGTGTCCTGCTACACATTCGGAAACCCCATGATTTGTGACCTTAACTGTTTACTGTACCCATACAAGACTGGTGTGAATTGACAGGAAACTTTGCCTCCCAGGTTCTCCTGAAGAGAATGTAGCTTTGAGGGGAATCGCTGAACAGTCGTCTCAGTTCGATGGTTTAACTCATGCTAAGAACGCCATCGACGGACTTCGCAATGCAGCATACTCCTCTGGATCCTGCACCCATACCAAACTCCAGACTGACCCCTGGTGGAGGGTAGACCTACGCAGAAAGTACAGAGTGACCTCAGTGAGCATCACTAATAGAAAGGACTGCTGTCATGAAAGGATCAACGGAGCTGAGATCCGCATTGGAAACTCTTTGGAAAACAATGGCAACAACAACCCAGTGTAAGACGTTCTCATTGCAAGGAGCGTGCATCACCTTGTATTGTGTTTAGGCTTGGCAGGGTTTGATTTATCTATCTGAAAATGAGTGAAACGTATATGGCAGGACAAAGTAACCACAGCAAACAGCCACGGCACCATGAAATGAAAAAAAAAAAAATCAGTTATAGAATTTTCACGTTCTCATTCAGTTTAAAAACATGTATTCTGTTTGCTGATGTGGGAGCCATTTCCTGGTTAAGATGGATTTTTACTTATTAGAACGTAATTTTTTCAGTTATTTGACTAACATACACAATTCCTTTGTTTTGTGCAAATTCAAATGGTTTATTGTACAAATTTGGTAACGAAAAAAATGAATCAACAAAAAATAATAAAATTAGGTACAGGTTCTTTTTCATTCAGCAAAGAATACAAGATTTTAACAAGCAGTATTCATAGGGAAAGAGAAAGTGTCCAGATGGCTATTTATTTTTTCACAATTAAATGTGAAATTCTGGAGTACTAAAAAAGAAATGTGTTATGAGCCAGTAAAGATTTAATTAACTTTTGGTTCCAAAACATTTATTTTGTTTTGACAGCTCTGTTCCTCGGAAAATTACTTTCTGGTGTTTGTTTCTGTTCCCTAAACAGGTTGCATTACTTACCTGGGGCTGAACTTTTCCAGTGCTTGCTACAATCTATACTTAATGCTTTTGTCTCAGCTTTTGCCTACCAGTTAGTTTGATTCCAGTGCTGATGATAATCAGAGTGAAGGAGTTCAGAAACACATTTTTGACATTTTCTGCCCAAACATTCTGTTCATTTGTCTTACTTCCAACATTCATTTCTGGTTACATGTTTTTGCAGGCAGTGGCACGATTGTTCCTTTCTTAAATATGGTCTGAAAACACAGAGAAGTGTGTTGAAGCCGTTTGTCTGATATCTATCTTTTCAAATGGAAGCAATCTTACTACTGTGAATGTGTCTGACGAATGTTTTGTGTTTTGTATTTTACCCTATCTGTGAAAAAAAAAGTTTATCAGGAGATTTTAAGTTAATTCCAGAAAATCCAACCGTTATCTAAAAATACTTTTTTCTTCCAGTACTTGGCTATAAATAAATGTAGACGTTAGAAAATGAAAGGATGATAAACGATAATGTCAAGTGTTGAATTATAAAAATCCTGCCAAGCCAAATAATAACATTGAACTGTTCCCCTTTAGGTGTGCTGTGGTGTCCACCATCCCAGCGGGAGAGTCGGTCACATTTGAGTGTAATGGGATGGAGGGACGCTATGTCAATGTCATCCGCCTGGGCTGCTATAAGTTCCTCACTCTGTGTGAGCTGGAAGTCAACGCAAGCCCTGTCCCAGGTTAGTATGGTCCAGGAACAGAAACACTCGAAACAACAGCAAAGTGTTGGGAAAACAGCGGAAACCTTTCTTTAGTAAATGTTTTTCTTAGACCTCTTGCTTCTCCACTCAACCTGTGCTCCACCAAGGCATCACTATTAGCCACAATGTTTGATTAATATTGGACATGTTCAGTTACATGCATATTTTAATTGGTTTTGTTCTAAGCCCATTCACCTTATCTATGTGTAGTTAGAAGCGTTGTGATTAACAATTACAGATAAAAAAGCATTTCTAGCAATCCTTTGAGTGGCTCTGTCAACAAGGTGCTGGCCTTCAATGTAGAGTGAGCGCTACGGCCCACGTTCAAAAATTGCTAGGTGTCCAATTGCTAGCAGAACAAATTGCTTCGGTTCCATTAGTGATAGGGATGGGTCGTTTGAACAAGGTTTTCTTGTGTCACCATTCTGCTATGTGGAGTACAGCCTTTCCTCTGAATATTTATCATGCTCTTAATGCAAACATCTGGTTAAGTGCTGTGTCACAATGCTGCTCCCTATTTCTAAAAGTAAGCATTTTCCAATACATATTTTTTCTATTTTTGCAGTTCTTGAATCAACTCCTTCCTCTGCCATCGAGGCTGAAAGTGGTACGTAGTGTGCTATATCTCTTCAATGGGCAGAGTGCTGCAAAATTTGGATTTGACATTTCAAACAACTGAATTATACCAGGTATAGAAGTTGACATTGTACCTGAATAATGGCATCAATTAACAATCAACAACTGAAAGGTGTTCAGAAAAGTATTCACATTGCCATGTTTGACATAAAGGGTACTTTCTGGTATTGCACAGATCACATGGAGGTGGATCCAGTGACATATAATGGAGGTAGACAGAGGGAAACACAGTGCCCACTTACAGCACCTGGTAACGTATCTTGGCCACTGCAAGTTCATTTCATCCCAAGACCAAGCGTTATGTCCAGTACTGTGTCCATGTGGATAAATGTGTCTAACAATAACTTCAGCAACTTGCTTGAAGAAAATGTTATCAAGAGCTGCACAAAAGAGCATCCAATTTAATATATTTCCTTCACAGAATTTGTAATTCAGTGTGCGTTCCCTCTGTTTACTATAGAGAATGCAGCCTCTGGTGGAAAGGCAACCCAGTCCTCTACAGGTTGGGGTGGTCATGCAGACAGAGCCATCGACAGAAACCGCAATCCAGTGTACCACTCTAGATCCTGCACTCACACTGCAGGTGAAAATGACCCCTGGTGGAGAGTAGACCTTCTTAAAAATCACAGAGTCACGTCAGTGACTGTCACTAACAGAGGCGATTGCTGCCATGACAGGCTCAATGGAGCCGAGATTCGCATCGGGAACTCTCTGGACAACAACGGCAACGATAACCCAGTGTAAGGCATGAAAACCCACCCCTCCCTGTTAGAGCAGCTAGAGTCCAGAGCTAAGTTGAACATTGTCTCTTCTGTAGTCATATTCATTCGCCTTGCATCCCGTTAACAGCTGTGCGGTGATTTCCCACATTCAAGAAGGGGATTCTGTCACCTTCCAGTGCAATGAGATGGAGGGACGCTACGTCAACGTGTTCCTCCCAGGGAGAGAGAAATACCTGACTCTGTGTGAAGTGGAGGTGAACGGAAGTGCTGTTCCTGATGGTAAAAACTTTAGGAAGAGAGTAAAAGAAAAAAATATTTATTCCAAGTCTAGGTGTTCTCCCTGAGGAACCTTTTATGCTTTGGGAGGAAATATTTGCAAGATATTTAATAATTACAGGATTGTATGATGTTTGTAATAACCTCTTATTATTAAAATCTGTGCATTTTTTGGGTCCTCCTAGAAACTTGAAATAAAAGAGATAAATACTTTTCATGGATTGGATCATTTAATTCTTAGCTAAAAGATTTGTAATGCTCCCCCTACATGGAAAATAATGCAAGAGAATGTATCGTTTTTTTTTGTTTGGTTTTTTTTTTTAATTTCTTTTTTAATTTACAGTGTTGGATTCAGGCTCCTCTCCTGAACTTACGTCACAGTCTCTTTTCTCTGCCCACACAGGTAAGAATTCATCGGCTCCATTATGATTATCTTATCTGTATTTTGATCCTTATTTCACAGCTAACAGAATGATGAGCTTAAACACAGTGTGCACTCCACCATATGAAGTATTTCAAAGGTGTCTGTAAAACATGAGCTGATCCAATCCTACAAATCAATTGACACTTACCTCAGTTAGCAGGTTCAGGTATTCTCGATTTGATTATCACATTTTTGTGTTATAAAAAAATGGACACATAGCAGTGCAGTACAAATTCAATTATAGGTCTGCCCCTCTAGTAGAAATACTCTAGCTTTATGACATTTGCTGCTTCATAGAACAGCTGTGACTTAACAGGAAACTTTGCCTCCCAGGTTCTCCTGAAGAGAATGTAGCTTTGAGGGGAATCGCTGAACAGTCGTCTCAGTTCGATGGTTTAACTCATGCTAAGAACGCCATCGACGGACTTCGCAATGCAGCATACTCCTCTGGATCCTGCACCCATACCAAACTCCAGACTGACCCCTGGTGGAGGGTAGACCTACGCAGAAAGTACAGAGTGACCTCAGTGACCATCACTAACAGAGAGGACTGCTGTCATGAAAGGATCAACGGAGCTGAGATCCGCATTGGAAACTCTTTGGAAAACAATGGCAACAACAACCCAGTGTAAGACGTTCTCATTGCAAGGAGCGTGCATCACCTTGTATTGTGTTTAGGCTTGGCAGGGTTTGATTTATCTATCTGAAAATGAGTGAAACGTATATGGCAGGACAAAGTAACCACAGCAAACAGCTACGGCACCATGAAATGAAAAAAAAAAAAAAATCAGTTATAGAATTTTCAGGTTCTCATTCAGTTTAAAAACATGTATTCTGTTTGCTGATGTGGGAGCCATTTCCTGGTTAAGATGGATTTTTACTTATTAGAAAATTATTTATTCAGTTATTTGACTAACATACACAATTCCTTTGTTTTGTGCAAATTCAAATGGTTTATTGTACAAATTTGGTAACGAAAAAAATGAATCAACAAAAAATAATAAAATTAGGTACAGGTTCTTTTTCATTCAGCAAAGAATACAAGATTTTAACAAGCAGTATTCATAGGGAAAGAGAAAGTGTCCAGATGGCTATTTATTTTTTCACAATTAAATGTGAAATTCTGGAGTACTAAAAAAGAAATGTGTTATGAGCCAGTAAAGATTTAATTAACTTTTGGTTCCAAAACATTTATTTTGTTTTGACAGCTCTGTTCCTCGGAAAATTACTTTCTGGTGTTTGTTTCTGTTCCCTAAACAGGTTGCATTACTTACCTGGGGCTGAACTTTTCCAGTGCTTGCTACAATCTATACTTAATGCTTTTGTCTCAGCTTTTGCCTACCAGTTAGTTTGATTCCAGTGCTGATGATATTCAGAGTGAAGGAGTTCAGAAACACATTTTTGACATTTTCTGCCCAAACATTCTGTTCATTTGTCTTACTTCCAACATTCATTTCTGGTTACATGTTTTTGCAGGCAGTGGCACGATTGTTCCTTTCTTAAATATGGTCTGAAAACACAGAGAAGTGTGTTGAAGCCGTTTGTCTGATAGCTATCTTTTCAAATGGAAGCAATCTTACTACTGTGAATGTGTCTGACGAATGTGTTGTGTTTTGTATTTTACCCTATCTGTGAAAAAAAAAGTTTATCAGGAGATTTTAAGTTAATTCCAGAAAATCCTACCGTTATCTAAAAATACTTTTTTCTTCCAGTACTTGGCTATAAATAAATGTAGATGTTAGAAAATGAAAGGATGATAAACGATAATGTCAAGTTTTGAATTATAAAAATCCTGCCAAGCCAAATAATAACATTGAACTGTTCCCCTTTAGGTGTGCTGTGGTGTCCACCATCCCAGCGGGAGAGTCGGTCACATTTGAGTGTAATGGGATGGAGGGACGCTATGTCAATGTCATCCGCCCGGGCTGCTATAAGTTCCTCACTCTGTGTGAGCTGGAAGTCAACGCAAGCCCTGTCCCAGGTTAGTATGGTCCAGGAACAGAAACACTCGAAACAACAGCAAAGTGTTGGGAAAACAGCGGAAACCTTTCTTTAGTAAATGTTTTTCTTAGACCTCTTGCTTCTCCACTCAACCTGTGCCCCACCAAGGCATCACTATTAGCCACAATGTTTGATTAATATTGGACATGTTTAGTCACATGCATATTTTAATTGGCTTTGTTCTAAGCCCATTCACCTTATCTATGTGTAGTTAGAAGCGTTGTGATTAACAATTACAGATAAAAAAGCATTTCTAGCAATCCTTTGAGTGGCTCTGTCAACAAGGTGCTGGCCTTCAATGTAGAGTGAGCGCTACGGCCCACGTTCAAAAATTGCTAGGTGTCCAATTGCTAGCAGAACAAATTGCTTCGGTTCCATTAGTGATAGGGATGGGTCGTTTGAACAAGGTTTTCTTGTGTCACCATTCTGCTATGTGGAGTACAGCCTTTCCTCTGAATATTTATCATGCTCTTAATGCAAACATCTGGTTAAGTGCTGTGTCACAATGCTGCTCCCTATTTCTAAAAGTAAGCATTTTCCAATACATATTTTTCTATTTTTGCAGTTCTTGAATCAACTCCTTCCTCTGCCATCGAGGCTGAAAGTGGTACGTAGTGTGCTATATCTCTTCAATGGGCAGAGTGCTGCAAAATTTGGATTTGACATTTCAAACAACTGAATTATACCAGGTATAGAAGTTGACATTGTACCTGAATAATGGCATCAATTAACAATCAACAACTGAAAGGTGTTCAGAAAAGTATTCACATTGCCATGTTTGACATAAAGGGTACTTTCTGGTATTGCACAGATCACATGGAGGTGGATCCAGTGACATATAATGGAGGTAGACAGAGGGAAACACAGTGCCCACTTACAGCACCTGGTAACGTATCTTGGCCACTGCAAGTTCATTTCATCCCAAGACCAAGCGTTATGTCCAGTACTGTGTCCATGTGGATAAATGTGTCTAACAATAACTTCAGCAACTTGCTTGAAGAAAATGTTATCAAGAGCTGCACAAAAGAGCATCCAATTTAATGTATTTTCTTCACAGAATTTGTAATTCAGTGTGCGTTCCCTCTGTTTACTATAGAGAATGCAGCCTCTGGTGGAAAGGCAACCCAGTCCTCTACAGGTTGGGGTGGTCATGCAGACAGAGCCATCGACAGAAACCGCAATCCAGTGTACCACTCTAGATCCTGCACTCACACTGCAGGTGAAAATGACCCCTGGTGGAGAGTAGACCTTCTTAAAAATCACAGAGTCACGTCAGTGACCGTCACTAACAGAGGCGATTGCTGCCATAACAGGCTCAATGGAGCTGAGATTCGCATCGGGAACTCTCTGGACAACAACGGCAACGATAACCCAGTGTAAGGCATGAAAACCCACCCCTCCCTGTTAGAGCAGCAAGAGTCCAGAGCTAAGTTGAACATTGTCTCTTCTGTAGTCATATTCATTCGCCTTGCATCCCGTTAACAGCTGTGCGGTGATTTCCCACATTCAAGAAGGGGATTCTGTCACCTTCCAGTGCAATGAGATGGAGGGACGCTACGTCAACGTGTTCCTCCCAGGGAGAGAGAAATACCTGACTCTGTGTGAAGTGGAGGTGAACGGAAGTGCTGTTCCTGATGGTATGTACTTTGTGAAGAACAGAACTGCGAACAGATCTAAAATTAATTTGAAAGCAATGCTGGAGGGAATTTGTGTGTATGTGTATATATGTATGTATATACACATGTAATATTTATATATGCATAGTATTTCACTGTTGCTTGCATGACCTTTATCTCACTTAAATATTGTTGTCTTGTGAGATAAATTATTGTTATTTTCATTTTTGAGTCTGTGTTGAATCCTGAATACACTACTGACATTTAAATTGCCCTTATAGGGATAGGTCATTATTTTGTATTTGCATGGATATAATAACCCTTTTGAACAAGCAACATCAGTCTTCAGTCTATAGACTCCTCAGAAAGCTGTTATCAGAACGTGCTCATGTTACCAATGATATGTCTTCACTAGCAAAATTGCATTTGTTGGCAGTTACCAGCATCAGTATACTGACTAACCATTCTGAGCAATGCGTACATTCTCGTCACATGAAATAAATGTCTAACATGTAACAGTGTAACTGGGTATCCTTTTGACAAATAACGTCCCAACATTATATTTAATTTATTTAACGTTTTATCACCACATGTAGAACCAACGGCAGACCTTGTCCTCAAAAACACTTTTCCCTGAGTTGAATAGCAGTCATAGATATATAGTTGGAAACTTTTGTTTTTCTTGGTGTGCATTTGATGAAGCATAACCTGTACATTAATGCCCCGTTGTTATGGTCCTGTTGCATTGTTGATCTAAATCACTCATCTGGGATGTCAGAACATATTTGCTGAATTGTCAAGAATTATTGATATATTATCCCTGTCATTTTGAGTTAGTAGTGCTGGTTTGTCAATGAGGAGGCAGTCAATTTCATTCAGTGCTTTTGGGATTTCTGTAATGATTAATAAATATTTACTTTTTCTCTAATTTTACGGTCATTTTGAAATCAATGTTCTTTGCTCATGAACAGAAATTCTACCCAGTCCCAGCAATGGCTTCAGAAAACCACGTCGCAGACTGAGTGAGTCCATTTCCTAACCATCATATCATTTCAGTTCAGTTATTGACTTTTTAGACTCACATGCTATTCTACGGAATTGTACAATGGCTTATGTATGAAATTATGCTTGGCTTCCTAATAGAATTGTGCCCTGACATGGCTATTGTGTTGGACTCAGGCACCACAGATTGCGAAAATTCTCAGAAGCACACTGTTAGCAACCCTCTTTTCTTCTATATAATTAAGCAGACTAAATTCTGAATTTTTAAAATGCTACATTCTAAATAAATATTCGATATTTGCATACTCTGTAGTATTGCATGGCATACAGTTGCTCACTGTGTACACTACTGACCAAGTAGTAGTTAGTAGTTAGACCAATATGTAGTGATCATGAGTCAACCGTATTCTCACATTTTTGTTTTTCCTCCTACAGTATTACATTTACATTTATTGAGGAGTGTGGTCTTGAATCCATTCTTGTTTGGGTGGTGATTATATTTATACTGCACCAATCCGTCTCTTCTTCTGCTTTGTAGAAAACGTGGCATTGAGAGGGAGGGCAACCCAGTCATCACAGGATTCAGGTTCTGCTTTCAATGCCATTGATGGTAACCACAACAGTAACTATCATGAAGGATCCTGTACCCACACTGAACTCCAGACTGACCCCTGGTGGAGGGTAGACCTACGCAGAAAGTACAGAGTGACCTCAGTAACCATCACTAACAGAGGGGACTGCTGTCATGAAAGGATCAATGGAGCTGAGATCCGCATTGGAAACTCCATGGAAAACAATGGCAACAACAACCCAGTGTAAGTAATCTGAGTTTCTTTTAATCCATAAAGGATGGTTTTGTGCTATGTCTTGAGAAAAGGCATTACCATTACGCTCATTATCTTTGAGAAAATGCATGTAGGTAGTCTTCAAATTAATTTCAAGTCTTCTGTGAAACGTTACTAGGATTTTAAAGTATCTGAAAATTAAGTGTTTGAAATTGAAAGTAATGAAAGTTATCTGAAAATGAAAAGAATTTGAAAAGACAGTTATCCAGGTGTTATTGAAAGGAACAGGTGTTACTGAAAGGAACAATGGCTGTATTTGGAGGGAAAAACCTAGCTGTGTATAAAAATACTCCTCTTGTTCCCTCTTGCAGATGTGCTGTGGTATCCTCCATACCAGCAGGACGCAACATGACTGTTCTGTGCAAAGAAATGGAGGGACGCTACGTCAGCATTGTTCTCCCAGGGAGAGAGAAATACCTGACCCTGTGTGAGGTGGAGGTACACGGTGTTGCAGCGAGATCTCGCCGGAAAGAACTTGGTCGTCATCTGATAGAGAAACTAAAGAGAGGCGGGCTAGATTTCACTGTCAAAATGCCGTGGCTACGGCAGCCCAAGAGGTCCAAACAACGCAGCTGAATGACATACACGAAACACCAAATATTAAAATATTAAAACAAATACCACCAAAAAAATCCTGCATCACAAAAAATGGAACATAGTCCTGCTTCAGATACTGAAAATGATCAACAATAAAATGTATATCAATGAAACACTTTATTTAATCTCTGTTTTTGTATACTCTTATACAAGTCAGTGAGGATATGCAGTACCAGTCAAAAGTCTGGACAGACTTTTCTTTTTTATTTTTACCATTTTCCACATGTTAGAGTAAGACTAAAGACATCAAAACTGTGATACAACACATATGGAATTATACAGTGACCAACAGTGTGATAAACAAATGAAAGATATCTTCTTTTAGATTTGTCAAAACATATTTTTTAAAATTAAAATTTTGTTTGGAAAGAAATTCATACATAGACATGAACTTCACAATTTGTCTAAGAAAAAAATTCACATTGGTTCACATTTACTTCACTGGTCAAGAAACACACTAAATACTGCTTTAGAGTCAGGCACAACAGTCACATTTTCCGTGTTCACTATATGTAACAAAGATGTGAAATTCTTCACTCATAACACCTTGCTGTGAATGTGAGGTATGTCTTTGAAAGTGCTAGCCCACAGACCTGCACAATGACTATTTGGCATCTATCTTCCATATACCTGAAACAACAGGCTTACTCTCAACTGTCAGATTCTGATATGTCTGTGGAATGTTCTCATTTCTGCATTCACATTACATTATTTTTTCTGTAGTAGATAATTTTGTACCTTGTATTTTACAAGATACTTCTTCACATAATAATTTGCCATGAACTGGCATGCAACAGTAATATTCCAACTTGGAAATGAACCTGCAAACTTCAGATTACACATTCAGTTCTCTAGCCACTAAACCACCCATGTATGCACCCACAAAAGGAGCCAGACTAGGAAAGCAGCCTTAACTTAAAAGTCATCCAAAAACGCAGATCTTCTTCTCCAAACAGGCAGCTTTTCAACAAAAGGCCAACTCAGCGTAGTTAACGTCTGGAATAACCAAATACAGACTCCATTAGCTCAACATGCTGACACTGTACCCTAGTGGCACGTCATTGTTCATTTCTAATATACTGTGCAGTACATGTATACAGAGACACAATGAATCCACTCATCAGTTATCATAATGTCTTAAATCTATGTAGAGTGAGAAATAAAGCTGTCTGTGTGACTTTTCTTGAAAGCCTTGAGGGCATTGTACCAAACAAGCTTGGTATTGATGGAACCACATGCAATTCTGAGGGGATTTGTAGTGTTTTTACATAGAACAGGAAACAACAAAGTTAGTGTTAGCATTTCATCCTTATACCACAACACTCCATTTACATGGATTTCTTACCATCACCTGGAGTCATCATATACCTCTGTGGACCTATGCAATAAGCAAAAATCAGTCAATATGAATTTAACACAGGATCACAAAGGAATAGAGTTTTTTTATCATTCCCATTACAGCAGTGTGGGGCACTGGGGGGCCCACATTCTTAGACTTTGAAAACCCCTGCATTATAGGATTTAACAAAACAGCTTTTACACTAAGGACTACATGGTTGACGTATTAACCCAAAAAATAATGCTGCTATACCATGTATGTAATATTACTCAAGCATTAATTTTGTATGTGTGGGGAAACTTACTTTTCGTTAGAGCATTCACATTAACGTCTGCATACACTAGCTCATCATTGCTCTCTACAGGGAAGAAAAAAGAAAACATCAAAGGAGGAAACAAACTAATTATTAGCACATTTTAATATTAATAATCTAATATTATTATAATGTTTTCAGCATCTACAGAGTCAGCTAAATTACTCTGGGTTTAATGTAAGGGAAAGGTTGAAAATGTACTCACTGATTTCTGAGCTGTTGGCATATAAAGGTATTTCTGATTCTGGAGCTTTCCGAAACAAGGAAAAGCCAAGAGTTAACACAATGGAGACACAAACTATGAATGCTTCTTTACCTACATGGTTAGAAAACACAGAATGGGTCTCAACAAACTAAAAGCTACATCAGAAACACTTTAAGTGGCTTTTAGAATGCACTTGAAATGGAAACAATTCCATAATTACAGTCACGTAATAATTAATGTATTATATTAAATACCATTACTATTATACATTGATACACCAGCAGGACATTTTTTTCTGAAAGTACAAGAAAATGAGGCTGATTCATAACTTAAATGTTTGGTATGTTCAACCAAACCCATATTGTAGGTTTTGTGGTTAAACGCTGACAAGTAGTCATACCTGCTGCTTGCTGGCTGGGAGCTTCATATTTCTGTCTCGATCTGAACAGCAAACACACCAATGAAAGGAGGAGTTACTGTATGATATCACTCCTTCATATTAAAATAAAAACAATTGTTTTCATGGTTTACGAAGTACAGATCCTCATCAGGGTTGTGTCTTTTTTGCCACTGTGTGTAGGCTCCTTGTTAGGTTTGCTTGTGATATTACTGCGAGAAGTTGACAGCTGTGTGCAACAAAGATGCTTTGGACAAAAGGACTATGAACTGACATGCCAAGGGCAGGCATGATAATTCTATCACAGCATATAGTACAGCATATAGCATACCACTATGTGAAAATGAGGAGGCGTAGATACACCGTTGTAAAACTTTGAAAAGTGTCAGGTCAACAGTACGGTTTAAGAATGTTCTTAAATCAAGTGGTTCTACAAGAAGAAAGATCCAAAGAAAACAGTTTAGTTGGATGTATGATTCATTTACTAGGCTGCCTGGGAAGCACCATTGACACATTGTGTGATTGTTTTGTCCACCTGAACACTTTCCCAAATGTTTGCTATGTCCATCTGAACACTTTCACTAAATTTTGCTATGTCCACCTGAACACATTACCAAAGGTTTGCTATGTCCACCTGAACACTTCCCCAGAGTAGACGTTTGCTTTCAGAGCAGAATAACCACTTTTAAAGATATTACAAACATAGTACCTGCGTTCAAGGGTGCAGAGGTGTATGCGTCCTTTGGGAAAAAAAGAAAAGGAAAAGAATCAAGGCATTGTGTTAAACAGTTTACACTGCATTTCAGTAACATTAGAATCCTCAGATGTACAGCCTGACATTTAAATTGTGTAAGACAGTGGAGGATAAAAAATAATTACAATTCAATTTGTCTAGCATGCCTATTTTGTGCCATAGAAAAGGGGAAAATTTTTTGGAACAATTTCAGAAAGAATATGTATGTTCTTCATGGACATGTACAGTGAGGAAATACAGATATCAAGCAGCAGCAGCACTAATTTTTGAGAACACGTGGTGGCTCTTGCTGTTATTGATCAAGAACAACAGCGCTGACCTATCTGAGGATCAAATCTGAAGTAAGGTTTTCAAGCCCAGTCCATTCATTACTAAAACACACTTTATTTATTAACAACAGTTAGATCAGGGATCTGACACCTACCTCTCTGCTTGAGAAAAAGCAAGACACACACCAGGCCCAGCAGCATCAATGAGGCAGAGATGGACAGGCCGAGAGTGAGGGCAGACGGCCCCTGGTGCAAGGGAAAGGCCCGCTCTGCTGTGCCATGCTGGTTCGTAGCCCGGCAGACGTAAGTGTCCTGGGAGGTCATGGGAACACGAACTGTGACACGGAACCTATCCGTCGCTGTGGTGACCAGGCTGCGGGGCACTGGGCCAGCTGAAGATTGGCAGGTCAAGGTCGGCCTCGGATTCCCTTCAGCCATGCATTCAAGGCTGCTGTTGCCAGGCATGGGCCCTGGCACCACAGAAAGATTGAGGATCTCAGCCGGACCTGGAGAAGGCAAAATTCTCCATCATACCTTTACCTTAACATTATGTAGTCTTCCTATTCTACATATTTAAGACATAAATGATATTTTCCACCAAAATCTAGTAATGGAGTGTCATTTCAAAACAAAACCATGGAAAGCACGACACAAGCAGTCATGATTTTTTCTTCTTTGAATCAAAGCGCCTTTGCTTTCTTTACAGATGGTGTATTGTTCTGAGCGTAATAAACAACAGCAGCATCGTGACATAGCAAAATACTTCTGTTACAACATCTACCATAACCTTGAAAATGCTTTCCAGTGAGCACAGGCAAGATTACTTGAGTGTGACCCCCCACCAGAGACATGGAGCCACGTCCCCGTCCCGTGCTGGTACATGGTTCTTCTCGTCCTGTCCAGCTCCACTCTGCAGTAATATCGCTGGATGTCGGAGAACTCCAGTCCCCGGATGAGCAGTGACAGGTCTCTTTCCTGAGGGCTCCCCCACAGAGAGTAACGTCCAGGGGCCGAAGGGTCCGAACAATTGTCTGACCTCCCCTCCGTGCTGTTGCTCACGCTGCACTGGAAAATGGGGTCCCCGTAGAAGTCTCTGACTATCCACTTGACGAGGATCTCACCCTTGAAGGACTGCTGCTGTGGGTGGGTGAAGGAGCACGGCAGAACCACACTCTGTCCTTTTGTACCGTTCACCCGAGCAGGGACAGTCATGGTCCACCGCACCGCGTGACCGCCTGGGGCAGCACAGGGTAGCAGCGACAGCAAAGAAGGAATCAGTGAGTCAAAGGATGAAACAGGTGGAGATACTTTAATCAACAGTGGACATCAAACACTGGACTTGAATCAGTGATACCATTTGTAGCAGTAATATGTACAGTACCAGTCAAATGTTTGGACACACCTGATTAATATAATGGGAAACATGCATCCAAAGACCTTTTGATCTAAAGACTAATGCTTAAATGCTTGAAATTTGTTTCTTAGACAAATATAAATAGTGAAGTTGATGCCTATGCATGAATTTCATTCCAAAAAATGTTAAATTACAAAAAATATTATTTTGAAGGATCTAAATTATGAGATATCTTTCATTTGTTTATGACACTTTTTTGGTCACTGCGTAATTCCATTTGTGTTATTTCATAGTTTTGATGTCTTTACCATTACTCTAAAATGTGGAAAACAGCAAAAATAAAGAAAGAAAAGTGTGTCCAGACTTTTGACTGGTATTGTATCTGCCCAGGATCTTACTATTTCTCCATGAACTCAGTATCTTCCATAAAACACCTAGTGTATGAGCCAGTCAACGTATGGACTAGGGCCTCATGTCACCCCTCAGAGCTTCATGTATGGTCCATGAAGTGACTGTGAAAGACAGGTTAGGCATCTTTTCGGAATTGGATTAATGCTGTGATTAAAAATATTATTGTAAGGTTACAGGAAATATGGAAAAATACTACTGCAGTATAGACAATCATGGGGCCACTCTTGAGTGCCAGAAGCTTAAAACCAGCTGAGCTGCAATGCATTTATGGAAAATAGCCATTCTATGACCTTCCCCTCATGTCATGTACAAAATAAAACAAATTTTATGTTCAGGTGAATGCTTGGATAAATAACATAAATTTGAATCCTAGCAAGACCTAGTTTGGTAAGACCCAGACCAAGTCTGTTCTCTGCATGGACTGATATTCAAGAGTGACAATTTAAACCATCACAGAAAACAAAAAAGAACCATGAAGAATTAACATGTTCCAGGCATGTTGTAATTTACTCTTTATTATAACATACATATCCTCACATGGCCCTAGAAGGGATTTCCTTTTTGGCTACCAGGAAAAGAATTAAAAGCTGAGAAAAACTATGCAAAAAAACTGTACTAAAAGCAAGAACTATAACAGAGAAACATAAGCCTTTAATATTACCTAATCAAAACCTACACATACTGTATTTTCTGGCAGTTAATGTAATTTCTGTTGGACTGAGAATGCAGTATTTTTCACTGAAGCATACATTTATTTTATTCGTTTAATTGAATTTTTTTCTGAGACGCCAAGGCCTAGACCCAGACCAAGACTCCGTTGCTGGTTCTCAGAATAGAGTAATAAATGAATCAGGTGTGAAACTCCTGAAAGCATTTTTACTGTGACCCTTTCACAATTGTCAATTGGTAAAAGCAGTACACGACACATATGAGTTCACAGTTCTGTGTTATCTAACATTTCTAATGGTCAGCCTTTAGGCTGTCAGAAATACACTTTGTACTTTGAAAGACTAGTGTCAAATCACCCTAACCAGAAGGTGAACTTCAAGCATGCTTACCTGTGAGACTGTAGAGAAGAAAGAAGAGGTAAAGCATAGAATGGGGCATCTTCATTATGATATAGAACAGGATCTGAAAAAGAGGAAAGACCAGAGATTATAAAACCAGGAAATTTCATTGGGCAATAAAGGAAGCACTGCAATGGTGTTTATTTTTTTTTTTTTTGGATTCTCAACAAGGAGGAGGGTATGTGCAATGTTTCCTCTAAATGCACACATGATTTGTGCAAAAAAAAAAAAAAAGAAGTGAAAAAACATTACTGTCAGAACCTTGATTGCTGCACTGAGCAAACATGGAACAAGTAGCAAGAAACTGTGAAAAGGCTGAGAGCAATACGTATTTTGAAAACAACATTGTCCTCTGTCTGTCTTATCTGAATAGAACGCATCTACTGGTAGGAACACCACCCAACCAACACAGTGGGGCCACTTCAGTGATGTAAACAATGACATTGAAAGGGACTGGGATCCAATCTACTTTAGTGGACACATCAAGCCACACCAAAGCTAAAAATAAACCCTGGTGAAGAGTTGACATGTTGAACCCTCACAATGTTACCTCAGTGATCATGGAAAGAGGGTTTAAATTACTCTTCCAATCAGTAGAGCTGGTAAAAAAAAAATATTTGAAAGAAACTGAAGTCAGACATGGACCTCCATTGAGTTATTACATGCAGCTATTTTCACTTCAAGAGGTAGCAGATGAAGATTAGCAAAGGTCTTGAGCTCATATGTACTGTGTGACTAATTGTATAGTATAAATTGTAGTGGCTACAAGCTCAAACTTACTTAACCATGCTCAGACCAGCTGGTGGATACTTGCTGCCGCTGACTGGTCTCTTACTTCTCTTTCTACTCTCTGTTATCTTCCCATTTCCACAGTAGAAGGTGTCAGACAGAGAACAGAGAAGTAAAAAATACATCAGAGACAAGAAAAATGGAATGGAGTACAATACAATAAAAGTCAATTTCTTTAGCAATGGCTGTCCATGGCTGTGAGGAACATGCCTGACATTTAAAAAACAAGACAAACAATATACACTTATATATTAAACCTTGGTTTTTGCACTTTTGATGGGGCGGACTCCTTTGGGGATGACTTTAGCATTGTTTCTTTAGCATTTTGGTGGGAAGGGACGCTTGCTTTAACATGGTATGAGAAGATGATGGAAAGTTGCAAGTATTGTTCTGTAAATGAATGTCCATATAGTGGTGTGCCTTTGTCCCATCCCATGCAAAGAAGGATGAAGAAAGAAAGACATGAGACATAAGAGAGTTTTATTATCATTGTTCAGGACAACTAAATTACAGTTTCTCCCCAGTGTCAGTGCTGTCACAACATACAGTATAACAAGAATTTAAAGACAAGAATAAATACAAAATGTGTGATGTATAGAATATGAAGAGTAGTATGGAACATAAATAAATAATAATAGTAAAGTGTCTGTGCATTGACAGGAAAAAGTACTCCCTAGCTGTTGTGTGAAACAGATTTTTTACAGTACCTTATTATTGCACATGCCTGTATTATTGTATTACATTGTACTGTATTAAAGTGCAGTGTACATAGTGTTCATATTATTGCACAAGAGGAAGTTAGCATTGCATTAACCATAATAATATCATTATTGCACATGTCCATGGTTTGTTGTCGCCTTCTGTGGGAGGGTAGGGGGAGGGGGGGTGTTCAGCACCGGACAGAGATAGAGCAAGAGACACAGAGAGAGAGAGAGAGAGAGAGAGAGAGAGAGAGAGAGAGAGAAAGTAAATAGTATATGTGTGGTTTATGCCCATTTGTAAGTATCCATGTGCATGTTTGAGTGTGTGTGCTCTCTGTCCTGAGTGAGCTGGTGTGGAAAGGCTGACAGCCCGGGTCATGCTGTGTGTGAGTGGCTGTGAGTCAGAGAGGACCAGCTGCAGGTCAGGACCAGAGCACAAAGGGAACCTCACACCATTCAGCCCATCAGACAAGCAGAAGCAACATGGACCCCCAACCACTCTCCACCCTCATAGTTCTGCTACTGCTCCACACTACAGGTGAGTGGAGCCCCTGCCATTTGCTTATGGCTGGACCAGATGATCTATCGCTTATGATGTCCCATAAAATAGCTGTGCAGCTGTTGTGATGATGGTTGTCACAACATAGTACATTTTAGTATTGTGATGTTTCCAACTTAATGTATGCAAACACAAATGGTACAGACTGAAAGACATGCTGTCTAATTGTTCCATGTAAAGAAACCATAAATCTGAGTGTATGTAATCTCTTTTAATATTTATATTATGACACATAGTAATTTATGAAATGACTTTACAAGAGCTGAAGAAGGGTTATTGTACATAGACCAAGCAGTAGATTAAAATAATTATACAATAAAAATAGAATATGATAGCTTACTATTGCATTTTTTACAAGAGATGGTGCATTACTTACATAAACTTCTAAGCTCAACGAGTTTCTAAAGCATTGCACATTAAGTAGGTTGATGTGGTGAAATTTTATTCTGTCCAGATTGTGTTATGTATTGTTCAGTTGTGCTCTACCACCAGCTTCATTAAAGCTCTTTTTTAATCTTGAAAATTATATATATGATATATGCATTGTAAGTCGATCTGGAAAGGTTTGCTCAATTACCCATTTGCATTTATTCATTTGGCAGACACTTTTATCCAAAGCACCTTACAAGTGCAGAATAAAAAGCCATGTAAGGCGTCAACAACATTAGAAGTGCTGCATGACCAGGTTTCAACAGTTGGCCAGACAAGGCACAAGCTAGCTGGTAGAGACATTGAACCATTAGATTTGAATTTTTTATCTGAAAAATAC
This sequence comes from Megalops cyprinoides, assembly GCF_013368585.1. Classification (NCBI taxonomy): domain Eukaryota; kingdom Metazoa; phylum Chordata; class Actinopteri; order Elopiformes; family Megalopidae; genus Megalops; species Megalops cyprinoides. The sequence goes on from NC_050592.1 coordinate 22,508,542, forward strand.
TGAAAAATGTCAAGCTGATTCTACATCCCCCTCCCCAGCCGGGCATGATGACGGTTGGTCGATGAAGGTGCCCCCGGAGGTGCGGGCCATAGAGGGGTACCCGGTGGTGCTCCCCTGCTCCTTCACCCACCCGCACCGCACGCACCACTCCTCCATGCTGGTGCTGTGGAAACTGGGTCACGGCGCGATGGGCACCGTGCTCTTCCAGTGCTCCAGCCAGAACGACAGCCACCACTGCCAGACGCAGCCGCACCAGGACCACCGCTACCGCCTGGAAGGCAACCCGCACGAACACGACCTGTCGCTCCGGATCAACAGCGCCGCCCTGGAGGACAGCGGCCGCTACTACTGCCACGTGGAGCTGCCTGGCTACCCACGCGCCAGCTACGAGAACAAGATGGGCACGCGCCTGAGAGTAGAAGGTACAAAGTGGCATGCTGACTAGGTGTCCACATACAGACTTTACAGTGAACCCAGGGCTGATCTCTCAAAATCCATCAATAGCTTCCTTGTCAATTTCACAGGTATACTTAAATCAAAGTGTTAAGATGGACAGTGTTTTGTAGAACACAAGTAAATGGAAGTGTGTATGGAAATGTGTATGGAAATCACAGCTCATTTTTTTCTTGACCGTTGCATCAAATCATTTAAACAGCTTCAGAGGATTGGTGCTATTGTAAATTGCGTGTATGTGTGTGTGTTTGTGTGTGTGTGTGTGTGTGCGTGTGCAGCTGCCCCCCGGATCCTGGGTCTGTCAGTAGAGGGCAGTGAGGAGTCAGGGTACAGGGCTCTGTGCCGTGTCCAGGGCTCCCCTCTTCCAGACATCCAGTGGAGTGGGCCCGAGGAGCTCCTGGAGGGCGCTGAGGCTTCCCCCCTTTCCCAGGAGGCTCCTTCCCAGCATCACATCTCCAGCCTTCTAAAGGACATCACCCCTGGAGAGCAGTACGTCTGCAGTGCCTCCAACCCCCTAGGGAGGGACCAGGCCACCCTCTACCTGCTGCCCCCTACCCCTAACCAGCCTTCCTCTGGAGCTGCTCCCCTCTTGCTGCTAATCTCCTTCTCCTTGGGAGCAAAGGTGATCTTGCTCTTGGTATGGGGTGCCTGGCTGGTGAGAGAAGGGGGTCTGGCCTCCTGGGTCAGCTGTAAGGCCCAGTGACACACACTTAATCATTCAGCTCTTTTGCATACACAGTTCAATCACCAGCCCCATTTCAGTTTCACACTAAAGAGATCATCCACCAGATGACTGGGCTTTTCCACCCCTAGGCTCCTGTTAATATACTCTTTCCATTAAAAACAAGCAGACCTCCATTCACATGGTACTGACTGGTCCTTTTGTTCTGACCTCAGAGGATCTGCGGCATACCTCATTATGCGGTGACTCATGCCAGCCAGGCAGCCACACTGGTCAAATTAATTTCAGATTATCTCACCCGTGGCAAACCGGTGGACTGTACAATATATAAGTGACATGTAATTATGCTTTACAAATTTGAGGTTGTTGTTTTGGTAAATTCATTTGCACGAGACGGAGAATGCATTACACCTTTTGAGACTACAGGAGAGAGACTGGAAAGGGCAAGGAATGGGAAGAGAAAATGGCAAACTACAACCTCAATCTGACACAATATTGAAATATTGGAGGGTTCACGAACATATGTTTTATTCTTAACCGCACAATGTTGCTCTCAATGATGCAATTAAATTGTTTTAAAAACTGACTAAACAACTATAATATTAAATTACAATCTTGGTAGCCATAGTGACATTTCTCTCTGCAGAACTTTTGTTAAAAAATGAATAAGGTTGAAACACACCACACACTTCAATCAGTATCACAATTCATATTTGAAACTTAAAGCAAGTCAGGTTCAAATCAAGAGGAAAAATACACAAGAAGGGAAAAATGTTTGTTATACAAGGGGAAAAATACCAATGCGTTGGTAGAAAATCTTAAGACTTAAGTATTTAAGATGTGGCCAATGTTTACAAGGCCACATCCTCTCAGGGGCCTCACAAGCAGGGGAACGGAACTTCAATTCCCATCTAGAATCACATGAAGGGCCCTACAGGAAGGGTACTTCAGTCCCTATGGGAAGGGCACTTCATCTCCAGAGTGGACGCAGACAAAGGGCAGGGTCTGACAGCAGCTCTTGGCGGTCCATATAAAGTTGTGTTTGGGCTCTAGCGACATCGCAGCACACTGATTCTGCAGAGGGTCACCAGGTTCACCTCCAGCCCAGTTAGAGAAACCCACCGGGTCCCTGCTGAGCCAACGCCAAGCCCCGGACAACAGGCTCCTGCGCAGGCCTATCCAAGCCATGCTGCTGTTCCTGGCCTCTCCCAGTGCCTGGGAAACACGTTGCTGGATCTCCGGACTGCTCATACTCACCAACTGGCTGCTGGCAGCCCAACAGTGCTGCAGTGCTTCTGACCAGCTCTTCTCCTCGTGCACCAGCTCAAAGGTACCTACCTTACACTTAGAGCCGTCTTCACACACACACACACACACACAAGTTACACTCATCATAATAATCACCACCAACACCTATGCAACCAAAAAAATGAACTGTAACTTCTTTTAGTTGTGTCACTCAGAGCCAGTAGAGTCATTCTTTCACTAATGGGCCTCATAAATGATGAAATCTCTACACAGTCTCCAGTCTGTAAATAGCCGTTCATGTGACTGTCATGTGCATGCAGGGTGCTTCCTGATTACTCTGTGGCGATCACTTTGCCCCAGATTCAGCACTGCACTCCTGTGGAACGAACACTGTATGCCAAAAATGGAAATGTCTCCAAACCCATTTTACCATTTCAATATATAGATAAATATATATATTCAATATAATAGATAATCTAAACATTTAATCTTAATGAAAAGTATGGTGCAATGCTGTTGCATATCTACTATAATATAACCCGTAGTAAACATTACTGTCACATACCACACACCACATGTTGTAGTGACACTATGACATTTTACCCATTGTGACTGTACATAGTTTATACAGATTTCCCATTCAATCAACACACAGTGTGAAACATTACCTGGTTCAACTTTTAGGCTCAGGGCGGGGTGTCCGTAGGACTTAGTGCCATTTGTATTTTTCCCAAAGTTGTACACCCCAATCTTGGAGTCCTTGTGCCAGACAACGCGCTGCATCCGTTCTGAGCCAAGCGGAACAAGGGCCTGGGAGTACTCTGTCCCGTCCACTTGTGCCCAGGTCACTGAGGCTGGGAGCAGCTCCTCCCCAAGTCTGACCCCGTCAGTGTGGGCAGTCCTCACCACCAGCAGGGCGTAGTTGGAGAACCCTGAGAGGGCATGCAGGAGATGGCACGAGGAGAACGTTTCTTCTGGGGTCAAGGACGTGAGGCCGGGGTTCAGAAGCATGAGGGACACTGGGCGGGAAGCCTTTATGTAGAAAGGGGTGCCTGCTGGTGCTGGGTTCAACTGTAGCACTTCCTGAGAATTCAGAGAAGACCCGGATTCACTGAAGGGCATGGATGGCAGGACGCCCTCCAGATTGGTGTTTTCAGACGCTGTCAGCAGGAGCAACTGATTTGTGTTGTTCCATGAAGAGGAAGGGGGCACAATGAAGAGGGTACCCCAGCTGCCGGTGGGTGACAACTGTTCAAACACCAGACCACAGGTGCACTCATTCCTGTCGATGCAGGGGTGTCCGAACAGCACTGCCACGGGGTGCTCTGCAGTCACCCGCGTGGCTGTCGGGGGCGGCTCGATCTGGAATTGAGCATTTTGGTGGGGGCCAAGGGTGACCGCCACAGGCAGTGCACTGGACGAATGGGACACTTTGACCATGTTCACTGACTGGGTGTTGATGATGACAATCCGGTAGGAGCTGGCTGTAGGCGTGGCCAGAGAGGCCACAAAGTACTCTGTTCCCAAGTTCTGCACGGGCTGAACCACGCTGGTCTCGATGCTGCTGCCCTTGGCGTTGACAGAGAGGACAGCCACCGGGCTGCTGCTGGACACGTGCACGGTCTTCGAGGAGACGTTCAACCTCCCCAGCTCTACCCAGCGTGGGAGGGCCACTTCTTCAGTCTGCCCTACCCAAAGCACACGGCTTGTCTCAAAGTCCATTTCCTTAATGGTCACATTGATCTGGGTTCGGTTATACAGGGCAGAGATGAGGAGTCGGTGGGTGGGTGGAGATGGGTGGTAGTACGCCATGTTCTCCAGGAAAGCCGTGAGGAATTCAGTCCCAGTGCTCTCACGGTAGGAGAATCCTGTGAATGTCCAAGAACAGACAGGTAAAGTACTATATAGCTGGGCCTGTTTCAGAACCACCGGGAAATACAGTGGTGAATTCATGCAGTAAAAATGCACAGTTCCATTGTTTTATTATGCAAGTACATGCTGTTTTCTGAACAGTACAAAATGGTTCTAAAATAGATCTATAATTGTTGAATAATTTTACTGTTTATCCACTGTCTGCATTGCTATGTCTTTACATGTAATAAATTTGTCATTACAACAGTACACATAAATCAAATCAAACCAAATCAGATAATGGACCCGGGATTGTCATACATTGTGACACTGGCTGCACTCAGCACACAGAAAATGAGCTCTCACAAAATAGACTTATGCCTCTGGCCGTCCACATAAACCTTTGTCCAGGAGAGGGCAGTGTAGAACAACAATAGAGGTGTCTATGCAGCACAGTCCACTCTTTTTTTAGTCTCCTTAACTGCCTTTCTTACCAATAAGCCCAGAAACAGGAAACAGGAAACACCAGAGGGAGTAAATGACAAGATGGTTCACTAGTCAGTAACCCACAGGCATATCATAGCACAAACACTCATTAAAATAAGGTGCAAACAGAAAGGATAGAAATGGCCTTTATGTGTGTTATCACAGGACTCAGTTAACACACCAGTTTATTCACTTACTTTATGTAAGATAATAAAATAAGGGTTCTGAATTTCTTCATTAAAACTGCACATTTGAAATCTCTATGTATACACATACATATGAACATCATATTACAAACTGCCATATTACATATTTGTGTGATGTATTTTATAAAAATTAAAGCGTGGATTGCTCACCAGAAGGAAGACCTGCAAAAAGGAGCGCTGTAACCATCGGGCTCCAGCAAAGCCACATGATGTCACAAGTGACCCAGGAAACAGATGTTTAGTCCCACAAAACTGTCTGACAAGCTACAAAAGGAAGATCACACAAACCCCACACACTATTACAGACAGCTCCTTTACAGTGAAGCTGTATCTATCCATACCTGCTTGTACATACATAATTCATAGACTTTGTATGAGATGACTTGGATTAGTTTGTACTAGGATGGGAGACCTCATGAGAAAATCAGGGTGGTACTGGAAATGGCTTTAGTGGGCCAGTCTTCACACAGGACCCAGCAGAAAATCCACTGTCTCAGTGTAGTGATGAGAGCACTGCTGTATGAGATGCTGAATTTCAAATGAGACAATAAATTTAGGTCCTTACTCAGTGTGTATGTTAAAGACAAGGAACTTGTCACACAGTATTGGATTCTCTGGTGTCCTTGCAATACTTACAACCAGGTTGTGAAGGTGGTTAAATAAATCAGGTAAAATTTTTATCTCAGTTAATGTCTGGTGAGATTTTTGGTAAAAAAAAGAAATATTCAATTTCTGGCTGGTATTGTAGGACAGTCCTAGGTGAGACACCTGCTGGTGTGGCTACAGTAAAGTATATTGCAACCAACCTTCACTTTTTTCTTCTTTTTACAGGTTCACCCCTCTGAAGAGAATTGCACTATATGTGCACAAGTCCTTCTCTGAGAGGAAACGATGTCTGTAGACCTGAAGGTTAGCCTCTGTTGCTTAACGACCGAGAAGTTCTCAGGTTACAGTTTTGAATTTTCAACACGCTGTCCTTTGAGACAGGTGTCCTTCCAAACCTACTTACTTTCTATTGCAAATCAGCATTCAAATAAAAGCAAATGTTCCTGAGCACAGAAGAATATTTCTCTGAACTCTCTATTCATACTGAGTACATGTCAGTTTCTGTGGTCAATACAGCTATGCACAAAACTGCTACAAAATACTTTTCGAAATGTATTTTCAAATTACTGATTAGGATTGTATGAGATTAACAAGGATGAAATTAACACTTGGTTTTCCTCACTTATTTTGGTTACAGTACTATTTAGTATAATCTGGCTTTGCTGTCCACAAACACACAGAAGGTTCAACAATATAAAGTGGACCATACATTTAAAATTAAAATAAATAAATAAATAAATAAATAAATAAATACAAACTTTATTCTAGAGGGCACCTAACATTTAAGAGATCTGTATCAGGACATACATTGCATTGAATAGGAAAGGTTTTACCCAGTTTCACTGAATGGAAAAGGACATAGTAGTCATTACTGTACACTCCCAGGCAAAAAAATGGGCCAAGCCTATTTTCAAGCATTTCAAAATGTTAGAAGACATAAAGGAAATCGAAACGTTTTTCAGGAATTAACATGTATGTTAATATAATCGACACAAGTGTTTATTTCTGTTGTGAAAACTTATGGAAGTTGTGAACGTTATTCTGTTTAATCAGTAATCAAATCATCAGTTTAAAAGACTACGTCTGACTTCAAAGTTCAGTTTTCTCTGTTCTCCCATGTCTGTTAGTAACAGTAAATGTTTTATACACTCCCGAGCAATAAAAATGGGCCAATTCCAAAAACGCAAAACATTAAGCTTTTAATGGTCTTGATAACAAATAACTTTTCAGGAAATTAGCAAGAATTAAACAAATAGATAAAGTAACTTAATATGGGATAGCTTTCCCCTGTGATTTCTTTAAATGTTGAAGCCTTGAGGGTAAACTTGCAGATAGCGTTTTACAGAAGCAAGAGTCAATATTGTTCCACTCGGTGTTGATGGCTTCAAACAGTTGATGAGTAGTTGAAAAACATTTCCCGGCTAGTTTGTGTTTAATGTGAGACCAAATATTCTCTATAGGGTTCAAATCTGGACCCTGGCCAGGCCAAAACATGAGCCTGATGGACTTGTTCTCAAGCCACTTCTTGGTGGTCTTTGCAGGGTGGGCAGGAGCATTGTCTTGTTGAAAAATAATGTCTGATTGTTCCTCTTTAGAAAACAAGCAAGTCTTTCTCCTGTACTCCAAAGCATTAATTGACTTTTCACAGTGAAGCAGCTCACCAGTACCAGCAGCTGAAAAGGTTCCCCATACCATTACACTGTGGTGGAGATGCATATATTGTATTTCGCACCAGGTCTTTGAAGACACCTCTCTGCAGCCTCACCATACAACTCAAACCATGATTCATCACTCCACACAACTCTGCTGAACCACTTTGAATCAAACTTTCCATATTCTGCCAAAAACTTCATTCTTTGATGTTTTTCTCAGACAGCAATGGCTTTTTAACACATCTTCTAGATGCAAAACCTGCAACAGACAACCTTCTGGTACTTGTTGTTCTCGAAAGATTCTTGTTGTCTGAGGTCTGGAATTCTTCTGACAGTTTTGTAAATGTCAGCAGGTGGTCTTCCCTGCATGACGTGGCTTTGGGCCTTCCAGATCCTTTCTTTCTGGCAACATCACCTGTTGTTTCAAAGCGTTGACCTATTCCCTTAATAGCTGATAGAGAAATAGGGATTTTCTCTGCCTTTAGGGTCTTGTAAATTTCAGAATAACTACAGTTGGCCTGATGAAGACCAGCTATGCGATTTCTGACAGCAACCCCTGCATGATATTTTGCTTTTTTTTGGAGCAGATTTTCCTTGGGACTCACTCACTGCATATTGTAGATCTCTCTATCACTCCTGGTTCCACTTATGAGCTCAATATCAGGCCTTTGACGGGCTGCGTTAGGTGTGGCAGATCACCAAATCTATATATCTTTTCAGAATAAAAACATCCCAGAAGATATTTTTAGAAAATTTTGTACATCCGGACATGTGTTAGTTTGAAATTTATATCAAACATTTAAATCACTATCATTATTTTACCTTGTGTACAAGAACACTATGTAAGTGAATTTCCCTGTTTCCAGCTTTCTCCCAAACTATTCACTGCAGCAAAAGTTAACGAGCAAATGGTGGCACAGAAGGTCTCAGGAGTGTATTTGTATAATTCTTGCTAATTTCCTGACCAATGATTTGTTATTAAGACCATTAAAACCTTAATGTTTTGCGTTTTTGGACTTGGCCCATTTTTATTGCTCGGGAGTGTATAAAAACATTTACTGTTACTAACAGACAAACTGAACTTTGAAGTCAGACGTAGTCTTTTAAACTGATGATTTGATTACTGATTAAACAGAATAACGTTCACAACTTCCATAAGTTTTCACAACAGAAATAAACACTTGTGTCCATTATATTAACATACATGTTAATTCCTGAAAAACGTTTCGATTTCCTTTATGTCTTCTAACATTTTGAAATGCTTGAAGTAATAATAGTAATTATAGCCAGTGGTTGGTTATGGAACTGTTGTACCTTTATAGTATATACAAAATACATTACAAATGTGAAAAAGGATTTATAATTATATGTAACTTGTGCGGTACAAAATATATTCTTTAAGCTTGTCACTTTCTTAAGGCAAATATTTAAAACAAAACATCCAGACTTACACAACACTAAAACAAGTTAAAAACACTTTTAATATTACTCAGCAAAAATACTTACCTAACAGCACGGTAAGCCACAATCCAGTTCAAATTATGAATGAGAAAAGATTCTGTTCTTTCCTTTTCTCCTAAGCTCACCCATTTGACATTCAAAAATATACTGAAATCAAGGTGCAATTTGCATAAGACGTAGGAAAGTGAAGATGGGTTTTATTCCCACGTTTGCCTACCCAATACGTAAATATTTACAGAATCCCCAGCAACTGGGTTACGTTTGACACATTCTGAGTCCACATTTTAAGAGAATAAATCTGCTGGTTGCAGGGTTAAGTTGGTTATATTATAGTGTGACTGCGACCTTTTCCTCTTCTGAAAATTACTTACAGTATTCCACATCCTCAAGTCCTTCACAGCTGAAAATACAGCACTACATGCAATACATTTCTGAATGTAATCTTGAGTCACCTTCCAAGATGACACACAAAATATTCTGGAGGCACTGTGAAGACAGAATAACTGTCCTGCATTGCTCCTAAGTATCTGTCTTTCAGATTTACAATCAGATTGAAATGAAAGAAAATTCACCCCAACCCTGTTTCTTTGCAAAGAAATGACATGCAGCAACCATGTCTAAATTTTATTTGCAAAATATAACAAAATAAAATATCCAACAAATAAAATAACCAACAAAGTTATATTTCAAAGAGTAAACTTCAACACATCTGTGACGTTGCAAAAAAATTCCTTTAACTTTGCTGTTTCCATAGCTCAAAGGTTTAGATATTAATTTCTGCCATTGGCACATCAGTATGGCCTCTGACCTTTTGAGGCAGTGCCTCATCAGATACAGAAACCTTCACAGGGTCCTAGCAGTGTTTACACTGGGAGGCTGATAGATTTATTTTTTTTAAAAAATGAATGTGCATTTTGTGTTCATCATATCAAACTGTCAAAACATGAATGAAACGTGAGAATTTATTCCTGTAGATAACCTTCAGCCTGTACCCCCCAGTGTTGTCATGCAAAAAAGCATGTTTTGAGGGCACTCCGATGGCCCTCATGAAGGACTGGCAGCACTGACTGTCTCATTATCTGATGGATGGAATGGAGACACACCAATGAGGAGATGCAGGAACAGCTTATAGAGTGTGCTTCAGCTGAGAGTCAGTGACCTGAAACAACACGGGCTAAGACCAGCTCATCCGAAACTCCACTCTCAGCTCCCAGTCTGCGTTGCTCTCACTCTTGTACCGGCCCTCTGCGACTGTCTTTTTTACTGCCTTCCCGGGCCCCTCCTTGCCTGCCAGAGCCCCCCTTTCCCCTGCCCCCACCTCCGCCTCCACCCCTCTTCCTCCTCTGCCCCTGCCTGTGCCCGGCCTCCTCCTCCCTAACAGCCTGTGCCCACAGGGCGTCAAAAGACCCCGGAGCTTGGTAACCTGGCTGAGTGGGGTCGAGGGGGTCCTTGGAGAGCAGCACCCAGATGGCTGGCACATTTCTGCTAACAGTGAGGCTGTCCAATCCTGCGGTGGGCTCTAGGGGCTCCCACACATCCTGCACAGTGCGGTACAGCAACCGAGTGTATTGATGCAGGCCGCGTACGCGCCGCTTGAGGATCTCCGTACAGGTGATGGTTTTGGCGACGCTCTTGCCAGCCCCTGAGAGCAGGATCTGCTTGCCCGATTCAGCCTCCATGCGCCCCACGGCAAAGCCCATCAGGTTGCGAATCTTACTGCCGTCCTTAACTCGCACCTCGGGCGTGTCGCTGGGCAGGCCAGGGAAGGGGCAAGGACAGGGCTGCTCTATCGTGCGCGCTTTCCTGTAGTTCTCCATAGCAGCCCAGGGGGACGTCAGCGGGAGAGTCCGCGTCCTGTCCAGAGGAATACAATCTGATGTTTGAATCTTATTCACAACCAGTTATTTCACAAAATGAACGTTTTTTTAATTAAATGATCATTTTACTGTAAATGATCGTTTAGCTTTAGAGAGGATACATGGATAGCTCGGCGTCAGTTGTTAGCAGTCGTAGCTTGACATGTAACGTGCACAGGGATAAGTACTCTATGTAATCTAGCTATCAAAGTTGTGTAGTCTGTGTAGTGTAGTCACATTCTGTTACCGAATTAAAAACGACGGAGAACGAGATATTTCTTAAAAGCAAATGCTACACTGCTGGTAACTGCCAAAAGCTATTAGCAACATGCACTACTACTAGTATAGCCGAAGTAGCTAACGTCATCAGATTCTACCTAGCTAGACCACATTTACGCTGTTACGCTGTGTTACTCTGTAAAGAGTACATTAGCAACAAATAGCACCGATAGCTTAAGTAAGAGTGCATGATGTGCTGTATGACGATACTGTCATTTAGCTGACTTTCTTACCAACTTCACCAGCTAGCTAGCTACTTTCTCTTGTCTCTTTCTTCCACATGTGAAATTGACCCTGCCGGAAACAAGTGTCGTCAGTCGTAACGTTAATCGTAAAGCGGCAGCAAAGTTGTTACTGGGAAATGTAGTTTTCAATGCCTCAAGACTAAGGTAAGTAGAGAACCGGTTGAGAAGTGTGAGAGAAGATACGAACTATGGAAATGAAAATATATGTTAAAAAGTAAGCTGTCTAAACCAGATGACCTGTGTCATGGTCGAATGCGAATGTCCTCTATTAATTCTCCTGCTGAAACTGCACTACTTTAGTAGATGGGGAGAGATAAGGGCCAGTATTTTTAAGTTTGTGGATTTGTATGTTCATCTATTTTCGAACCCACAGACCGAGGTTAGAGTACTTCCCATTCAGAGTATTGCCCCATGATGTTCACAGACAAACCACATCATTTTTATCACAAAAAGTAACGCCTTCTGTGCAACGAAGATAGAGAAAATACCAGTTCGAGCAGGCTTACTGTTTTTCCTGTACGGCCTCGGTGTTACTTGAGACAATTCACGTACTTTGAAGTTCACATACTTTGAAACACAATAATGCTATAACATTACGAGCAACAAGGTGTTAAATGTAGTGTACAAGTTGAGTGCACAAGTTAACCTGTGATAGGGCTCGAATAGTGCTATGCTCACACTCGTTGGTCGTAATGTAGAGTAATGTAAAATGTCTTGGCAAAACTTCACTAAAGATTTCCCCAAACTTTGCTAATTCAAAAAAAAAAAAAAAAAAACAATGATTCATGCTAATTCAGCTAATGTATCTTATCATTTTGGTTGTAAACCCATTGCAACTACAAAGCCTGCATTTCCCTGGTTCTGTATTATTATTATTATTATTATTATTATTATTAATTGGGGGTATATGTATATTAATTGACAACCGTTGATAATCCTTGTACTAATTTGGCTTTGCAAAGTGTGTCAGCAGAATTTCAGTATTTCAAAGCAGTATTATTTTGTTGATTAATTCTGTGTTTTGATGTACCCTTTACAATAGAATTATTAATCTTAGCAAGCATATAAAAGATGATCCCTTTTATTATCCAGTCATTTAGTATATTTTGTTTCTTAAGAGACATTTTACTGTTTTACATATGTGTGCAGTATTTAATGACTGTCATGGTGAAACTGTCCTTGAGTGTGCAACTCTGAAAGGAAGCTTTTGCTGAAAGAACAGGAAGCACCATATAAGGTGAAGAAATGCTGCCTCTCTTCTTTCTGAAGCAGTTGCTCAACCACTGTTGCAAGTATTGCATGCTCTCACATCTGTGTTTGAGAATGTACTAGAAAATATAGGAATAGAAATCGGACAGAGACAGAAGTACAGTTGGATTAGGAAACTGAAGAAACTCCTGAGGAATCTGCTGGTTTCCTCTCTTCTGTCAGGCCAGAACAGCTTTCCTTTCAAAGTGCCTCCAGTGCAATTCAAGAGACAATGTCATCCCACGCCGCAGAACTCGAGGCTGAGCTGAGGTGTTCGATCTGCCTGACTATCTACAGGGATCCTGTGCTGTTGCCGTGTGGACACAACTTCTGCCGTGGCTGCCTGGACAGGGCATGGGAGAGTCGGGATATGGCTGTGGGGTACAGCTGCCCCGAGTGCCGGGCAGAGTTCAGGGAGCACCCTGTTCTGCAGAGGAACATCAAGCTGGCTAACATTGTTGAACACTTCCAGATTGCCAAGGACCACCCTCCAGAAACGAAGGGACCCTTGCCAGAAGAAAGAGGCGATTCCACAGGGGACTGCAGACATCCTGAAACTGTGGAACAAAGACGGACAATCCTACCTGTGATAGCTGGCTGCCCAGAGCACGGACTGCCTTGGGAGTACTTCTGCCGTCAGCACAAAACTTGCCTTTGCCAGACCTGCCGGGAAAACCATCAGAGTCACAGCTGCCAATCGTTGGAAAAGGCTGCGGCAGAGAGGAGGGCTGTGTTGGCAGAGGAGATTGAGAGGCTGGAGCAGGCACGGAATGTGCTGCAGGGCACTGTGGGCTGGCTGGAGGACTCACGGGGACACCTGACCACAGACCGGGGCAGGCTGAAGGACCAAGTGTCTGGGCTATTCCACGCGATCCAGGAAATGATTTCAGAGCAGGAGCAGAGCGTCCTGGATTATATTGATTCGGAGGAGAACCTCCAGCATGCCCGATTGGACGCATGCATCAGAGAGATACAGAGTAAGAGAAACACCTCGAAACAGTTCCTTTTAGAAGCACAAGAGCTGGAGCAGAAGGATTTGCCAGACTGGGAATTTATAGCCTCTTTCCAGAAAACACTGGACAAGCTTTTGAAAGCTGACATCCATATTCAGGGCTACACATTGATGAAACGGGAGATGGACAGAGCTTCAGTCAAACTAATTGAAAAAGAAGGCCAGGCTTTTGCAAAAAGGTTGAGCAAAATGATCCAAGACAAGCTCAGTCAAGGGAAAGAGGTCCTACAGAAACACAGTGCTCCAAGGGCTCAGGCTTGGAGACACAAAGGCAAAGTCCAAATAGTTCCTGCTGAGACACAGTTACAGAGGGCCAAGCTCACACTCGATCCCAACACTGCCCACTGCAACCTGAGTCTGTCTGAAGACCTCTTATCTGCAGAATGGACGGAGCAAAGACAAGCAAACCCACCCCACCCTGAACGGTTCCGGCTGCACCCGCAGGTGCTCTGTGCCCAGGGATTTTCCACAGGGCAGCACTGGTGGGAGGTGGCTCTGGTGGGGGCTCGGAGGTGGGAGGTGGGGGCCACCTGCAAGAAGTCTAACCAGTCTTGGGTGGACTCTTGCATTGCCTGGGCGCTGCGCTGGAATGGGCGGAGGCTGCAGGCCTTTGAAGGTACCATCCAACACTCCAGCTCGAGGCTGAGCTCCATGGTGCAGGCCCCGGGCACGATGAGGGTTTGTCTAGACTGTGAAAGGGGAACCCTCTCCTTTTTTGCTTTGGAGGAGGATGAGGAGGCTGTTCAGACAAGTCAAGTCAAGAAAGGCTCTGAGAACAGGACCTTGCTCCACACTTTTCATATTAAACCCATTGGTCCTGTCTTCCCTGGATTCTATTTAGAACAGTCTAAGGTCAGGATCCTAAAGCATAACTCCAACATGGATGCATTGTACATTATTCAAAAATAATTACAGCATGTCTGTAAGCACAATTATGTATAAACATAGTGTACAAAGGCCTCTTTAATTTTCAAGGGTGTAAAAGGTGTGTTTGTGTCTGGCTTAATATCTGAGGATAATTCTATCTGATGTTTGATGCAATAAGACAGGAACATTCTACACCTACAGCTACACAGTAATGTGAATCTCAGGTGTAGAGCAAAAACTATTTACAAAAAACTCCATCAAACACTTACAGCACTTCAACTAACATGTCATGACCCAGACATGCCAAATCATGTTTAAGAGCAGATTAATTAGTGTATTATATCTTTATGAAGATTTCAATTGGGTTGCAGTTGCCATATACACCGCAGATGCAAATATTATTCTATGGTATGGATATCTTTATTTTACATCCACCCTAATGCAAAGATATTAAGTTAAGTTGAAAGATATAAAAGACAAATCATGAGTATTTTTTTGTGAATCTACCTTTACAGACTATGTAGTGTTAGACTTGCAGACATATTATACCATCTAGCAGTAATACTGATGTATGTTAGTGTGACTTCCTACATGCAAAGCATGTTTTTTTTTACAAGTATTTAACTCAAGCACATGAAGGGCAGTGCCCCAACTGGGACTTGAACCCGGAACCTTACTTTACTGCTGTGCCATTTTTCTTTCCAGTTTCTGTTTCAACACGTCACATGTTGACTCAGTTTCCCATACTCCACCTCTGCCTTTCTGACGCTCAGAGTATAAAGTATAAAAACAGGAAATATCAAACGTTTTTGACTGTTGAAGTCAAAGGAGGTGCTTTAGCAGGGATATGCTTTGTAATTTGCTCCAAATAAGAATAAAATCAAAGTAATGTAAATATAAGGGGACTGTGTTGATAAATTTCTATGTAAGGTAAGTGACTCGCACCTCATAGATTATAAACAGCAAGACACTGAAATTTAGAAGAGCTACTGCGTTGTCGTTGTTTACTTATTGTCCACTCTGTATTCTTAAATGATTTTTAAAGGATGTATTTCATCTGGACTATATATGATCGAGTTACAGTCTTTTGGTTTAGTGTTTATCTATTTTAATTGCCACTCTGATACAGGGGGCAATTGGAAAAATTAGGAAGTATAAGTATGTTGTCCAAAAGCTAAGAAAAAACAGCACTTACAAATTTGAACTTACAAGCTGTCGTGACAATCAAAAGACAGATTTTTTTCCAGGGATCTTGTGGCATCATGGGGGTTCAGGGTTTCACAACTTACGTGGAAGGAAACCCGCAATATTTTATTGATGTGAAGTTATGTAACACCAGGCTTGTTATCGATGGCAGCAGTCTGTACCACAGACTTTACTTGGCTACAGGCTTAGATCAAAAGCATGGAGGAGACTATGACTCCTTTGCAGACCGCATCCGGCATTTTTTCAGGGCCCTTGCCCAGTGCAACATACGCCCTTTTGTTGTGCTGGATGGTGGGATCGATCACACTGACAAGAAGTTCGAAACTCTTAAGCAGCGAGCCCAGAGTAAGATCAAAGGGGCCCACGCCCTGGCAACAGGATCCTATGGGAATGTCATACCAATCCTCTCTAAAAACGTCTTCAGACAGGTCCTCTCCAGCCTACATGTGCCATTTGCTCAGTGCATTGCAGAGGCTGACTGGGAAATAGCTTCCCTGGCTAATGAATGGAATTGTGCAGTGCTGACAATGGACAGCGACTTCTACATCTTTGACTTGAAGGCAGGATGCCTTCCCATTCCTTTATTTCAATGGAATAGAGTGAAGACTTGTGAGAGGACCTCTGAGAGATACATCCCTGCCCGGCTCTTTTCCATCAACAGATTCTGTATGCACTTCAACCACATGAATAAAGAACTCCTCCCATTGTTCGCTGCCATGGCAGGCAATGATTACACCAACATGCAGGTGGCAATGGAGACGTTCTTTACCAGGGTGACTGTAACGGATGGGACAGGGCACTCCAGCAAGAGGACTCACCGCATCCATGACCTCCTCCACTGGCTTTCTCAGTTCTCAGGACCACAGGAGGCCCTGGAAGGGGTTCTAGTGATCCTTGAAGGGACCTATAGCAGGAACACTGTTCGTGCTGTCCTTTCTTCTGGAATGGAGGAGTATAGGTTGTCTTCCAGCAACCTGGTCCAGTTCTTCGAGGAGGGAGCACCAGTGTCCAATCTGCCAGAGCCTGTTAGGGCGCTGCCCCCATGGGTACTCCTGGCACTGGCTAAGGGACAGCTGGCCTCTTGCATTCTCAATGTGCTGCTGTTGCAGAGGGTAATGTTGAAAGTTCAGGTGGAAGATTTCCGGCTGCCTAGTTGTCATGCAACCTCACAGCCCATTCGACAGGTCCTTTATGGACTGTTGCTTGATGGGAAACAGGCACAGGCCAGTAGCAAGCCTGACAGGAGGTTGAACCCCATGGACACGGGTGCATCTTACTTTGTGGAAGAGTTTGAGAGGAAGGATCTGCAACTGAGGTCCTCTTCTGTTCCAGCTGTCCCAACACAACTTCAGCATCTGCCTCTGGAGAAACTGAATGAGGTAATAAATACCATCTATCAGCATGTTCTATCAGATGTTGTCAATCACCTTTGTTCCATTTATGTCTAAAACAATATTTTCTACTAGGCCTTTCCAGAACCAGAGTTATATATGTCAGCGCATGTTTCAAGTGCAGGCTGAGCACTATGGTTAAAGTTTCAAACCAGCTGCTTCATTTGCTGACAGTGACTGAAAACCTGCAGCAATGGAACAAATTGGCTTCACTCTGCCAGAGCTAGTGGGTGGGTAAATCTGCCAGGATTTCCTCATCTCACTGCTATCTCAGCATCCTGGGACTTATTGGGTGCCTGCGAGTAGCTGAGATGACTTCAGTGGCGTAGTGCCTATCCTCAAATGACCGCTTACTATCTTGTTGTATGTTGAGTGACTTGTAGTGCAAAAAGAGTAAATCATAGGTCGCATTTGCCTGACTTCTGAAGCCATAATTACTTATGGCAAATCAAACTATGTTTTAACTGGACCCTGACAGGCACACATCTGTATGGCAGAAATATTGCATAATTCTAGCAAAACATAGCCAGCAAGACAACATTACAGCAAAACCTGACAGCTAAATCACAGTAATGTTTCCTACAACCAGCTGGCTAGCTGTTTAGCTAGCCAGACAGACATTATCTACGCACACACAGAATCAAGTTCCAATAAAGTTGGAATTAACATGGTATTGGATTAATATGCTTTATAATATGCTTTATACAGATGTGGCATTGCATAAAATGGGGAAAACATTTAAAACGCCAAATAGATGTAGTACAAAACAATGCTATGATGTGGGAAATGAAAACTTTAAAAGTATGGTATCCCATGGCTGTACTTTCTGTAGATGGAACCATTTTGTTCTGACCACCTTCCAGGGGTTTCACAAGGCTTATGGAACAGGACAGAAGTATTTCGTGCTGTGATGGTCCGTTCCATTTTCCCCTGTCCTGTAGGCACCGGTGCTGCTCCGACTCCAGGTTCTTTTGAACACACTGGGGGTAAATTCATCTGTCTTGAAGATGGTGCCATCTCACCTCAGCTTGCCCATATGCGTTACTTGTTATTGGCTGACTCATGCCCAGCCCACACCTGACCTGCAGCATCTTCAGGCCTTGCTGCTGGGATTGGTCTATGGAGAGCTCAGTAGACTGAGACAACAAAATGGTATGTCACTGACACACTACACCAGTGCCATCCTCTCCTGGCCCTGAGGCCTGTAATGATGCCTTTCAGCCTCCAAAGAGTTAGATTAGTAAGGTACTGAACCCCAAGTTCTCCAGTAAATATCCAGGCATGTAAACAGATGAGACAAACATGTCAGCATGAGCCATGCAATTTATCATGATACTAATAGATCAAGTTGATATATATTTCCAAAAATACAGTATGTATATTTGCTGGCCTCTCTATAATAGCTGATGGGAGTAATTGGTGTTGCATTATCCAGGTAGGCCACAGAATAATTTACAGTTTTAAATGTATTTCTAAATACCCGTAAGCCGTCTAAGTGTTGTCACACTGGTTATATATTGAGCACTGCAGAGGGTCTGAGACTGCACTGTGATTACTGCTCTATGCATGCCCTATGGACAGCCACGCTCACTGCCACATTTGTTCTTGTCTTTTTTTTGTTTACCCTTGAAGGGCAAACTGTAGACCAGGCACATACATCTCTCCAACAGCTGCATCAATGGAGTTCAGATTTGTCCTACTTTTCTGGTTCTGCATTAGCTGAGTGGCTGAAGCTTTTGCAACACTATCCCTTCCTAAGTGAGCTGCAGATAGGTTGGGACTAAGGGAACAAGGCTTGTATAATTTGAGGGACTCATCTTTGTTGTGTTAGAATCGGCGGCAGAGAGTCCGGAGCTGCGGGCAGTCCGGCAGAGGCTGGGCCGTGTGCGGGTGCGGGCGACGGGGAATGGGCTTGATCTGAGTGTGGCGCATGCCTTCAGCCAGTGGCAGTCCTGTCTGCGGTTTAGCCTGATGCTGAACCAGCTACTTTGCTTTCCTCTGCCAAAGCCTGCATGTGCCTGGTATGGGATACCGTCTCACACTAAATTCATACCACCTCTGACAGGAAGGAAAGGAACTGAAATTCAACACTTAATTGGTTTTTCCTTAGCACACACAGAAAAACATTTCTTGTTCTGTTGTGTTAAATATGTGCTTAAGTGCAATGTCAGGATGAGACAGTTCTGTGCAGGCCTCTGACCCAATATGTTTTTAAAAATAAATTCAGAGGAAGTGATGCTGAGCAAAACTTGTCTTGTGGTAATTTTGGGACTGATTCTTTGCTGGCATGCTGTCTGTCCCTTCTGATAGGCTGTACAAGGGAACACTGGTGCATCAGGTCGTGCGTGATTTCAGAGGAGGATGTGACCCCGAAGCACTGCTGGAGGGACCCCCTTTTCCTAAGCAGCTCTTCAGAGACCTGCTGGGGGCAGTGCAGAATTCTGTGGACATAGATGTCTTCACACCTGTCAAGAGGAGGGGGGGGCGACAGAGACTGACACAAGAGAAGCAGCAGCAGCACCCTCAGCAGCCACAAAACAGAAAGCACCAGAAGCAGAAAAAGCAGCAGGTGCAAAAGCAGGAGCAGCCACACCAGCAGCGTGTAGGGAGGGGACGCAGGCCCGTGGAGGAAGCCAAACCCATCCAGGACCTGAACAACAGGTTTAAATTACTGGCGTGTGAGGATGATGACGATCATGATGATGGCTGTGATGATGAGTAGGAGGTAATTGCTCCAATATACCAATTATAATGACAACAGGGCAAAGTATCTGTGCTAAATTAAAACCATGTTAGTCCCAAATTTGGGACTATGGCTACTTCATTTAGTTGACTCTTTAAAAAACTTCTTTTAAATGATATAATCTATACAGTTGACTCTTTCCAACTACATATTCAGAACAGTTGTGATCTTGTGCACTAAACCAGAGTATGCATTTGCCAGAACTTGTAAGGACTGTGGAGTCTCTTTTGATCCCAGGTGTAGATGTGAATACCCACCTCTTCAGGCTGTTTGTCACATTTCATCAGTCCCATCTCCAATCTCACACTGCACTTCTACTGTAGCACTTTAAATAACTAATTAACCAAATGTATATCTATGTTCACCTGTATGCAATCTGAGCATTATCTTAGCAGTGAACTTGTGTTGTTTTCAGGTCTGTTTGTTGTCTACAGTCATGCCTTGTTAGCTGCATGTTACTCTATAGTATAATGGCTATGTAAGTCACTTTGGATAAAAGTTTCTCCCAAATTAATAAATACAAATGTAGGCAAAGTCAGCTGGGACTAACAGCTGGCAATACAATGAAATCTGCCATCATTGACTATTGGACAATTATTTGGGGTTTGCTGTATGGCTAACCCCCACCACCGGTAATAGTTAGGCCAATCACTGTTTACCAATGGACCACATTCCTCTCATTTATTTTCTGATTAAATATAGCTAAATTGTTTAATAATTTATGTTTGCGTTTATGTTTTATTGGTTGTAGTTGTGTTCAATATGATTACTTTAAATTCAATCAATCACAAATTCCTTGTTTCCTTGTTCAAAATTCAAAATTCAAAATAACTGAGTGTCAAATGTATATGTTGATTGTTTGAAGAATGAATCCATCAGTCCATCTCGTTTTTTTTCTTGTTCTTTGTGTTTCATTACCAAGTCCCATCAAAGCCATTTCACACAAAATAGACACATGGTTAAAAGGTTTATAAAAATTTTAATGTACAGGATTATTCTCCAACTGCCACAACAGAGTACTGGTTTCAGCTGTGTGAACACAAAACAAGAAGCACAGCCATCAATCCCACATAGATGGTCTTTCTGTACCTTTTGGTAAAGTGAAGCAGTACGCGAACAAGGGTGGTTACTAGTTTGACCTGTCAAATGGATCAAAGCAGAGAAAAAAGCCAGGCGTGTTTAAAACCGCCTCAGGAAAAGAAACGTGAAAGCTTAGCTGTTAAAAAAAAACAAAAAACTGTCAGATCACAGCTGTTAGGCCTAAAAATCCCTCGCTTCTTTATGTAAGAGAGAAGAGACTGCCTTGCCCGTAGAGAAAGGCCTTGAATAATTTTGTGAGGTACGTGAAGAGGAAAACCTCTTCAGTATATGTGCTGGAAAAGGTCCTTCCCCAACAAGCACAAGTACAGCAGGTTATTATCTTAAGATCAAGAGTGCAAATGGACATCATTGGGACAGATAAATTATATCACTTATTTTACAGCATATACTGTACAAATTAATATATACTCTACATTCTAAATCATTTTGATTATTCATTCTGAGTGCTCAGGGGAATGTGGTGTTGGGGAATGGGGAGGAATGAGGGGTTTGAAGCAGGGTCTATGGGAGGAGCTCTCTGTGAGGTACTAAGGTCAAGGCTGAACTTAACCATAAAGTGACGGACACCTTAACAATCCCCTTCATTCACCCTTTATTGTTAAACCATTATGGATTTAAAAAAGGATCAATCCAACTGCAATAGTACCTTGTCCTTTACTTTGAGTACTTAGTTTAATCATTGTTTGTAATCACGTAAAGCTTTCTTTCTATATTTGCACATACAAGTGCATTACCACAAGATTGGCAGTCAATTAACAAAAAATTTTGCGTACAATTAAAGACAAAAAAACTTAAATTCATTATTCAAAGCTAAGGACAAAAGGCTGTAGCGGTGAGACTTACACTTCACCCTTAAAGTGAAGAGCAGGGACATAGCGACCCAAACATTACTGAATAAAAAACAAGGATGATTTTCCTTGACTATCCATTTACTTTTTTGGGTAAAGGTAAGAGTAAAAAGAACGAAACATGGTGACATTACAGTACGACTCCAGCACCCTGGTCATGCAGCAGAAAGCAGTGGCATTGCATCCAACACCAAACCATATTGACCGTATTCACACTTACTCCACAGTTAAACAATTTTTTTTTTCTTTTTCAAATAAAATCTATTCAGCCACGAAATACACGACTTAGTGGTAACTGCCTCTGAAAGTCTGTACACAAAATGATCGCACACATTTCTTTGACAGAAGTAGTCTTTTCTCCTACATTGTGAAGTTACACATTTCAAAGCAACTACACAGGGACTTGGACCATTCTAGCAAGATGAGCCGGAATGCGTGAAGGCGTTAGCCATATTGTTCCACAAAAGCTATATCAGCCGCCTGTGCTCAAAGAAGGTTTTTTTAAAAAAAGGAGACAGAAAGCGTCCTTTAAAAACAAAGAAACCAAGGCGTCAACAACTGCTATCTGAACAGTTAACCTCATAAATAATGTTCTTCCAGACATGGCAAAAAAGTTGTACGGTCTCAAGCAGCACACCAAAGCCCCTGTGGGCCAGTTCTGTTCCTGACCACCACAGTGCCTCTCTCAGGTAAGGACAGTGTCACCCGTCACCATTTACACTCGGGGGGGAAGAAGTCCAAACTTTCAAACGGTAAACAGTGGATATCCTGCTGCCACATTTTCCAGTCCGGTCTGCGTCCTCCGCAGAGCGCGATCCCCCACCCCGAAAAGCCGCCCCCAGCTCCTCCACGCCGGACGCAATGTGCGTCATACTTCGTGGAAGGAATCGGACGTCTCAGTTCTCCCCGCCCCTCGGCCTCTCCACCTCTCCACCTTCTTTATCGCCTCGGACACCACGCACACAGAGGACGTCAGCCCCAACAAGAAGAGCAGATCTGGAAGAGCACATAATTTCACCAAATTAATAACAAAGAGATGTGGACCTAAAAAAAGCACAGCCATAAAAATATATCCTGAATATAAATATAAAGCACCAGTCAAAAGTTTGGACACACCTACTCATGAAAGGGTTTTTCTTTATTTTTAGTGCTATCCACGTTTTAAAATAATAGTAAAGCCACCAGAACTATGAAATAATACAAATGGAATCATGTAGTGACCAAAAAAAGTGTTAAACATATCAAAACTGTTATATTTTAGATTCTTCAAAGTAGCCAAAAATATTTTTTTAAATATTTTTTTTTGGAAAGAAATTCATGCATAGACAAATATAAATAGTGAATCTGATGCATAAGAAACAAATTTCAAGCATTTAAGCATAGGTCTTTAGATCAAAATGTCTGTGAATGCATGTTTCCCATTATCTTAATCACATGTGTCCAAACTTGACTGGCACTATATATCATCTATATATTAAATACATTGTTTCCTTTTTTAGCTTTTGATTATTGTCAGTTGAAAAGAAAATGTTTTTGGTGCTTAGTGACAAAATCATTTTGTGCATCAGTATCAATGAATACATATAGATTTGTTTAGTTCTTAATCTATTAAGATGCAGTCACCCATAAAGCCCCCCCCCCCCCCCCCCCAACCAGAGGAGAACGGTCTTACCAAAAATGCTGAGGCTCTCGGTCTGGAACACTTTCTGTAGTGGGGGGAAGTAGATCACCAGCAGCTGGCCCATGATAGAGCCCAGGACTGCGTAGCAGAACGTTCTGTTGCTGCACAGGCCCATCTCATGCACCATACGGGTCTGTTCAGAGACACGTGCTGGTTGGTGGACAGGTTTCATATGACAGCTGGGATTGTATCTACTTCACTACTGTCACGTTTCATATGCAATGATTACTTGAAAAAAGTTGAAACACACATAATATCTACTCTACAAGGCACTCTCCACAGTTAATCTGTCTATTTACATTATATGCCACATGCTCATGGCAATGAGCTGTGGACACCTATCACAAAGACCTACTTCCTATATCACCATAATCTACTAATTGTTTTGTTTATGTTTACGATGACCTGCAACGCTGGATCTGTCTTGAAACTGTGTGGTCTGACAGCACTTCGGAATCAGTGCTTAAGTGTACAGTCTGGCAGCCTTCCGCCGCTACAGACAAATTATTTGTGATTCCTATTTGTTCTGCATTTTGCTCTTTGCATTGTACTTCCTAATGCTCTGTGTTGCTCTAAGGCATTGATGGTAGAATTGATTTAGTAATTGTGAAATTGAATGTTCTCTCCCGCACTCGTTCCTGATACACAGTAATTGCATTTTGTATTTTGCTGTGATCTATACTTGTGTCAGCTGATACTGTGTAAGCTGAATCTCGATCAAATTTGACTGCAAAACAAAATGAGCAAAAATAACGAGTCTGCTTTCGTTCTGTGCCTTATTTACAGGTTACAGACTGGTACCTCCTACAATCCAGGTCAATGATTTTTGTCACACATAAACTGAACTCCTGTGATGTGTTTGTTGGTCTTTGGTACACCCTCTGCTCTTAATTACCTAGCACAGTTTTTGTACGAAATCAATTGCAGGGGAAGATACTTATGCACTTGTGCTTTATAACCAAGGAAGTAAATTCAAAGATATAGATTGTAGTTGTACATGTGTGAGGCTAATTAATGACTTTAGTCAATTAAGCAAGGTGGAATTGGCTGGAATAAGAAAAAAGGAAGCGAACAGGCAATATTCAAAACCTGTGACTATCTTGATTTTTTTTTTTTTTTTGCCATCTGGTGGTAGAACAAGGTACTGCTGTGACTTTGCGTCAGATGCATTTGGTCAGTGAGTGAGTGAGTGAGTGAGTGAGTGAGTGAAGGAGGAACATTACGACGTGGAGGGCTGCTTCCTGCTTAGGTAGCTGCAAAGCACACTGTGCATGCTACACTACTGGATCTGAGACACTGTGGGGCCCTACAGCTCTATCGCGTATCGACAGCGTGGCCGGTGAAGCAGCAGCAGTAGCAGTGGGTGCCGACGCATCGCACCTGCGAGCGGGAGCTGAGCGCGTTGAACATGTCGAAGAAGACGAAGCAGGTGAACGTCATGGTGGTGTCCCGCGGGGTGATCTCGTTGTCTCGCAGCTGCGGGAGAGACGCGGAAGCACCAGGGTTTAAACACGCACAGCGGACCGAATATACAAACAAATGAACGTTTAACTAGATCAGCCGGTTTTTACCGTTCACGATTCACAAGAACACAAGGTGGCATTCACCTCCGGCCTTTGCTTTGTTTACCTCAATTTCCGCCCAATCTCATTAAAGTCTTAAGACAGAAACAAACGTTTAATTTCTTCTCGGCTTTTGTGCTGATTCCTGCTTTCATCTCATTTGTTTACACAGCAGAATTTCTTATCCAAGGGCAAACAAACATCAAAAGAAAACAACAGATATCAAAAGAAAATATAATCAGAAAATGTAGCATTGCTTCTGAGTAAACAAAATTATATTTAATGAGAAAAGCAATAATTAAACGTCAATCTTGCACAGTACAATTGGTTAAATAGTCAACACTAGGTGAGAAAAGTATTCTTAATTTCCAGAGTAAGGAAGTTTGAGTGGGGCCCTTTGTTAAGACTCATCAGTTGTGCCTATTTAACTTGATCCATTCTGCATTTATGAAAGGATTGTCTTCGCTAACTGTAAAAGCATTATTGTAATATGATGCCCGCAAACTTTTTCATCTAAATCTCATCAGTCACCCTGGATAAGGTGTATTTGTATTTAGGGAGACATTGGGAAGCACTGAATGACATTATAAAGGGTTAATGAAATGTGCCATTACCCACAGAGGACAATTCAAGTATGAACAGGAGACCTGGAAGCGCATTAATTTGCCGCCCCCATTGGAGACAAATGACAGCAGCAAGGGGCAGAACAGTTTTAATGGGGTAATAAAGTGCCACAAATCTGTTGGAGGCAGATAAGCAACAGGTAGCAGGAGGGGGCCCACCCCACGCACCTCCCTCCAGAAAACGAAGAGTGTTCCGCACACGATGATGAGGGACGAGACCAGGATCTTGACGATGAGGCTGCGGGTGATGATGCTGTCCCGCACATTCCGCGGTGGCTTCCGGATCACGTCCCGGTCCACAGGCTCCACGCCCAGACTGCAAGGGGGGGAACATGGCACATGACACTGCTAATAAGATTACGAGGAAAAAAAGGACAGAGTCTTTTTTTCCCCTCGAAATCCCCAGAAATCCCTGTGCCATTCGATCCGCTTTACCTTTGAGCTGGCGGACCGTCCATTATGATATTAATCCACAGAATCTGCATTGCGTTTAATGGATTAGGGAAGTTCATCAACGTGGCCAAAGAAATTAGAGTCAGAGCTGCGATACTCCTGGAAAAGCACAACACAGACAAAGAGCATTGTCATGAGGAGAATGAAACTGGGAAAGCACCACTAAAAATATGTGGCTTTGATTCCATTTATAGAGCAGCTTCAAAGGCTACCCTCGATATTAGACACAACTAGGGCACTCACGTGCTGAGCTGAAAGCGGACAAAGTTCTTGATGTTGTTGTAAATTCCTTTGCCTTCCTCAATGGCTGACCTGTTGACAACCAATAAATAGTCACTTAATTACAAAAAATTCAGACTGTACTGGCGTATTAACTATATATTACATTCACACTTGATGGGCCCGATTTTATTCAACATGACAGAAATTCTGCTTATATTGGAAAATATACTTGGAAATATTTGAATGAATCTACGGGATCTTTTGCTTGTGCTGTACTCCGCCCCACTTGTAAGTAGCTTTGGATAAAAGCGTCTGCCAAATGAATAAATGTAAATAAATGTAAAATATAGGATCTAATTGCTGCACTGTCCTTCAGGCTGAATGGCAAGTATTGCATTTTTGGGTTACACACAAAGGCTGTCTTAACTGACATTACATGTTGACAACAGACAACAGTGTGCTACAAATCTCAATTCATTAAAACGAATTTAAGGCATTTTTTGTACTGTTGCAAAAATTCATGAAGTAAACAGTAACATACACCTAACAGATCATACCTGTCTAATGCATTTGCATACTGCATCTGAATCACTGATGTTCCCCTATCATCATATCAAATCCAAAACTTTCAGGTTATATGATGATTTCAAATGCCCACATTCAAGTGAGGAACACTCGAATGTCAGTGAGACACAATAAAAACTCCCCTGTGTGTGGAGTTTTTAAGGTCCGGAGCGCTGCTCAGTTAGAGAGCCCCTTCCACTCACATGATGGTCTGGAAGTCGTCATCCACCAGGATCATGTCCGCCGCCTCCTTGCAGACGTCTGTCCCCGTCTGGCCCATGGCCACCCCGATGTCCGCAGCCTTGAGGGCTACCGCATCGTTCACCCCGTCCCCCGTCATTGCCACTACTGCGCCGATATTCTGCAAGGACTGCCACACAGGAGAGGGGTAAACGTTATTCTTTTCTCCCTTCCCGAAACATAACCTGCCACCTAACCTTGCCATTACCTTTGAACAGATACAAGTCTGAAATGCTCTGCCTGAGTTAAATTTCCTTTGACGGTAAGTAATGAGAATCGAAAACAATCAAAACAAAGAGAAATGTTTCGGTCAAGAGTCTCGAACATCAACCTGTCAACTAAGTGGACTGTCTGTTAGTGGGAACATACTGGCACTTTATTATCAATAAGGGCAGACACATTACATCTACTATTGCAGTCCTGATGGGCCCTCTCACTGAGACTGTGCAAGAAAAACAGATGAAGACTTTCCTTCATTATTGAATAGTACATTAATGCAAATGTAATCACCACCAATTCTGTTAAACCAAGACTCTAGCGATATTGTTTCAATAACCTTTTTTTCACTACATTGTATACCATGGCTTTTCTTCAGTAAGGACCGGCAACTCCCAGCTCTTTCTTATCATCCACCCCAATATGTCTTTTTATCACAATAATACATAGTCATGCTGACGACTTTGGCAGGAGCAAGGCGAGTATCCAATTACAGCATCATACACATATTGCTGTAGAAGTCTGAAACTGTAAACTGCCAGGGAGACATGGCATTGGTACCTGCACGTCCATCTCATATCAGCCGAGGATAAGGTCAGGGGTGTGCCAGGAGTGCACAGGATACTCTATGTAGCATCTTGGCTAGGCAGGTCATGTCATTTCCAGCTATTTATGTGTGCATAGATTGTTTAGGACCCAACACACGTCATAAGGAATTGTCTTGATGTACAAGAGCCTTTACAAAGCGATGCTAATAAAATATGAGCCTTCTTAGTATACTGTATTCTTTGAATGTCAAATGCATTACTTTTCCCAGGTGATTAATTATCCTATATCATTGGGATTCCATATATTTATTCATTACTGAAATACGAGTTTGAATGAGTTTTTTTACATGCATCTAGCCCAAGGAACTGCATGCATTAAAAAGGTATATAATTACCTCTGATCTTACTTTGAGAAAAAAAATGGAAATGACCTTTTAGTTAAAAAAAAAAAAACAAAGGAAAGAAAAACTATAACTGGACTATTCTTTTCATTGACATGCGATTCAAGTGGGACCTGAGAGAAACAGAGCCATGATTTTATCCTCTCCACCCAGGGATATGTGTTAGCATATCCCCTGGCGACCAACAGTTAGCTCACCTTGACGATCTTCAGCTTGTGTCTGGGGCTGGCTCTATAGAAAACCACTATCTGTGAGAGAAAATGAGAGAGTCACCTCACCGTCCAGCTCTGAATTCAGAGAATAACAATGAAAAAATATCTCCCACCCAACAGATTTCTCTCAAACTATATGCTGCCCTATATATTTTTAGCTCCACCATCCATTTCTCTTGATGTATCTGTATCTTCCTCTATACAACATTCTATCTTCATATTTCTTTCATATCTGTTCAGCTCTGTCTCTCTGCATATAACTCTGTATAATTTTCTCTTCATTCATCTTCATCTTCCTATTTTTCTCTATCAATCCACGCATTCATGCACAGGCATGCACACACTCACACGGGGGATTACTGTACCAAACAGTTCTTACAATGTTATATCATATCTGGCCGGCTGGAAGCTTTGGCTGGATTAAGGCTTAAGCATTCAGAGATAAGGGTTCCCTACCCGGGGCACTATGTGAGACAGCTGCTGGATATCCATCTGGTCCACCTCGTCCCCGGAAAGGGACTGAGACCCTTTGGTATAGAGGCCCAGTCGACTGGCTGCAGGGGGCGAGACGGGACACCACGCATTTCATCAGCCCAGACTCCCTGCGTGTGTCTCGCGGACACTGTGACTGTGACTTACTGTGATGACAGCATGGTGAGAAAACCCTTCCCTCCGCTACAGGAGGGCTGATCGCGCTCATGCAAAATTAAACAGAACAAAACAAGCGAACCTCACAGCTGACGCAAACAGGGCGGTAGCAACAGAATTAAGATGCTGTTACCGCTGCTATACAGCAGCCATTGTGAATAAGTAGGCCAATATTACACTACACTCACTGGCACATACGTGATATGTCTCTTGTTGCCTAAAAGACTAAATCCCCAACCCCTGAAAGAGAATGACATTTTATCCTTTCTACACGTCCTCAGACGAGTTACACAGAGGAGAACCAACGAGGGCATCAGGGCTGGATCTAGAACCCCAGGTGATTGCTTGGTTTACAAATAGGCGAGCTTACCGATGGAAATGGCAGTTTCCTGAGAGTCTCCGGTGATCATCTTGACAGCCACGCCAGAGCTGACGAGTGTGCCCACCGCCTCCTTCACGCCAGCTCTGGGCGGATCGATGATTCCCACAAGGCCCAGGAAAGTTAGAGAGCCCAGCTCGGAGCCCGACGCAAAAGCCAGCACTGCGTGGGTAGGACACACACGGACACACACACACACACATACACACACACCTCTGGTCAAATGAGAAGCTATTCTATTCTGCTCTGATTTGGGGAGGGAGTTTGCAACAAGACCTACAAGGACGTTTTCCTAATTGAGGATGTCTTGTAAGGGAACACTTAAATTAAACACAGCTCTCACAGTCTCCTCTGGGAGCACCTAATTTCGCGAACCAGGTCTAAATTAGATCCCATCATATTGTACAGAATTTTCTGCTGGATTTCTGGAAGAGGTAGTGGCATTAATTTTAGGACAGTGAAGTTAGAGGCCAAATGAACAAGTAAATGGGGCTAAAACGTGCAATTAAATCAACCGTTTCACTCTGACAACTGGTGATTAATCACTAACAGCCTGCAAAAAGCAGCCAGTCTTTTTTGAACAAAATAAAGGAGATGCCAACATTGATTTTTTTTTAAACATTATCAGTGAGTAGGTCAAAGCTTTGGCTCTAAAGCACACCAGATGAATGGGTATGCAGATAAGTGCATTTTCAGGCAGAACCTACAATCCTGAACTGACTGTAGCTGGACTGCTCAGTAAAAACAATGAAAAACAATGCACTACTACGTCTTATCTCCCAGGACGAAGAGCGGATCAGACGTTTACCTCTCAGACCAGCCGTGCCCATGTAGCTCTTCTGCTGCTGGTAGAGCTCCCTCTGCTGGTTGGTCAGTGGCAGCGTCAGCCCCTTGCTGTTGTAGGAGCTGCATAAGCGAATCACCTGCTCGTAGGCACCTTTCATGTAGAATAGCCCCAGTTTATCCTGAATGACAATGAATAGGAAAGAACAACCTAGTTAAAAACAGAATGTGTTGTGACAATATGACATTACAAGCGTGATCTGTGAAGCATCTCCTGTCACAACAGGAGGAAGTCTGTTAAAGATGGAGGCAGCTGCTTGTAAGTAAGTGGCTTGTGTTTTCCGTTGATCACGTCTTTATCACGGTTCTCCAGCTACTGATATCTATTGATGGGGGAACGAGGTTTCGTGCACCACTGGATGGAGTTACAATATACTATCACTGGCTTTACATTCTGGTCACATCAATGTGGGATGTTCCTTTGATTTTAAAACATCCATCCTTCAATAGTCAATGGCATTACTTTCCCCACTGCTGTCAGGTGACTATTTCCCTGCTATGTGATCCCTGGGCTTGGTGGAATTTCTGCGTTATTGCCTACACATTTCTTGCCCATCACTGCAGGTACTGCATGTCCTGAGACAGTCAGCATCAATGTGCGTTTCGTACGTTTTGTAACCCTCATATATTGCATAACACCAAATCATGTGACACTAAATGTGACACCAAAGACATGTGACGGAATTAGCAACACATTGAGTAATATCGCTGCGTAAAACCACCCTAGCATCAAAATGGCATCTACTTCACATACTGATACTGCACGATAAAAGCCAGCAAAAGTGCAATAGTGTGTAGTATGTTTTTCGGATGATGCCCCCCAGGTCCACTGCTGTGACTGGCTGCACCCACCTTCTGAGTGCAGTGTACACTGCGCACGGCCATCCACTTCTGCTCCGAGGAGAACGGGTGCTCCTCTCGCCGCACGTACTCCTGCTGGACCCCCTCCAGACCCATCTGCAGAAGCCAACACAATGCAACGATCACTCCATACCTGTGAGGCTCCAGGTCTCACCATAACACTCAGCGCGTGCATGGCTCTATTGTGAAAGTACCCACCGTCCCAACTAACTGAGGGAGCATAATAATAATCAAAACAAACACAAGAGACATATTGCTGAATTAGTCACTCCCTCTTTATCTAAGCTCTATGGGTAAGAGCAAACTCTCTTCATCTGGACATTCAGAGAGCAGAGGAGGATGTCTATACAATGGAACTGGGACAGGGTGTGTCAAGGAACATGCCACTGGGACTCCTCACCAGCTGCCATTTCCATCGACACGCACGCACAAATTACAGACCCAGACAGGCCCACCAGCCCGGTCAGAAACCGGGATGGGAGACCACGAAGGGAAACACCAGTACTTGCTGGAGGTGGTTATGCAGTCTCCTTAGATGAAGCACTGACAGATCTGATGGCTATTTACTTTACCCTGGGGTGGTCCAGGGCTACGCTTAAAATACATATAACTTTACAACCTTCTGTGATTTGTACAGCTGGGATTTTTTTCATCAGCATGATGATGAGGCGCTACCCTGTCATACTGCATTGCGAAATTTCTCCACCTAGGATTCAAACCCATGACCTTCTGTCATTAATCCCTCTCATATGCATGTTTGACCTCCTTCAGAACCACAGCCCCTTGTTCCTGTCGTGTGGCTCTAAAAGGCGTTTATGTTATTTATGGGACGTGTGTTATTTCCTAGGGAGCTGAAGTCAAGCTCTCTTAGCTTTCTGCTAGGCAACCAGTCCCACAGAGAACATCATATCACTGCGATGTTCCTCTGCGCTAACATGTACTTGAGCTGACAACAGTGGCTTTCACTGTCTGGATTCAAATATGTGAGACACAACAGAAACCACTTCATGACACTGTCGCCTTTTGAAATAAATCTGTGTTCCTATCTTAATGGTTGACTTTCCCCAGTGGTCAGAGATGAGCCATTCAATATCCAAATGGACAGGAAAAATGCCATCTGCTAGCCAGTGTGACAGGAACAAGTCTGCTGGAGGTTCAGAACCACTGCCCTCGCTGTCTACACATGCCAAAAATCACAGCCCCAGCAAAAAGAACCAGTCAGACTGATGTTTTTGATCCTTCCAGTTACTTTTTTGGTAAGGAACACTAACGTGCTCTCTCAAACCACTTCCAAAAGGCCATTTCCAGAATTCTTGTAATTCTACACCTATGGAGGCTGCTCTTGAGCACAGTACCTTCATGGCCAGGGCAATGAGAGCCCCCTCTGTGGGACGTCCCATCAGGGTGTTGTTCCTGATGACCGCATCGTTGCAGATGCAGCCGGCCTAGACCAAAATGAGACAAAAAAAGGATTAGTGAGGGAAGGCCAACACAACCTGCTGTGCCATAAAAGCTTTTACCTTACCATGTCCACACAGCCTCACTTCCTCACTCACCTCCACTATTTTACTGATGGAGGAGTTGGAGAAGCCATGGACTACTTCTCCATCCAGCAGAACCTCACCAGCATTGTTGTAGCCGACCCCGGTGACCTTTGGCAGTGATACCAGTAAAACCATGAAAGGCAAAGCAAAGACAACCTACCTACACTACGATCTTTCTTAATCGTCCAATCAGACATCATAACAGTAATTCTCAGCTAACAGAAATCACGTTTAACAATGGCTAGAAAAACCCGATATTTCTGAAAGAGGTAACCTACCATTTACAGCAATGTAACAAACAGACTTACGGTGTTGCACGTCCGACTACTGACCACTCTTGGATAACAATTCTATATGTTATGGACTAAGACTATTTATGTACTTATCCATCTATGTAACTCATGTACTTCTAGAAGTTCTATATACAGTATGTCTTGGTGAGTTTAAACACTGGTTGAGAGATATGCCTGTGTTTCCTAACATCATCAGCAAAGAGCCTGTTCTCTTTCCCAGGCCTTCTTACTTCAGCATGGAGTCCATCAGAGGTGAACAAATGAGTGACCGTCATCTCGTTCTTCGTCAGGGTGCCCGTCTTGTCGGAGCAGATCACATTGCAGCAGCCTGCGCGAGCGGAGAGCAGATGTGCTGAGCAATGAGGTGTCAAACGTGTACGAGGGGAAATGAGATCAGGGCCCACAGAGGAAGGACAACTGAGAGAGAGAGAGAGCACCCAAAACGGCTCTACAGCCACTACCCATACTGTTTGAGGCATTACATGAAAATGCATGCCCGCACGCCTACAAACAATTCAATACAAAACCCTACTGATTCAATAAAATCCATTCGCATGACAGCCAGGAAAGCTGGGCTGCATTAGTGCGACCCGGGCAAATGCAGCTATTTGTTACTGCGACTGATGCATCAGCGACAGAGGCGCAGATCAATAGGAAGTGTGGAATGCTTGAGCTGCCACCCGAATGAGAATCGCTGAAAAGGCCACGTCAGGCTGACAGCCAGTCATGAGACGGCGCTGAGCTCCAGAAGGATCTCTGTGAAGCCACATGAGGAGCAAGGGGTGGGTGCCCCCGGATTCACCTCACACTGACCGCATCAGATAAACAGCACAAAGATTCTGCTTCATTACAACACATGTGATAGATGCCTGGAAGAAACCCTGAGATGGTGAATGCTAGGTCACACCGCGTGATTGTTAATCAACACAGTAAGGACGCCTGCCAGAACCACACACTTTCCAGGGGTGCGGTTTTCAAATATTGATCTTCATTGTTTGTTTTTTTTTTTTTCTTTTCTTCTTACAGGAAGCTCTAGTTATATGTTACTTAAATGTAGATTTTCTGGCAGGTGTGCATTCCTATAAGAAGTGTGAAGTGTGACGGTGTTCTGAACTCTGCATTTCTGCCCGTCACACTGTGTACACGCTCTGTAATGGGATTGAGCCAGTGGTGGCTGGAGCATGCAGGGTCCGGGCGAATTTCCTCCAGCCGCTAACGGACCATGAAATTATAATCACCGTAATTTTGCGGTCCACGCGTCACTTGACGCGACAGGCCGCAAGGGATATGGGAAGGAGCGCGAACGAACCGCGGCTCCCACTTAAGCTGCTTCCGCTACCGGCGTGTCATCCCTTTAATGCTAACAAAACTTGAAAATTAATCCTCCACACGCAACTCTTCCTCCTCTCATGGAGGACATTATAGGAGAAGTTTAGACAGGAAGCTCAAACATACTGCTAAAGCTGCTTGCATGCACCATTAAATGCAGCATGCACATATGCACATAACAAGGCTGGAATTATATACTCTTATATACACTTCCACATTTAGAGCTATTGCCATTATTGAAGCAACACTGACACCGTAGATAATCACTATCACTGTTATCATTATTTGCTTGGCAGATGGAGGTTACATATGGTAACATCAAGTGCATACACTTTCATATTACACATTTATGTGGTATTCACAGCAACAAGTCCTTCAGTGCGTTGCTCTGGGCTACAGTGCCCTACCTGAGAATGCAAACTTCTAGTCAAGCCCAACTCCTTAACAACTACACCAGCCCTCAGGGATTTAAATATTGATAGTTACATAAATGGAAAAACAACACCATTACTAAAAGATAAATCTCTGGGCCTTCTCAACAGACTTCCACAGGCGGAAAGACTTCCAGGACTTAGTGATTCAGGGACATAATCACGGACACTTGCCAATGGTGTATTAAACTACAGAGGCCTCATCCATCAATGACTGCAGGATACTGAGACATTATTCATCCTGAACAGAACAGAATTCAGCCATTTCTAATTGTGGGCCTACTGCCAGCAGCACTGAGTGAGCGTGTGAGTGTCTGTGTTGACATACCCAGAGTTTCCACGATGGGCAGCTTCTTAATGATGGCACGTTTCTTGACCATCCTCATAACGCCAAGTGCCAGGGTGACCGTCACCACGATGGGGAGGCCCTCAGGTATGGCTGCCACCGCCAGGCTGTGATGAACATAGTGATGACAGCGAGGGTGTCACGCTGATGCCCCCCCATCCCCATCCCCATCACCCCCCCCCCCCAGGCATAATTTAGGGCTGCTTTGTCAGGGGTCCACCCTCAACTCAAGGGTAGGATCTTTGTTCCATTTCTGTCTCTGAATGACATGGTAATTCCACCACCCCCTCGTGATATCATGCCTAATGCTAGTCCCAGAGGGCTACCCTCCTGAAGCTCTCTTCAACAGACTCACAATCTCAGAGCAGGGAAGGGCAGCTAAATTAGTTCAGTTACGGTAGTAATGAACTGAATCAAGTGGTTAAGCACTTGGAAAGGGAGAAAAATCCTTTAACCCTTGAATGTGGGCCCCCAGGAGCAGTATAGACTACAATTCGCTTATGAGCTTATACCTGATGAAGATCAATATACTCCAACATGACAGCAAACTTTATGACAATGTAATAAGTGGTCATTTACACCATTTCATATCAGATGCTTCCATGTTTGAAATATGCAAAAATATTCTGAACCCCTGAAAGAGTGTGTTACCTAACACCGATGGTGAACATGTCCAATATATGCTTCCCCTGCAGCCATCCAACCAGCATGATGACTCCTGAAATACACCAAGGCATCATGTGAGGCAAAAAGGTCAAAAACAATGCAAGTCGACCAATCACTAGCTCTAGTTCTAATTACATTACTCATCTTATATTGGACGCATTTGTTATAGTGGGATAATGACTGAAGAAACACTGGCTGAATACTGATCACCATAAAAGCCAAGGGTATGCTGACAGTGCCTCACCAATAATGCCAACAAATGAGTGCAATTATATGCTAATATGTAATTATTTATGTACAACTAATGTAACTCTGTCATTTTAGAGCAGAAAATGTTACCTATGATTCCAAAGGAATAGAGAGAGAGCTGTTTCCCCAGGAGATCCATGCTTTTTTGTAAAGGGGTTTTGGGGGCCTGTTAATGAAATGAAAAACAGCAGAAAATCACAAACCACAACAGAAGATGCATGTGGGGGACTTTTTAAAAGGACAAAGACAAGATTTATTCATACTAGGCATTACATGATATATCATTTTGCATCACATTAATTTAATTTCACAAACAGGGATGGGCACACAGACACATGCAGACGCAGACAGACGCAGAGGACTGAGACCCAGCACAGGCACACGCACGCGTATGCACACCTCCGCTGCTTCAGAAAGGTGTAACTTACCTCTTCGGCTTGCATCATCTTGAAAACCTCTCCAAATTCAGAGTTCTCCCCTGTTCCAATGACAATGCCCTGCAAAACACAATGCAATCGAAATGCAAAATACAACCACAAA
This sequence comes from Megalops cyprinoides, assembly GCF_013368585.1. NCBI lineage: Eukaryota > Metazoa > Chordata > Actinopteri > Elopiformes > Megalopidae > Megalops > Megalops cyprinoides. The sequence continues at coordinate 22,544,834 of NC_050592.1, forward strand.
TGACAAGAAAACATCTGAATGGCTAATTAAACTGTCACCTTTTTCTTTTTCTCCACACAAGTTTTGCAAAATCTCATTCAGCACATAAGGCAAAATGATTGCGAGGGTATTAAACCTTCGGGGTGGGGACAGTACCTTAGCTTTGCCACAGCGCACCAGAGTCCCCATGAAGGCCACATTGCTGCGGGACGTGATATCCCCATTGGTGGCTGCTGGCTGGGGGGCTGTGGACTTCGAGCAGGGGGTAGTCTCTCCTGTGAGACTGGACTCATCCACAGACAGGTCAACAGCCTGCAGGGTGGAGGGAATGAATCAGGGAACAGTGCAGTCACCCTCTGAGGAAGGTCACATTTAGCAGAGGTTGAAATCAAATGCTATTTCAGGCACAGAGAGATCTCCAGAGTATGATTCAAGCCAGTTCTAAAATCATTCTAAAAATCCTTTATTAAGGGTAAAAAAAAAGGCCCTGGGACTGCAGAGCACTCTGGGATAGTATAACTGGAGCAGTGGAGGCGTTCTGCATGTACTCTACGCCACTATTTCAATATATTTCTATGATAAAACAAGAAATGAATCTTCACATCGGCTGAACTGTACAATAAAGGTGTGTAACTGACAATAAGGTACAGTCAAGAAGTAAAACTTCAAAGACACAAAGTAAGAAAAATGCTGTATTTAATTAAACATATAGTGCACACGTAAGGTGTAAACATGTCAGGTCAAAGAGCTAGTTTCACACTGCATCTAAGCATTGAAAGTGGGCAAAAAATGCTTGCACCTTGCAAATGCACTTTGCACTCTGTTCTTATATTTTTATCTGAGAAACTCTCTGTAGTCAAGCTGTGTGACAATTTTCCCCTTGAAAAGATAACGTGAAGTCTGAAGCATGGTGCCTTGCACTTGCGTAGCTGATGTGAGTATGCGGACCACGGAGGGGAGAATGGTGAGATCACTACCTCGAAGAGGCGCAGGTCAGCTGGGACCCTCTCCCCCACAGACAGGCAGACTGTGTCCCCTGGGACCAGCTCTCGTGCCAACAGGTGCTCCAGGTGTCCTTCCCGTATGCTGGAAATGACCAGAGCAGAGGGGGTGGGTGGGTCAGTGGCAGAGCACAGGGAGGCCGATACGGCTCTACTCCACAATAATGACTGTAGTATGGTGGGGGTGGCGATGATTATGTAGGCATGGGACCAAAACCAGCATGTTAGCCTGGTTCTCTTTGACACAAGCAGCACAGCTAAGCATACACCATCATGGGGAGGAAACAGCTGACCATAACCTAGGTCAAGCGTAGGTTAACAGGCACAAGGAAAATAAATAAGGACTCAAAGAAAACATCATAAATGTCTAGAAAAAAACAGGTTGTTTCAGTGATTCCAGTGCTGGGCTATATTCCCTGGCTCAGAGTTCAGTGGGCTGTGGCTTTGATAACTCCACAGCACAGCCCCCGTCAGACAGCACCGAGAGAGCAAGGAGAGAGGTGCCCTGTGCGGCGTGGGCCCTGGCTGCATTTGAAGTGCAAATAGCCAGCCGCGGGTCATGTTTGAAGTGGAAATGAAACGCCCTCTGTCTCACTCTTTCTCTCCCCCCCGCCCCGTGCAGACAGCTTTGCTCCTGGGCTCTGCAGCTCGGATCCGTCTCTCATTCGCACAGTGGGGGAGGCGGCGTCGAGCCTTTCCCGGCTGCTCCGTGATAACTGCTCGTTTGAACCCGGCTTGCCTCGTCAGTAAAACCGCCCACTGAATGCAGTGGGAGCCGGCAGCCTGTGCCGTTTGCATGTTGTAGTCCCCTGTGTGCAAGTCTGTCTTCCACAGCCTGATTGTATCGTGTATGCTAAGGTCAAACAGGCCTACAGATTGCTCTTAAATAGATTCTTGTGTATGATGGCACTTATAACGCACATGGATCCCTGATATGTTTCCTCTAGAAGGTCGTCCTTCGTAAAGACATACTCTTATGTGTTCCTGTGTGTTATCCACACGCACACATACATTCCTGTGTGTGGGTGTGGGTGTGTATGTGTGCGCGTGCGCACGTGTATGTGCGTGTTCTCCGATCTCTCCCACTTCCTCCTGTGTACGCGTTCTGGTCTCCTGTAATTTCCTACGTGTTGCGTGTTTGCCATGTTTCTGGAACAGCCCCACTCACCAGTGGCATTCTGGAGGCACCAGTTTCCCCAGCTCCTCCAGGGACTTTTCTGAGCGATACTCCTGTGGAGGCAGAGTAAGCACAGAGCCACGTCACCCCTGCACCACTCTCTCCAGACTCTCCACAGACAGGACTCACAGCAAGCTCCTGTGGGCCTTTCCTCTCCAACATATGACATACTTTTAAAAGCATGCAAGTGTGTATCTCTTTCCAACTCATTTAGAACACACAAAAAAGCTATTATTTTCACTACAATCTCTGGATATGCCAACATAAATGCGAGATGGTTCAAGAGAGGGCTGGACCTTACCTGTACAAAGGCAACTGTAACAACAATAATAATGGCCTGTTCAAGAAACACAAAGAGAGACGTAAGTTTGCGGGAAAAAGACAAACAAAACAAAGTGACTGTAAAGCGAAACGGGAAGAAGAGAGGTGGCATTTACCACGGTGATGCTGACGGCATCGTCGAACTGTCGCATTAGCACACTGATGACGGCCGACGCCAGCAGTAACATGATGAGAGGGTCTTTGAACTGCAGGAAACAGAGGAGGGAGCAAGAGGGGTCAGAGTCCCACACAATCATTTTCGCGATTCTGCTGCGACAAAATCAATGCCGCGCGGTTTAAAAGGACATCAGTACTGTGGCGACAAGCAATTAGTGCCGGTGGCTGCAAACTGGCTGGCCGTTTGTACTACAGAGACTGAAATATCTGCCTGCTTGGGTCCAAGTTCACGCCAAGGTTAGAGATGCATTTGATCAGGGATGGGGGAGTAAAGTTTCACAAGCTGAATAATTTGTGGAGCTTTCACATGCTATCAATGACTCACTGATTTCAGCCAATCATTGTGTTTTGCTGAAGAGAACAAAGATTCCTGATTAGATCACAGAGGTCAGTGAATAACAGAATACAGTAGCTCCGACCATGATGGACTTTGCAAAACCATGCATTCTAAACCATGCATTCTAAATTGTATCCTTCTGCCTCCTATTTCAGCATGGAAACCTACAGCTCGCCCATGTTTGGGATGGGTACATTACAAATCAACCACGACAACATTTTTGTCATTATTCTTGTCATTTTCTAAGACAGTTGCGTTAGCTGAGGAATTGTCACTAGAAGCTTTCTACCCAAATCGACCCAAAATAATCCAGAGCTGATGATTCATAACTTTGTTTATTTGCATATTCCAGTATCAGAAAATATCCTCAGTTTATTCATAGCTAAATATTTGGTAGCATATATAAAGTAAATATGAAAATGATGTACCATTCCTCCACCTGCCAAAATCCTCTGATCGTGACTGCCTACATGCAAAAAAGAGACAAATGACCAACTTCATGTCAAGGCTGGAGCCCAACAGCTTACACCCAAGGCAAAAAAAGTGGATCATTTAAATGGTGCCTGTAGCTTTCACAAACTACATTGTAACTGACTAGTCTCAATCCAATTTCCTCACAAGCAAAGTGCTTTGAATCACACAAGGGCGAACATGATTTGTCTGGGAAATTGATGTTCTCAGATTTGCATGTCTCTGGTAACTAGCAATTACTGTAGAAATGCTACACAGACGTGATTATTTCCTTTGACTGTGTAATTGAGGAGAACTCTAAACAGACAAATTGAGGAGTACACAGCAATTAGCGTGCTAGACTTGTAAAGAGGATAGTACCGCTGGTTCAAAGGACATGATTGATCCTCAGACAGAAATATGAAACTCAGTCCTTCCTCATTGCTGGAATACCTCCCCCACCTTTGTTTTTAACCTAGACAGGCTAGTATGCCTAGGTCTACATTTGATGTCTTTTCTCCAACATTTAATTAACAAACATTATGCAATATTGAATGTAAAATGTGTCCTTGATAATATAGCTAATATATCTATGGTTCTGCTTATGACATGCACCATGAAGTCACTTTTCCGCTTTTGTGCAACATTAAAATGAAATCGTACTTCATTTGAGCTTAACTGAAAGTCATTAAAACACTAACATGATAAACGGTTCTGTTCTTCGTCAAAGCACAGCAAACACCCTTGAATCACAAATTGAATTTGTTACATAGCCAAAAGCACCAAACAAAACGGCACAGAGAGTGAAGGCAGATCAGACGCCAGCTTAATGCGGTGTACTACTTTTGCGCATTGTGCTAAAAATACTACTGAGAATTTTACCCAGAAAAAAGTAGATTAGACCCGTGTTTCTACTGCCTCTGCTCGCTTTGAGAGCATGCTATTTTGATGGGTGACGTGTGATCAAACGTTGGGGGGGGGGGGGGGGGGTGGAGTGACGCCGACACAAAAGAAGCGCGGCGCGGGGTTTTAAGACGCAGGTGCATCCGAGCCCCTGTACCATTTGGGATTGACACATGAAAAGCCGGGGCTCTGTGTTGCTTTAATGGTGAGCAAGCGAGGAACACAGTTGCCCCGACAGCGTCCTGCAGCCGCTACCCAGCTCTAGCGCTTAAACACGACAGAACGTGTGTCAGGGTTCAAATCACGGCATGGAAAATCAGCTAACACAGCAGTCCATTTCTGATGAAGAAATGCACACACAGCGTGCTAAGGCCAGTCCGTTTCGGAGATCTGCTCCTGAAACTCTCTGAAGGGTCATTTACAAACAAAAACAGGGTCTGGAAAACACTGGTAATGGACACTGTTATTTGTTTCCTGAAACACAATAAATCAATTGTAGAGGGCATGTTTTCCCTAAGAAGCATGCCTGCCATCCAACAGCACAATCTCCCAGTCAGACATCAAAGCCAATGCTGTTCTGGTCTATTACAATTTGTTTAAAAAAAAAAAAACAGCTCCGATACAGGGTACAGGTTGCTGTTCTGCCAGTTCCAGCTTTCTAGTTTCATTATGCATAAACATACTGCACTCTGATGGGATTTTTTTTATCACTTTACCAAAAACATGCCAATATGTTAAAATATTTCATTCTTTTAACCATGTTTCACTAGAAATATGCATATATACTTGTACAGGTTTTGAAATTACTTTGGTCTGTGCACCTGTCTTTAATCTGTACTCTTAAATAGAAGTAAAATTTATTTCTATTAAAAATTTATCCCACCATAACGACAAAACAAAAGAAAAAAAGAAGAAAAAAAAGTGAATAAAAACATTTGTATATGGCTAGACTGCTTAATACAGGCATCCAAACAAGTCCAAATTTTCGAATACATATTTTCTCCCAGAGGAATTATGGTGCAACCAACGCACCAACTGGCTGCATATTATGACTCATGGCGAGCACAGTAATTAATTTTTTTAATCTTTGTTACTGGGTGCAAGTGAAAGCTCTACATTAGCAGAGTCTCCTGGCCTAAGTGTAACAGGCGTGGGCTGCTAGCCCTGGACTGTTACTGTGAGAGGTGCTAACAGGTCTCTCCAGGCAGCCGAAGCAGAGGACGACAGAGGGTCGTGTGAAAAAGCATTTCTGCACTGGGGTTTGTGTGGAAACAAAGGGAAAAAAATCTCTCAGCCTGAATGCCCCATATTTAGCAGATAACCAGGACGTTTGTGGTCACAAAGGACTGGAAAGTGTCCGGGATAGTTTGTTCCCTCCAGCTAGGCCATAGACAACTTTGTCCTACTATTAAAAGTGCCAGGATATGTAGTGAAAGGTGGCTGGACAGATTCACTCCATTCCTGGTATGACTGGTATGCTCTCCTGCAAAAACTCAAGTGTTCAAAACTCAAAAATTCAACCTTTTAACCTAGTAAGGCAGGGGATGTCAACCTCAGCTACTGGGGGGCTGGTGTGCATTCTAGTTTTCACTCCAACCACTTCTCCTGATTCTATATCCCATCAGTCAGCAGACATTCTTTCATTTGTATATTTTTACATAAAAAACACAAAATGATACATTGCAGTTGCAGTATATGCAAATATATTTGTTTATTTATATTGCAGTAAATATTTCATTGTAGTGTATTTTTGGAAATGCATGATTAACTGTTTGTACCAATAATGTCAGAGAAACTGGTTTGAACCAAACCTTATATCCCGTGCATATGCAGCATTCCTGAAATTGATTTAAATACCCCTTCACTGCATCATAAGCAGGATTTAATACAAAGAGAACTGGAAAAACCAGAACCAAGTATTCAAACAATTTCAACATTGATACAGCCGCTAAATACATTCACATGAAGCACAGTATCTGAATTGTTGGGTTAATCAGGGTACATTTTTTCCTGTTTTTCACCAAATTTACAGTTTCTTTTATCAGGTTCTTCTCAGATTAGGTGTACTTTATGGCATTATCTAATGTTTTACCCTATGTGCTTGGACCCAGTCTGGCAGAAAGGTGCTATTTCACCTGTCTTAGCATAAGAGCACCAGCTCACGCTCACCTGGGAAATGTACTTCTTCCATAGCGGCTCATCCTCGCTGATGTCAAACTCATTCCAGCCATGGTAAGCACGGCGACGAGATACCTCACTGTGGTTCAGGCCGAACTGTAGGTCCGCCTAGCAGGGGGACACAGAAGCAGAGATCGCTAATGAGGGAATGAGGTGGCCAGTCGTGACCAAGACAGCGCTGAAGAGGGAATGAAGTGGCAAATAGCGACCAAGACTAGCACTACTGAGAGAATGCTGTGGCCAGTTGTAACCATGCCAGTGGTCATGAAGGAATGACGTAGCTAATCGCGACCAAAAACAGGGCCAATGAGGCCAGTTGTTACCATGACGGCGGTGATCGGCTGATGCCACATGAGTAACTCCAGTGGAATTCAAATGGAATAACTTTTGACAGACAGCTGTTAACCACTCCATGGCAAGTTCTCTCAGGACATGAGAAAGGTGACTGGGTGGCTTCTGAATGGCTCACAGAGTAAAATTGCTCATTTCAAGCGCAAGCTGAGTCCTTTGGTCTGGGTTTGAAACCAGGCTTACACTCCGATGGCATTGCCTCCTGGTGCACCATGGGAAGAGCACATGTATCAGGACTGCATGTGCCTCAATCTGTGCTGCTGCGTGGGTTCAGTGGTTGTCACTGTGCTGTTGACAAGATTAAACGGATAACTGCTGACTACTAAAGCTGGATCAAAAAATGGGAAAAATAAAGAAAAAAACTGACTGGTTGCCTGTTTGTTACATGAATGTGTGTGGGTCTGTGCATTTTCAAGTTTGTTATGCATGTGTGTCAGAAAGAGTCTTCATGTCTTCAGTCTTCAATACGCCACATGCATATGGGTTTGCCCATAAACAACTTTCTGCTCTGATATCACAGCATACTGATATGTTGTGATATACTGTCTTTCTATGAACTGTACAGAGATCCATCATTATTTAGTTGTTGGGATATGATGACGTGTACTCCAGTGCTACCCCATTATAATGTTGCTGTCATTTCTAATTATGAGGTTTAGCTGTACAGAGAAAAGGACATTAATGACAAGAAAAAAATGGCATCCACAGTATCAACACATTTCACTATGTACTATTGCCATATTCACAGCATTTAATTACATTACACTACATTATCTTCATTTAGCAGACACTCTTATGCAGATTGATTTGCTTCCAGCCACTATGCATGTAATAAAGTGGCAAAAGTTATAAGGGGGCATGAATCACCCTAAAGTGCGTGTCAATTCACCTGCAGTAAACACGCCACTTCATTCACCGGTAGTTCACTGGCTTTTTTCGATGTTAAAACCGGAACCATTGTCTCATCTTCACAGTGGGGTAACTCTTCACCAAGCTGGAGAGGAAAAAAAAAAGAAGAGATCACGTGACATTACATATTTGAACAGACTTTATGTAGCTGCAACGCTTGCAGCAAAATGCAGCCCTCGACTGTACAACAGATGGAGTTTGAACCTATGACCCTGCCCTCTTTCTGCTGCAGAGCATACCACTGCACACTAGAGCACACAAAGACAAACACATGAAGCTGCGTTTACAAAAAGCATCCCTCGAGGGAGGAAATATCAGCCATACATCTTCGTTATCACTACAGCCATTAACAAAGAATCAATTTTGAGAAAAATCTATATCCTAGGCCTCCATAAAACCTTACCATAAATAATACAATCAAAACATTAATCCCCTGTGTTGGCAGATTGGAGAGCATAACACTAGAATGCAAACTGAGAGATTAGGCTGTCCGATTATTGTACAGGAGGAGACTTCAACCCCTGTTAGCTCAGAGCTTTACTAAATATCAATACACTAATGCAACTGCGACCATTGCTCCATATGTCATGACAACAGTTAGTGGAGGGGATGCAGAGCCTTGCAGTAGATCCAGGCAATGGCAGACTCAGACAGCCTTGGTTAAACACAGCACTGAGACTGCTGGTCACCAGATGGACAGACTGGTACAATGAAGACCCTGTGATGACTGTGAAAAGGGCCTTGTATGGAGCTGTCAGGGGACTGAGTGTAGGGCTTTGTATTGGACTATCTGGCACGACCCTTGCGATACTACACATCATGACACAAGGGTCACAGTGTGACATGCATCGCAATACAGGACTAATGCACAGTGCACATTGCAACATAGGCCTAATCACTGTGCGCATAACCCTGTATTCACTGTAGAAAACACGTAAATACACTTTTATTATAAAATTGTAACAAACAGATTTAGATAATTTTAGCCAATTTAAAAGGATTACAAATATTGCTTTGACAGGTACAAAATATACCCACACATGTAATACTGGCACAGAGGTAGTACAAAAGATCCTAATATTGCCATAGCTAACTGTATTGTTAAACTGAGTGACATAATGGAAGGTAGGCCATGGGGGAAGGTGTGTATGTACAATAATATGCAGGCAAACACAGCAAGTGTGGTCCCCAAGGAAAACCACTGTGTATTTATTAGTCAGCAAAAAGAAAACAAGCACACCAGATTCCCCATTTACAGCACTTACACACAAAGAAAAAAAAAAGCTATCATCCCTGGAGCCTAACTAACATAAGGGTCAGGCCCAAACTAGTCCTCCAGGCAGTGAGGAGACACAAACAGGTGTAACCCAAGGCAATGAGCAGGTAGTTGTCTGCAAAAATGTCAAACAAAATCTCCTTGGTCCAAACAATCACCACACTGTTGCGCTTCTACACTTCCCACACCCAACACAGGTGTTTGACGTCTTTTGTAAGCCTTTAATTGGAGCCATTAAGTACAGCTGTGGCTGGTCTTTCTGCTGCTCTTGGGTGGGAGGGAGGTCGCAGCCGATAGTGTGTTAGGTGCCGCCCCTCTGTGATAGCCGCTCTGCTTTCGTCACAACCGCCTCAGTTCTAGAGTGGTGCAGCTACTACACAGTGGCCGCTCACAGCCGAGTGAACGTCCGAGTGTGTTCTCAGTTCTAAAGAATGATTGCATTTCACTGCATTGTTTTACCCCACTTTTGTCAAGCTTACATTAAGACCAACTATGAGCAAAGGCAACCACCGCAGGGATAAAACTTCTTTGGTATCGAAGAATCAGTCTACAAATGCTTTCACAATATTGATTATTTTTAAGGCCAGGTTTTAAGCAGATTAAATCAGCACTCCATCATACAGGATTAAAAGATTTTTTTCCAGAAAATAAAAGCATACTGTGTGAGAAAATGAAATGGATGTCACATTCATCTCCAAACACAGCAGTGTGTATATAAGCCTTGCAATAATAAAGAAACCTTAAGAATGATAAAAGAGGTCATCTACGCAAAGGAACAATGAAAGAGAATGGTGACGGCTATGATGTTAAAACCATAAAAGTAAATCTGCGACTGGGCAACAACTAACTAAAAAAGTGCTCCTGTTTCACAAAAGCACATCTCAGATTATTAAGGACAATAATGCAAAGATGAGAAATTCTAGAGGTTTTGTGCATTAAAAAAGGTAGGAGGGGGTGTTCTGTCCAGGGTCACAGGGAACGAAAATGCAGGGGGTCTCTGAAACACAGTGCAGTGTAGCAGTGTAATGTTGCGCTTTTTCACTTGACAGAGGCAAGTTTGGTCCCGGTGTGGAGTGAACACGCCATACAACACCTCCCTCATGCCACAAGCACAGCATGCCACTGGCACACAACGATAACGTATAATTAAATACCTGGCTGAACTGGAACCATCACTCCTCCAGAATCAAAGACCACACCGACTTGTCACACCATAGCTCCAACATCGAGCTGGGGGCCAATCAATTTGACATTAAGAACTGAAATAGTGTACTGATGTTAGGACCTAATGATAATTGTGCATTTGGGGGTCAGCTATGGCTACAAAACCACCCCAATAACCAACCAATAAGTAAACAATGATAATTGCAAAGACTGCTACACTACTAGCTAGCTACCTTGATAAAGACAAGTCATTAAAGACATTTTAAATTATAACTATTTAGATGAACTTTTCAAACCTATTTCAAACATCTCTTCACCTTCTCTTCTCTTCTCTTTAATTCAGCAGTGGGCGGCAGTGTCTCATAGTGGTTAAGCAGCAGAATCAAAAGGTCGCCAGTTCAATTCCCCACTGGGGCGTTGCTGTTGTACCCTTGGGCAAGGTACCTAACCCAAAATGACCTCAGTAAAATATACAGCTGTATAAATGGATAACATTGTAAAAAAAAAAAAAAAAAAACCTGTAAGTCACTCTGGATAAGAGCATTTGCTAAATGTCAACAACGTAATACAAGCTTGTTTTTACACATGGTACTTACAGTACAGCCTGCAACAGTTACTAGAAATGTTACTTACGCCTATATTGCACAGAGGCACTCCATTTTGACACATTCAGTTTAAATTACCTAAAAATTACACAAACAATTGCGGTGGTGGATATCATACGAGTGGTATTTCGCCTCTGAACTTCCTATGTCCCCCGTAAAGTATTGCTTTCTCAGCAGAGTATCTGACATAACAATTGAGGTTGACAACCGATTTAACGGTAGTCCACTGTCAACAAAAAGAGAAGGCCGGCAAAACAAACAGTTCCTCCAGCTTTTTTCCAGGAACCGCTGAGTACAGTTACCTGCACAATGTGTGCGTTGCATCTGGATGTAGATGCAGATACAGACAAACCCTTGTATCAAAACTCACAAGGTTAAACAGACAGTGTTTAATAGTTTCACCTGCCTCATCATCACGAAAGCCAATGTAAGCTTTGCTGGTATAGATGACGGTAGAATGACAAGCATGCAGCAGCACATCCGTGTAAAGTGACATATTCATTTCCCATATATTAAAAACATTCTTTTATTCTAACCTACTTAAAGAAAGCCTTGCACAAGCTTCTATGCCACTTGAACCTTGAACGTACCACAACCATTTACCATCCCCAATTGTGTATTTATGTCAATATAATAGACGTTTCTGCACAATTCAAATATTTGCCAACCATGTCTTAACTAAATAAAGATGCTAGTTTTACAGAGTGTCGCTTTCATAAAACAGGACATAAGGGTAATTAAGATGGCATGCAGCTCTCACATTCAACACACAACGGAAATGAAAGGCAAATTTTCAAATGTACACAAATAACATCACCATGGAGCAGGTGTATTGCAAGGTAAATTATCAAACTTGTTCATCCTCGTGCTTCTCACAACTTTCACAATGACGCAAACAAAAAAAAAAGGGTTATAAAGAAGACGTTCTTTGTTGACAGGGTTTGGACTCAATCCCATGAAAAGGTATGGATGAATAGCAGGTGAGACGCCCTTTCAGACACCCCCACGGTATTCTTGTAAATGTTTTTCTTTGGTGTGGATCTCACATGTTTAATATCAACATAGCTACCGCCTTTCAAACATATTAAAAGGATGCTTTCCTCTTGAGAAATAGCATCTGTGCTGACCGTGAACAGACTGGGCCCCTTGTTGGGCAGCATAGGAAGAAAAGAACACCTCAACATTTCAACACAAAGAGTTATCCACTTGCCCTTTTTCAAAATGGACCAGTATACCTAACAACAAATCCATAGACTCATTCAAGTTCATTGGGAGCTGATGTCTTGCTCTGTCACGGCTGTAACAGCATTAGAAGAGTATTCTTACTAGCATGAATTAAAAGCAACAATGGCACATGCCAAACCTCCGCAATTGACAATGCATACATTTCAAGATTACACACAACATTCAACACAAATGTCTGAAGAAAATCTTGCGGCTGGTCTGTACAAAATTGGCAAAACGGACAGGACTTAATTCAAAATGAAATGTACCAAGGTAATTGATCTCATACAATTTCCCTCGGTACTTGTCCTAAATGAAAAATGTGGCTTGTCATTTAGGCATTTAACTGCCGATCTGGGGTAGCTTAGGGAGGTAATCACTGCTGTAATAGAAGGTGCTGGCCCAGGCCTGCTACGCTACGTTGCCCTCTTTTCCTGAATAAACCATGACAACTGTTAAATCTGCCGAGGAGTGCCCATCCAGTCCTCAGCAGAAATCATCATCTCCGACACCGAGAAATACCTGCTCTCCTTCCTGTCATCCCCGAAGGCCCTGGATCCTGTCCATGTCCGTAGCAGACAATCTGCACCATCAATGGCGTCCCTCACTTCACTGACCCCCTGACTCTCTTCTCAGGGAGAACATAAAGCCTCTTGCAGAAGGACCCGGATTCTTTGCCAGAGAGGATTCCGGCTAATTAAAACTGACACAGGCTTTAACCTGGATCAGATTCTCCTTCTCCCTCTGTCTGCCACTTTAGAGTAATGAATGGATGTGTTCGCACTATACCATAGAAGCATTACAGCAACTGTAGGGCACCTGAGGTTACATGCTGATAGATTAAGTATTTTGTGTCCTTGCTACACCCAACCAAATATTATCCCTGAATTTAAATACTATGAGCTAGCTTGCTTTAAAGCTCCATTTCCATATGTTCCATATGAGGTAGGCATTGATCATTTTCCAGTAATTAGCCCCACCTGCCCCCAAAAGTATACTTTTTAAAGTAACACTGCCCCAGCTGGCAATATGTACACATCTTGATGTATGCATCAACAGCTGCACATTTTGCACTGCAGCTAAGTTATAAAAAATGACAACACTCAAAATGGCCTCTCTCCTCTTTACATTCTTTATCCTTTATTTAAAGGTTGGAGAGCCATAAAAGAGTAGTATTATTACCATCACTTTTGCCGACAAGGTCATCTTCATCAGCACAATCATTTTCAAACCGAGCTTCCTTCTCATTGTCAAAGCTGGCAACTTCTACAAAACAGGGTCCATAAATGACTTGCTGCAGCAGCTTGTACATGTGGCCACTTGACAACTTCTCTCTTACCAGCACTCCTCTAACAGACAGCCCCTCTTACAGCTCAAGCAGCTGTCTTACTAAGGTAATTCAAAAATGATCTGCAGCTGGTCTGTCTTCTTTCCCAGAGCCACTGGCAGCACTGCAGTCACTGAGTGCACAGGTTACAGCTTCAGGAGACTGAGCCCATGATGCTCAGTTATTCATGCTCGCACTGGAAACACAGCTACGCAGAACCGGCATGCTGTTGCTTTGTGTCACTGTGGGCTAAGGGAATAAGACCAGCTGAACAGTACAGTGATCAAGCTTTACCTCCCACCATGCAGCCTTGGCCTTTCCCCTTTGGATTATCACCTGTTTGGACCTCTGAAATAAGCTTTAAGAGGCCTTAGATTTGCCAATGACAACGAGCAGTAGGAGGCACAGGCTAAATAAAAGAGGTCTTGCGTGAACTGCTTGGTGCACAGCCAAGCCCTAGTAGTAATCAAACGTTTATGCTAGTATGCTGAGAGTCAAGTTGACCGTGTGGAAAAATGCGGCCAAAACTGACATACAAGTGTGAAACCAAACTGAAATATTGCAGACAATTACTGACTTGGCAGCTGTAGACTTGACATCATAGCAAATTAAACAAATTAGTGTTGTTTCTCAGAAAACCAACTGCCTAACCGATCCTCTGAAAGCATTCCCCTCTCACTATAACACGTAAACCTTGAATGTATGAACAAAAGCCACACTATTCCACAACAGACTCCTGCGCTTATGAGGGTGATGCTTCACAAAAAGGCCTAATTTCTTTGTTTGCTACCTCATTTCTTTGCAACTTCATTTCAACATCTCTGTCCTTTTTGCTGGAATACTGTGACTCCACATTCACTGTGTCTCCATGCCGGGTTTTACCATGGCCCTGGTTCAATGGGTGCTCTAAACCGTAAAACTAGGCCTACTTGATAAATCACCGGCAAAGCTGCGTCCACTGAGAGAATGCTACTGTTTCTGAGCCCTGAGCTAAATAGGACCAAGCTTGTTTTCTCACCCATAAGCAATGATATTCAGTTTGACCCCGATGTGTGTTTCCCTGTGACACAACTGGGTCAAAGAAGAGTCCAAGGCTACTGTTCATTTGCCGAACAGAATTGATTTCCAACTGATATTGCTGGTTTGCCAAGCTGCCATGTGGTTTAAAAAGTAAACTCACTGCATGTAGGCTCCAGCCCCTCTTTGTTCGCCTGTATCGCCATCACCAATATTAAATAGTGTGAGTTGGAAGTATGGAGTGGGAAAGTGCACATTTTCTGTGCTTTAGTCAACATCTTAATGGAGAAAAACACACCAAGTAATGTCACTGTCATAGTGGTAAAACATTATTACTGCCGCTCAATTCCGAGGGAGCTGCCTGCTCATTGAATGAGTCAGAGGCAACTGTTCCCTGTCCTGTTTCCTGCAGATACAGCCAAAAAAAGTTCTATGAAGCCCCTCCACAGGTCAAATGAGCACAGCAAAAGTCATTCATTTTTAAACGAAAGTAGGACACTTGCTGTGAACCCCTGTGAGCCATGTAAACGATTCCCTGTTTTAACCAGTACTGGCAGGCTGCTATCTCTGTTAGTAGCTGTTGTACATATTGTATGTGTGACATGAGCTTATAAACCCCATAAACCCTGCCTGAGATGTTGAACGGAGATCAACTGGGGTTCCTACTAAAGTAAAGGAGAGACCCACCTGTGATGCAAAAATACAGGCAGCTTTGTTTACTGATGAAATATTCCGAACACTGAAATTGAATATCTTCCTGTACACAGCAAAACAAACAAGAAGCTTCTACATGGAAAAACGACCTAACTACTATGCAGCAAATGAGGAGAGCTCATACGGCCTCGGTTTGCAATGTTTGTGGTCTTAGGGGTGAGGCAAGACCCCAATTGCCCAGGACACCATGATCCCTTTCTGTCCCTGGCAGCCCTTGCCTTTCTGCAGATCACAAGAGAGCCTGGGTGGCCACACTAGTAATTTTCAATGGAAGCATTCTTCATTTTAACTTGCCGTAAAGTGCAGCAGAGAGCGAAAGCAGAAACAACAGAAACAAAGAGATAGCCAGAAAGAAAGCAAACAAAGAGACAGCGAAAGAGAGTGAGAGAAGAAGGAAGGAGGTATAAAACCTGTTTCAACATTAACTGCCAGTTGCCCTGGCATCTTGGAAGTATTCAACAATATGAGAGGTTACTCTATATTCCCCCCCAAACACACAAAGAAACCTATATGGGTCT
Organism: Megalops cyprinoides; assembly: GCF_013368585.1. NCBI lineage: Eukaryota > Metazoa > Chordata > Actinopteri > Elopiformes > Megalopidae > Megalops > Megalops cyprinoides. The sequence goes on from NC_050592.1 coordinate 22,560,462, forward strand.
ACATTAAGAGAGCAATGAAGCACACTCTCTGCTTTTTGTCCCATTTTTTATTTTCCCATTACAGCACAGCCATGTTTCATTAACACATGCCAACGTCCAGCAGCTGCAAGGGAGGGGGGTGTCTTGGCAATCTGTGCTATTTCAGCACTTCAACCTCTCGGACTATTTTTAGAAGTCACTCTACTTAGTTGGAATGTAAATTGTTCAATGGTGGCTCAGTTAATGCCTACAGTGCAGGTTTCACAAAGATAAAGTCAACAAGAATCAAACAAAACAACTGAGGAAACGAGGAAAAAAAAACCCACATTGTTAGATTCACAGAGTGCAGACATAAGGATTTCCATGAAATAGGCATGTTTCTTTTGCATAGGGCAACCTGAACTTTGAGATACACAGTCAAATTCCCATTAGAGTCCTACTAGTGTCATATAGCAAAACAGAAATTTCAGTACTGCTAAGGAAGACTAATGAGAATTACAGAGGCCCCTTATTCACTGTTCTTTTAACAGGACCTTTGCAGTGTAGCCAATGTTTTTTCAATTGATAATGCATTTGCTCACTATCTACCTACCTAGACCCTAACAAAAGAATTTTCACAAAAATGATGTGCAGGTATTCCAGTTTAGTGACATGTTTAGAGATAAAGACGCCATTCTTGTTTCCTGAAGCCTTTCAGATCTCATCTTTAGTGAGTAGGTTCAGGGTAAATAACACACCAGTGGCAGACAAAGCTTTTTCATGAGTGCAACCGTGTGCAAACACCTTGTGTTAGTACAAATCTCACACTGTCTGTAATTCATGAATATTCTGTTCCTGGAGGACACTCCTAGAATACACACTGGGGAATAAACATTCAACAGCACCAAGGACTGCACTTTAAAACTCTTTTCTATGGGTAGGCCCCATATGGCCACTGTAGAATTACACTGAAAAAAACACACCGCTGCACATCAGCTAAAGATAGGCAGGTGCCACTAAAATGTCCACAGTGTTCCACTGTTAACACTTGTGTACACAGTGTTCAATCCACAGGAACACAGCCGTGCTCATTACCGGTGCCTTGGGCTGTGTAAGAGGGCAGGGGGTGGCAGGTCGCCGGAGCCCTCAGCTGGCGGTGCCGACAGCATGACAGCTCTATGCCTCCCCCTCCATCAAAAGCTCTCATTAGAGTTCTGGCCAGAGTGGGGGGCACGGTGTCAAAATAAGGACGCAGGTTCAACACCTGTTTCACACTGGGAGAGACGCGATTCGGAGAGCTGCGAGACACGTGGTGGACGACAGAGACAAGTGAAGCGTGACAGTTCATTTATCCCGGCACTTCAGAGGAAGGAGGGATTCGCCAGGGCGTTGCATCGTGGGAAGGGAACACTGTGCGCCCTCCCGCTCCATTTTTTGTGTTTCTTTCTCTGAAGCGGTGATGGCTGTTAGCTTAGAGACAGTGAGCTGTGAAGTGAGCATGAAGTTATCATGAACCCTGTCATCTGATGCTGGAAAATCACGTCCTTTGTGCGAACAGTAGACACACTATGAACTATGCTTAACTGGTCCTATTGTACATTGTTGAATATGCTGAATATCAGCTTTTGTTAAAAAACTGTTTTCACATTCCCTATGTCAACTCCAATGGGAGGTCTTTTGAACACACCCTGGAAAAATATCCCCGGCAAAGACGCAACAACTGGAAGACATTCAGAATATGAAATCTGAGTGTCGTGGCATTTTGGCATCTGAGAATTCTGACATTCTACCGATGAATGCCGCACACCTTTATGACGTCATTCCACTGCCGTCTGAGGGCTGGTAGTGATGCACCCTCTGCCAGAGACATGAGTGCCATCTGGTTCACCATGGTAAAACATTGCCACTGGGAGCAGATCTGTCAGTCACTTGCACAAAAAAAAGGCTGTGAGGGATAAGGGCAGGCTGCATGAAGGACCACCCCAGAACCAATCCGCTTACTACTGCAGCACGGCAGAGCGCTCGGCCCTCTCTGCGGAACATTCCACAGCCAAAGCCTGGAACACAGTCACACGCTGCTCACACCATTCAAAATGTCACCGTAAAGTACTCCTTTAGACGAATGAAATTCTATTGTTCGTACACTCCTGTAAAGTGCGGGCGCACCCAAGGTAAGGGTAGTAGCTGGATTCCTTCCACGACAGAAATACAGTCTATTTGATGCCTTAGGGCTTAATAGCAGGAGGCCAGGGAACACACACAATAACTCAGGTGTGCACAGATGCACTCACTCTCTCACACACAGACACACACAGTCTCAGCACAAAGGTGTGCGTGTGGGGTGGCCACAGACTGGAGACTACAGGGAAGCCATTATCAAACCTGATGCGTATCAAATAAGAAGAATGGCAGAGAGCAGAAATCAATACGGTCCCCTAAAGATGTCGAGGAATTGTACACTGTCTGAAAGAAGCACAATGCTAGCATTGTGTGTGACACACAAGTAAAACTGAGGATATAGCATGACTGCAACACAGTAATCACACCGACAAAACTGTCTAAAATGGTACCTAATACCACTCGATTAATTTTAATTAAAAGGATCATTTTGTCTGGAAAGACTTTTACGAGCTTACTTACAAGACTTAGAATTGCTCGGTACATCCGACCAAACACTTCTAGGTTTGATTTTCTCCCATAACTAACCTGGGTGCTTTGTGAGGAATTTTAACGGTTGTTGTGGTAGATCCATCAGTTAGCATCACTTTCATATGGTTCAACAAGACGAATCAAAAATCATGTCAGAGAGCAGGGGAGGATATAAACATCTAGGAAGTCTAACTCCAAGGCAAGACTTCTTTGCACACCACCAATGACTTAAAGGAATTTAACCCCAATGTCACATCGATTTTGTGCGACATTGCTGGCTGGAGAATGTGAAGGCATCTCCTGATCAGGCCACACCCAAAGCAAAGAAATCATCCCAGGCAATCAACTCACATACCAAATGAACCTTGTCTCCAATGTACAGGGGACAAGGTTGTGGTTCTGTCTTTTCATCTTTAAAGCTGTGCATCAACAGCAAACGTCGTGTGGCATGTTGAACGGGAGGTGACTCAGCGCTCTGCAAAATTCCTGAGTTGCTGAGCAAAAACATCTACAAGACAGCTTGTCTTTTTGAAGATGAACATGCTCCTTCATCCTCTGTGCACACTATTTTCCAGCTGATGCAAAATCCCCTTTCTTTTCCCTGTTAAATAAAGTCATAAATATCAAGGTAACATCCATTGATAGTGATGCTGACATCATCGGGGGTTTGAGCAACAGGACATGGGTTGCATCACACATAACGGCAAAGCCCTATTGTCAGCAGAATAAAGGATTTAATCTCACACACCATTCACCAGGTGCTTTCTTAAGAACATGTTCTGCTGTTAATCAAATAGGTGTATCAGCACAGTTCAGAGGGGTTGCTTCACACTGTAGTGAAATTTTTAATCAAACAAAAAATTCAGTCAATCACTGAAGAATGTTCTTTCTTCTATTGTGCAAACCACTGTCCTTGAATCATCAACACTTCCACCTGTGTGACAGAGCTCTCCACTCAAAGCTCACAGGGAAGAAAATACACCATCGTTTTTTGTCAAAATTTTGATGTTTTTTAAAACTGAAAGCATTCATAATGTGAGTGGTGCCTAGGAAAATCTGAAAAATCCAGTGTTTAATTTGCCTTCTTGAACACCAACTGAGACAAAGGGGCTTTAGGATGTATTTTATAAATTCCTGGTATGTCCAAACAGCCACTTTCCCCCGGTGTAATATTCTCATGGAACAAGCCTGGCCTTTAAGCTTTTTTAAAATAGTTTAGTTTGTTGTGGCATACCCCTCAGGCTAGGACCAGGAAATAGAACTTGAGTGTGATTTCACTCTCCTAGCAAGTCTTTACAGTTTGCATGGAAGTATCCAAGCACTGGGAATCAAAACAAGCCAAATGGTGACTAGAAAGAAAAAGAATCGTCCTGAAAACATGATCTACACCTGGAATAAAAATGATTGAGTTATGTGTTTTTATGAAAATGTCACTCCATTATACATGGTGTGATGTCTGTTGCCTTCTGTTAGCTAGCTATCTGATTAACCAGTATGGGGAGGCCCAGTACTCTATGTGAAATATTGCCAGTGAAGTACTGCGAGGAAACAAAATAGATCACCTTGGACAATTCAGAACAATCTAATTCACAGCAATGGAACTACACCCTTAAAGTCTAGCCACAGAAGGTAAACACAAAAAATATCTTTATGGTATATGGTGAAGTCTTCAATTGCATAGTACCCTACAGCACTTACAAAATCTATTTTCCTCTCAGTGTGTTTTACAAAAAGCGATATTTTGAGTGGTTTTAAATCTGACATCACAGCAACAAAATTATAAAAATGTTGTAAAAACATATATCTATAAATATACATAAAAACAGACTGTGGGTTTCAAGTTTTTTCAGGATATGCTTAACATTTCATGCCATGTTAAGTAACCATTTTTATCTGTGTTGATAACACACGGAATCCTACTGTGAGTCTCTCATGTTCAGCAGTCTTATCTAAAACAATGAAACAATTACGAAACAAAACCTCAGTCTCAAGGTGTGATGTCAAAAGGACTTTAGAATACTGCAAGAAATGTAGCTTATCCAGTTCTTCCACACGTTCAGCTGTAAGGAGCAGATGTAGAGGACAAGCCCTGCCCAAAAGGCAGGCTGTAACCTCACTGAATTCAAAGTGCAGACAAATGAGCTCTCAACGGACGCTTCTGGCCTCTCCTCCCTGCTAGCTACTGCTTAGGAACCAGCTGAACCCAGTTCCCTGGTTTAATGTCCTCTGAGGACAAATCCAGGCCATCTCTGATTCCCATGACCAATGAGGAGTGAGATGTGGGTATTGTATGTCCCCAGCTGCTCTGTTCAGACACACTCATGTCGTTTTTTTAATGTCTACCTCCGATGCGACGTTACTCAGATGGCCTTGTGGCAAAAGAGAGCAAAGGGCTTTGCTCAGTCTAACCCCAATGTATTCTGTCTGTGACACCGAACAATAGAGCCCAGCCAAAGTTCTACTTTTTCTATGTCTTGCAGTTAAGAGATCGGCTGCTGAAATGAACAAAAGAGGATCCTTACATTAACATTCATTATATATTTCAGTATAAAAAAGTCACTTGTTGTTGACCCATTGTTGGATTATGGCAGACTGGCTGGGCAATTAAAATGGCTGTGTTGTTACCACTTTACTGAGTTGCATCACTTTGTTTTTCCTCACAGGGCAGGAAAGAATATCCAAATACATATCATACAAAAACAACCTCATCAGTCGGTTGGCTCTTCCTATTTTGTCACACGAACTCCATTTGTGTGGATTTTCAATAAGCTAGTTGGTTCAGCTGTATCCTTATGTTAGGAACATGTTTAGCCCAGCTGGGTTCCAACCCACTCTGTCACATTCTCATATGAGCTGCGGCCAACCCTCTACAACTCAGAAAAGGTACAAACAGCCAATACTCTAATACTGCGGGACCATTCTAACCCATGACCCTGGAACAGGCGGTCATTTTGTACTCAAACTTACACTCATTCCTAACCTTTTTTCCAAATGCACACCCACCATTTCACGTGGGCCCAGTTTAAAGGGATTCAACAAACAATTAACCTTCAAGGGCATGGTCTTATGAGGAAAGAACAAAAAACCAGGGAAGATGTTTTGCTGGATGTACCAAGCCTTTATAAATTTGTTTTATAAGGGCCACAGGCTTGGTGCGTGCTTGGCATGTCCAGCTAAATGCTCTCCCTGGGGTTCACGGTCAAGTGCCTTTGGCTCTAGGTGCCCTTTAAGAGGAGGTAAAAAAAAAGAAATGGAGAGCATCAACAGAAGCCAGCAGACGCTGTGGCTGTTGCAGCTGGGTATATGATAAGACTGGCACTGCTCTAACAAGTTACCCAGTGTAAGCCCTGGCATGGACCTGCCAGATCACACAGAGGTGCCAGACCACAAGGACCCTGGTCTGCAGAGCTGGAAGTTGGAGTGAGGCGCCGGTAGACTGCAGGTGCCAGCCTGGCACGCCCTGTCTGACTGACAGCCCTCACAGCACCCACCTTTAACAGGTACACACCAAGAGCAAACACCCCCCTCCGCCTTCGCTGTGCCTGCCCTACACTTCCTGGAACCTCTGCCTCTCGGGCCAGTTCTACCGTACACAAACCTCTGAAATGACCACCAAGCTTCACATCAAATTATGTGCTTAGCAGAAGCACTTCTCTGACACGGCCTATATTTCACACCTGACCCATTCATGCCCATCGATGGCATTCACAAAGCTGCGTGTTTACAGAAGCAAATCAGGCTGAGCGTTCTGCTCAAGGGTACAAGAGCTCTGCCACAACCGAGATCTGACCCTGCAAGCTTCCAGCTTCCTAATCACTTCATGCATTAGCATATCTTAGCGACCTTGTAATTATGTTCAGTATTACTTTCTTAAGATGGTGCAAACATGCACTTTCTAGCATTACACAGCCAATGTTTATTGCCCCTGCATAATTTTACTAGCAGTCCCTGTACAACTTAAGCTTCATTCAGTGTTGAATTCAACATAGGGAAAACCTCAGTTGCGCACAATCAATGATAACTTCATGGGTGAGTGAACTCTGGGATGGTAATGACATAGACCTCCCTTGAAAACAACACATCTTTAGTTTTAAAAATATCCATGTAGCCATCTTCCTTGTGATGATTTTATAATTAAATCTGTAGTACAGCCCTCACCTCCACATATTACTTGCCTCTTGCCAACTAAACAAAATCCAATTAACAAAAATACTGTTTCCGTTACACTAAGTATGTGATCTTAGATGGAATACGTAGCTTTGAAATCTACAGATGGCTTGGGATTCCAGTTGTCTTTCTGAAAAAAATGTGAAGATAAACACAAGCATAAAACCAAAAACCGCTTCAAACTTACATACCTACATGTATCTTGTCTGATTGACGATGCCTGTTCAGTACATTCACTACAAGCTGACTACCTAAGCAATTCAATTTATTCAACAAATATTTGTACAGTTATTCAGACAATGAAGCTGTTGAAGTTATTTAGTAATGAAGTTATTTTCACCACTTCAGCTCTCTGAAAATCCGTTAATACAATTCCCCATATTTTTTGACAAGTGTTCTTTAGAATTGTGTGATTTCCTCATTTATTCATATTATCCCTACAATTTGTTTTGTTAAAGCCTGTTTAAAAATACGCTGAAAGTGTCATTTTGCTCTCTCATATTTAATGACTGAAATATGTGTGAATTTAAAACAATAGGGACGTTACTTTCAGAGGGCACTGTAAACAGGCGTGTCAGACCTTTCCCCGATAACCATACTGCCCCTCTGCTCTACACACTCTCAATGCAATTAACAGTAGGATTGCAACACAGACCCTAGGCTAATTAAATCTGGGAGCTGTTTATTATTCACAGAGCACCCCGATTCCAAATCACAAGTCAATCATTTTTCTTGCCAGTCTTTGATGTACATGCAATAACCAGAATATACATGCAATCAATTAAAAAGTATTCAAGGGAGCCAGAACTTTTTCCTTCCTTTTCTCCTGGCTAGACCTTTGTGGTCTTGTGGCTATTTAATAATGAGAGAAAATCATTTCGAGCTCAACAGAAAATAAAGGAGCAGTCGGTTTTGTTATTAAGGTATGTTTGATACAACTTCTGGGGATTACTTATATAGTGTACTGGAAGACCTGGTCTAAAATTATATTTACAGATTTTTATGGCACTCCAAATATGGCTGCATGATGCCACGTGATGCTGCTCTTATGCATCACTGTTTTTCACTGTGTGAACTCTACAGTCAGCATGCCATAGGTATGCTCCTCTTAATGACAATTGACAGCCACCCTGTGTATATTAAAAGAGCTGCCATATGCATATATTTAGCGTTGTATTTAGGCTTCATGCTCACTTACTGTGTCTTGTACCTATGTACTTGTTATTCATGCTGTTTCTGTGATATGCATTATACAATATCTTGCCATAATGACCTTTCATGCCTCTCTGGATAAGAGTGTCTGGCAAATACACAAATAAAAATCTACATTAATTACTCCTTTAAAAGATACGCTTATCCCATATTCCACACTGGTGTGATAGCCCTACACAGGCTATTTTATGGGCACTCATATTACACAGAAAGACAAGGCTATTGACTTGGGAGGATTATTCTGTTTGCCACAGTTTGAGGAGGAAGGAACTAAAGTTGGCCATCATAATCACCTGGCTTAAATCTCATTAAGACCCTCAAGGGTTCTGTTCATGCTACAAAGGCATACAAGCAGAACCACTGGAATCTGCTGGGAACTGTGGACTGCAATAAACATCACATGGCAGGCACTAGGCCTATATGGTACCCCTTTAAACCTGTTTTCACAGCAAAGCATGGTGTCTTATTAAAGCCGAAGGGGAATGTGTAGTATGTTAAATGTGTAGTATGTTAAATTAATGATAGATGTACGGGCCCCCATAGCCCAGTTAAATTACCAGTGTGGAGTACGGGCTTGTGACCTGTGAGAAATTCTGGACCAATTCAGAGGTGGGGCACAGCTGCCATACCCCTGAGCAAGGTGTTTAACCTGAACACTTTCAAAAAATAATAAATAAATACCCAGCTGTATAACTGCATTACATGCAAGCTCTGTATGTTTCTCTTGATATAGGCGTCTGCAAAGCACATGATGTAATGTAAAGCTCTCCTTGGTGTTAATTTAAATGTGACAGGGACAAAATGCATAAATGTCAATAATACCAACGCTCAGCACTAAAATCAGCACTGTGATTGCCACATACATGCTTGCCTAGCGTCCTTTATCGTTGCAGACCGAAAATGGAAATAGAGTACAAGGAAACAACATCCTTCACTGCTTCCCTGAGGGCCAGCCCCAAAGGAAAACTGAAAAACAAAACGACCACAAGCTGGAAGAATACAGGGAGTGGATGGCATAATCTTTGTGGACAGGATAATCCTTCTGGATAATGGACATTTATATAAGTATTAAAACCACGTTAGCTACACGACGGCATGGTCTTTAGCTAACCCAATAGCTGTCAAGACGAAGTCACAAGCTAACAGTTTGTTACTGACACGAATTAAAAAGAAATTCATGTGAGTGTGATTATCACTCAACACTCACATGAAATTATTTTTTTTAAGTCAGCGAGCTAGCTAGTTTGCTTTTTCGCTGTGATAGTTAACTAGCTCGCTTATCTAAATGGTTACCAGGGTGGCTTGAAAAATTGCCAGGTTTTCTTGCCATTGATCGTTGAACTACCCAGATAAACATCAGTACTGTATGTTACTGTTTTAATGTCAATAGTTGCAACGGTTTGCTACCTAGCCTGGTACTGATTACATATGTTGTCCAAATCAACTGCCATTCTAGAGAGTTAACAGGACACAGCTAATACTAATAGTGAGCCGAAACAGACATGTATGTTGGCTTGATAGCTAGCTACCCAGAATTCTAGGTACAAACTACTACAGTTAGCCAGCTAGCTCGATCGTATTATATAGATTGACTGGCTGGCTACATCAGCTACATTGGACACGTTTCTGTGTCAACTAGCTATAGCTTCCCGCTCGCTATATTAGCTCGTAGCTAATCAGATACAATCTAACGACTTTCGCTGTAAATAAACTTCATTCCGTTCACTTATTTGAGCTAGATAGCTAACACAAAGCAACTTTCCTTGGGAACAACACAGCGCCTGACCACGGCGGCCTGGAAAAGCAGAAAACGGTCATTCAAAGGTAGGCAGAAACATGAGAAAACAACATGCTGGCTGCTCCTTTTTTCCACAGAGCATCGCAACACTAGCTCGCTACCTCCTTCATTTCTGTACGCAGCTAGCTTGTTAGCGTTGCGCTATTGTGATTGCCCACTTAAAAATAATTTCCGCCGGCGTAAGGATGCTCTACCGATCTGGACAACACATGAAATATATTTGAAAGAGGAACCCCAATTGATACCGAAACTTACCAGCGGTTCCTTTTTCTTCTGCATCTTCCGTGAGATACACTGGTCAGACTGACGGTTCATAGTGAGGTCAACACGCTAGAAGCGCTGAGGGAGGCGGGGCTACGTTCAGACGCACCGACACAAACACAACCGTGCATTTCGTTGTTTCACCGGTTCATTTCGGCTTCCTTGCGTCGATCTGGTATTGTTCCGGAAGAAATCTCATATTTAATACACCTGAAGACCTCTGGCCAGCCCGTTTAACCTCCAGCCAGCCGCTTGTCCTCATTTTGCCGAAGTGTGCTGGGTCTTGAAAACTGTGGCTGTCACGAACATAGTTAGAATTTCACGGTGCGCCGCGTAAAGCGCCCGGTGACCGAATTTCTGGTATCAGAAGAGCCAGCCTAATCACTGCGCGCGGGGTTTTGTGCGAATTCGAACGTTTATTTGGTAGGAGCAATTCTGAATTACACAATGGCGTACTGTACTCGGCCTTTGTGTCTGTGCCATTACACAGGACAGCTATTAGCTACACTGTCCACGACCTCCCTCACACCAAAGGTGATATATACCCAAGCCACCCTTCGAATTTAACCATACAGATTGGCAATGGGGATGAATCAAGGCTCTTTAACTAGTGGTCCGGGCCAAATGCCAATACCTTCCTGTTGGCGGTTTGATTCCTCATTACTAGCAGTAATAGTAGCAATAATAGTAAGCTGCATCAAATATTGTGAATTGTAATTCTAGTGTCACCTTATTCTGACCGGCATCTTCAACACAATCACCTGCTTTTTCCTCTTTACACATTGACTCCTGTTAGTTTGGTTTCCTTATTATTATTGTTGTGAATCTGAACTATACGTAAAATATTTAACCTGTGTTGTTTAATTTGGGTAATATGAATTTACAGTAATGTTCTGAACCGAACATTTACCACAAATTAGAAACAGTTATAAAGCAACCATGATACTTTATTCTGAAAGTGATAAAAATTGCAGTACATATTAGTAACTAATACATAAAATGTATTCATACATTGTTTCATCAGTAGGAAGTTGGTAAAGTTTGGCTAGCAGTTAGTATTCCTTTAAAAATCTGGGTCCATAGAAAATGTGTAAGAGCACTGGACTAGATGATTGCCCTGTTGGGGAAGGGGCTGGAGTGCAAGAAACAAGGAAGGGCAAGCAAGTACATGCAATATGAAAGAGGAGTTTTTCCTAATAAAGCCTGCTTTGGTCAGTTGGGGATTTCTTGTATTGGACTTTGAAACCAGTCAGATCTGTCACGTTCTTAGTCAAATTGTCCTAATAATTTTTAAGGTTTCCAGGAATCTATAAACATTTGGGCAAATAATGGTATGTATTTTGTGAGAAAAATGTTTACCTTTTCCTCCTAGAAATGTCATGCAGTGTTTTTGTTTTGTGAACAAAATTGGCTGTGTTACAAACAGTGCCCCATACACGTCTGTTGTTTTGATGCCTATTGCTATTTTAAATCACAATTTTTATTCTGGCTCCATAAAACACAATATGAAAGACACTTGCGGATTGTGGTGGTGCAGACACTTGTGAGAAGACTCAGATGTGCATGGGAGTCTATCTATAGGAGTCTACTGAGAGAGGGAGGCCACCAGTGAGGCCCTGGGTATGTGTTGGTATTGGGTTGGAATGGTACACTCCAGTTATATTATGCTGCACGTGTGCATTGGGCAAGGTGCATATTTGTAGTCTCAGCCTTGTGTGTTTAACACTGGCTCATATTTATGTGTGATTGATGGTTTGTGTAAAATTTCACGTTGTTTTGTTGTATGCCCATTGTGTTTCACTTCTGGAATTGCTCTGAATAAGAACATCTTCTGAATGTCAAAAATGTAAAGGTACTACTAAATGTAGTCATCTTGTACATTACTCTGGATAAGAGCATTTGCTATGTGACAAAAGTCACGTGTAAATATGCAAAATATTAATGAAATGGAAGTGTCACATGGCTTCCCATAAACTCTGTGTGCCACACTTGTTCCTTACTTCTGATGACAACCCTTTTCTTAGTAAAAATAAGCACAAATGGATTTCTTTGCTTGCAATAACTTTTCCCTAGTATAAAATAGCTACTATGATTGAGCACATGACACTCATTTGTTATAACTGCTTTGTCTTTGTGCAAACATTAATCTCATGGTTAACATCATATTTGGTGTCAGGTCTAACACAGTGCAACAAGTTACCAGTTTTCCATTCTAGAATGACAAGAAGAAAGGGCATGACTACTGCATTGGTTCCACTGAAAGTAATGTGCAGAAACTAAAAATAACCAGGCTCCAATGAATCCTTTTATATGGAACAGTAATTGAATATCTATGTCATTCATAATACCCTCCATTAGTGAGCTGGCTACTCCAAACCAACTCTTCTCAACCTCTTCCAGACATATGAATGCATTAAGCAAACTATAAATTGTCTCCATATACTAGATTGGCTGTCTGGTGGATTGACACCTAATAACAGAGGACTGGCCAGGCCACCCACAGCACCCAACAGAGTTTCTCAGTGAAATGCATCCATTGCATACTCAAACCAACAATCACAGCATTCCTGTACAATGTGCTGTCTTTAATGTAGGGCTTGTGACACCTTGTGGACAAATCAAGAAACACATGACAATATTTGACAATGGTCCCTGCCGTCCACATGATTATTCAGAAGAGCATCATTTCGTATTCTATTTCTTTAAAAAATGTTATGTTCCCTTTACAGCATCAGAAATATTCATTTCACCTCCCCAGCTCATGAGCTGTTTTCAAGAACACCATGTTCAGCTTGTTATAAAGCACTTGTGGGTTTCTCATTAACAATGACTGGCATTCAGAATTTTTTTCAAAAAGCAAAGTAAGTTGTTCTGAGACAATGCCACAGTCTTCTACGTAATGGCATTAATGAAGGAAAATGGTAAATTATTCATGCACATAAGCAGTGCAGAGAAGCAGAGCTGCAAACTAATGAAAGATGTGCCACTGAACCACCCCACTCCTGTGCCATCCATGCCCCACCCTTTCATTAAAATGGTTTTGAGGATCAGTGTGAATCATGAGGCTGACAATAAATGGAACCACAGCAAACACATTGGGAACTGCCTGGAATAAGGAAGACAGCAGACCTGTATGTGTCAGACTGAGGAGGCTCTTTGACCAGCAGGGAGAGTGGAGTTGTGGCACCGCACAGCTGCAAGGTCACCTTCCTACGGTAGAGATGAGAACCTCCTGTATCAGCGGGGAGAGAGAAGAGGGTCATGTGGAGGATGTCACGATGGCAGCCCACCACTTTCCTGTCACCCTCACAAGTACACCTTTATCTGTGTTTAACACATAATGCAATCAGTGTATCACTTTGCTTCAATGGCAGAGTAGAATGGCACTCTGATTGATGCAAAGGCGGCGCAAATTGCCCGTATTGTGTCACTTATCTCGGTCAGCGGGTCGTGAAACGGAGAGCGACCATCACATGACAGTGTCAAGAAACAAGCCAATCCAAGGTGCTTCCCTGTGCTCCCGGATACACAACACCCGGTGCAGGAAGTAAACACAAGGTAGCAATAGATTAGCGGAGGGATATGTTTTTACAGCAAACACGTTTTAACAGGAAATGTGTGGAAATTTATAATCTGTGAAAATCTGGCGAGCTTTGTAGAGTTGCATAATAAATTTGAGACTGTCATTGTCCGTCCATTCGAAATGTTGGTTAGTTCACGACGAGGACGAAACGCACAGAAGTGAGTCATCTTGCTAGCGAGCTAGCGAGCTACCCATAGCTAGCTAGCTACCTTCCATATCGCGATCCAGGTAAACGATAACTTGCACCATGTCTTATGGAATTTCACGTGCATTGCGTTGACATGTTTATTCAATAATTTACGTTGTTAGCTAGCCAGGTAACCAGAAAGCTAATGGTCTTAGCTGCAAGGATTTTATTCTGTATTGTCCTGTAGCTTTTAACGGCCATGATGATGCACTGTCATCGCCATGCAAGCAGAAAAACGTATTTTTTAGTGTCTGAGACCAATTTAGTTACATCAGGTTTGCTGCTTTATGACTTACTGACTCGGCGAATGTCCTCTACTTTAGAAGGAAATAGTGAAGCTTCTAGCTAGCACACTTGCATGTGGCTAGCTAGCTATCTTGCTTGCTACCGCTAGGCTGAACGATAGTGTACAAGTCGAGGTAGCCGGGTAGATAGAATTATGTTATTGCAATGTACTTTGCTAGCAGAATATTACATTACTGACTGCTATTAGCTAACTTAGCTAACAAGGTATTGCACTTAGTTCATGTTTTAGCTGAATATTATGCATGCCTGTTTGATTAGTTCGAAAATACCGATATTACTCAATTTGCAGGACAGGATAGTGTGTCTTTTAGAATGTGATCCGATCACTGTGATAATTTAAATCAAATTCATTTGAATTTAGATGGCTAACTACTTAGGATTATTTGCGACATTTTAGCTGCAAGCAAGGTCTTCTGGTTTTGGTAAATCAAGAAGCAGAATTGTTAGCTAACTGTAGCTATGAAAATGTTTCCAGGAAGATCGCCTGCGATATTCTTATACTGCTTAGACTTTGCAGATGCAGACTAAGCTTACTGTTGTCTGGTTGAAAAAATAAAAACAGGTAGCCCTGAGGTGAAGGAGGATGGGGAACCAGCTGGCTGGAATCGCCCCCTCTCAGATCCTGTCTGTGGACAGCTATTTCTCTGACATCCACGACTATGAGTACGACAAGAGCCTGGGCAGCACCAGGTTCTTCAAGGTGGCACGGGCAAAACACAGGGAGGGCCTGGTGGTTGTCAAGGTGTTTGCTATCCAGGATCCCTCGCTGCCCTTGACCAGCTACAAGCAGGAGCTGGAGGAGCTCAAGATCCGCCTGCACTCGTGCCAAAACTGTCTGCCGTTCCAGAAGGCCACGCTGACCGAGAAGGCGGCCATGCTCTTCCGCCAGTACGTGCGGGACAACCTGTACGACCGCATCAGCACGCGGCCCTTCCTCAACAACGTGGAGAAGAAGTGGATTGCTTTCCAGATCCTGAACGCCGTGGACCAGGCGCACAAGTCCGGCGTGAGGCACGGTGACATCAAGACGGAGAACATCATGGTGACCAGCTGGAACTGGGTTCTCCTCACGGACTTTGCCAGCTTCAAGCCCACGTACCTGCCCGAGGACAACCCGGCAGACTTCAACTACTTCTTTGACACCTCCAGGAGGAGGACGTGCTACATCGCCCCCGAGCGCTTTGTGGATGGCAGCATGTTCGCCACAGAAAGCGACCAGACCACGCCCCTTGTGGACCTCACCAGTAACAGCCAGAGGACCCGAGGGGAGCTCAAGCAGCCCATGGACATCTTCTCAGCAGGTGCCCCTTCTTCTGAGCATTCAGAACACCTGTAGCTGTTGTGAAGCTGTTTGTTGTATTTTAACAGGGTCATCGGAGGCAATAGAAAGTGAACATATGTTTACTGTGCATTTTGCTAAATGCTGTGTACATTTTTTTAAATGACACAGGGGGGGAACACCTACAATTTTTATCAATGAATGTAACTTACTCTCAATGTTTTCCAGGTTGTGTGATAGCGGAACTCTTCACAGAGGGCAACCCTCTCTTTGACCTCTCACAGTTGTTAGCCTACCGCAAAGGCCACTTTCAGACTGAGCAAGTACTGATGAAAATCGAGGACCGGAGTGTCAGAGAGTTGGTAATTATCCATAAGATTTTTCGATGTGACCCTCCTTCTAAACATGTCACGGGGCAAAAACAAACATTATCTGTCCAAGAATGATTTTCTGCCCAGGAGATCATTTCAAATTAAAACCTTTCGTCTAGCCCTATGAACTGTTTTACTATAGTGATGTCCTTTAGCCATTGTGAATTTTAGCTTTGTATGCCTGTAATTGTAGTTGTGGTCTACAATTGTGTCTATCAGCACCATAATCACTGTTGCATTATGGGAAAATCACTCAGGTGGCCCAGATGGTGCAGCGTGAGCCAGAGAAACGGTTGACAGCGGAGGAGTACTTGAAGCAGCAGAGGGGCAAGGCCTTCCCAGATATCTTTTATACATTCCTTCAGCCGTACATGGCTCAGTTCGCTAAGGAGACCTTCCAGTCCGCGGACGAGCGGGTTCTGGTGATCCGCAAGGACCTGGAGAACATCCTGCACAACCTGTGCGGCGGGGAGCCCGCGGAGAAGGCGGCGGCCGAGTCGGACACCACCAAGGAGCACGGGCTGGTGGTGCTGGTGTCGGTCATCACGTCCTGCCTGCAGACGCTGTGCTCCTGCGACTCCAAGCTGGCCGCGCTGGAGCTGGTGCTGCACTTGGCCGAGCGGCTGAGCGTGGACATCCTGCTGGACCGCATCACGCCTTACCTGCTGCACTTCTGCAACGACATGGTGCCCCGCGTGAGGGCCGAGGCCGTGCGCACCCTCACCAAGGTGCTGGCGCTGGTGAAGGAGGTGCCGCGCAATGACGTCAACATCTACCCGGAGTACATTCTGCCTGGCATCGCCCATATGGCCCAGGACGAGGCCACCATCGTCCGTCTGGCATATGCAGGTACACAGAAAGAGAGCGAGGGAGTGACTGACTGCTTATTGGCTTAAGCAGGTGAATGGGGAGAGAGGAGGATGGACTAACTGGTTATTGGGTCATACAGGTGGATGGGGAGGGAGAGGCTTTGCTCAGACACAGCCAGATTTGATTATCTTAGATAATAACTTGACATGGTGTGTAAGCCTTCATGTGCATCTGCTTATTTTGTGAAATGTTTATATCATCATGTCTCCTGAAAACCATGAAAAAGGAAGAAAATAAGTGTGCACACTTATTACTTCGTTATAAATATCTTATTATTTGTTTTCCATTGTTTCTTCATCTAAAGTTTACTGAGTAGTTGCCTGACTTTTGCAGAAGTGTTGGCATTTTCTCCAGATTTAATGCACCCCTCCTTCCTCCCCTCTAGAGAACATAGCCCATCTGGCTGAGACAGCCTTGCGATTTCTGGAGCTGGTTCAGGAGAACAACCTGAACATGGAGCATGATTTAAATGGGGAAGATGTGGAGGAGGCTCTTCACCCCAATGAGAACTACGACTCTGGTAAGGCTCAGCTTGATGTATGAGCTCACTTTCCTGGAAACAAAGGCTTTGTATCTCAGAGAGGTTCCTTTTGCACCTTTAAAAAAAGTTTGTTTTTTTTCTGATGGTAAGCTATGAACATGCTTTAGATAGTAAACACTTTCTTATTAATTGATTTAGAGAGTACTTCTTGATTTCTTGATTGTTTATGTATCTTTTCTACTTTGTAGAGATCAGTAAAAATGAAAGGGTACAGATTTTAAGTGTGGCTGGCGATATTCTCTGAAATTAAGATGGCTGGTGATGTTGCAAAAGGCACCAAATGTAGGTCCAGTTTGAGCTTTGCATTTGTATGCTTGGACACATTTTCCTGTCCATTATTTGTGATCTAGTGTTTGGATTTATTTATGTTTTTTTTTTTGGGCTCAGCTGGTAAAATACCAGCCTGATAATACACCACTGATGTGTCCTTGCCCCCCTGTGTCTCCTCCTGCTGGTTTGTCATCTCTGCTCTTCATCTTTTTCATTCCACCCCCACCCTGTCCTCCCTCTTCCTTCCATTCTTGTCTCTTCTTATCTCTGCTCTAACACTTTTACTGCCAAACCTCTCCCTCCCTCCCCATTCCCTCCTGTCCCACAGAGCTCCAAGCTCTACACGAGATGGTGCAGCAGAAGGTGGTCACCCTGCTGAGCGACCCAGAGAACATTGTGAAGCAGACGCTGATGGAGAATGGCATCACACGGCTCTGTGTTTTCTTCGGCCGGCAGAAGGCCAACGATGTGCTCCTCTCCCACATGATCACTTTCCTCAATGACAAGAATGACTGGCACCTCCGCGGGGCCTTCTTTGACAGCATTGTGGGTAAGCGCTAGCCACACACATGACAAGTGGATGTAGTTATATAAACGGGTCAGGTGTTCTAACAGTTAGCAGAAGGTTTACTGACATTCCAGATTGCAGTTACCAGTACTAGTACCAGCTTTATGTGCCACCATCAGGTTCCATCCTGTCAATGGTGCCCAGCACTCCCTTTGCTAAATCCCATGTCTCCAATGCTGAGCCTTATTGCCCAAACCCATGATTTTTTTTGCCCCCTCAGTCCAAACTTTATTGAATTGCCTGTATATTAATTGTTTTCCTAGGTATCACATGAAATAGAGTGCCGTTTTTGTATTTCTGCATGATGTTTGATATTGTATTGTTTCATACACGCTGTAAAATGTCCCAGATTAGGCTGTCTGCTAAAAGCTGTTGTAAATCGCCAAGGTTCACACTCGCACGCATTTGTGCCTCTGTCCCCGCCCCCTTGCAGGTGTGGCAGCCTATGTGGGCTGGCAGAGTTCCTCAATCCTGAAGCCGCTGCTGCAGCAGGGCCTGAGTGATGCTGAGGAGTTTGTC
Organism: Megalops cyprinoides; assembly: GCF_013368585.1. Lineage (NCBI taxonomy): Eukaryota > Metazoa > Chordata > Actinopteri > Elopiformes > Megalopidae > Megalops > Megalops cyprinoides. The sequence continues at coordinate 22,579,001 of NC_050592.1, forward strand.
ATCTACAAGGCCCTGAATGCCCTTACCTGCATGTGCCAACTGGGACTACTGCAGAAACCCCACATCTATGAGTTTGTCAGCGATATTGGTGAGTGGTAGCAGCATGGGCGTGTCTGCGATATCATTCATGGGTGGGGGTGTGGATGGAGTCAGTGAAATCAGTTATGGGTGGAGCCATGGTTGGAGTCAGTGCCGTCAATTATTGATGCAGAGTGCTCTCCTGTGCTTGTGCTTCTAGGCTGATCTGAAGGATGTTTTTACTTCGAGTGGGCCCATAATGGACAAATGTGACACTTATTGCAATTTAAAAATTTTTTAAAACTTGTTTCTTGTTGCCAAATATAAGATCTTATAAAACAAGGAATAATTTTAAAAGTAGCTATATAGTGACTACTGCAGAAATAAAGTGAAGTGACACATAAATGCCCTTTATATATGTTACAAAACACTTCAAAAATAACCCCCCCAAAACTTTCCTCTGAAATGCGTAATGTGGTGTCCCCTGATGTTCTCCCAGCTCCCTTCCTGTGCCATCCCAACCTGTGGATTCGGTATGGGGCAGTGGGGTTCATCACCGTGGTGGCACAGCACCTTAACATCGCCGATGTCTACTGCAAGTTAATGCCCCATCTCAACCCTTTCATCACCCAGCCAATCATACAGGTGAGGCTCAGCTCACATCATCACCAGCCAATGTTAGCCTTGTTTGAATTGATCTAGGCCTTTCGATGATGAAATCAGCCTGCAACAGCGTTAGTCTATGAGCCAGCATTGTGTAACTATGCGTAATACGTATTCATTATTCATTACAAATGTCCATCTCTGAATATAGTGCAGGTCATTTTGGAGTAGAGGAAGAGCGTACTGCATGGGATAGTACATGTAGACACATGAACTTGTTGAAAGCATCCGTTGTGTATGGGTACTTACTTTGACTGGGATATCTTCCTGTGCTAGATTGACAAAGAGATCGTTCTCCTGAGTGTTCTGAAAGAGCCAGTGAGCCGCTCCATCTTCGACTACGCGTTGCGCTCCAAGGACATCGGCAGCCTCTTCAGGCACCTGCTGCTACGCCAGAAGAAACGCAATGGCTCCATCCCAGAATGCCCTATTCCTGAGGACCCGGCCATTGCCCAGCTGCTGAAGAAGCTGCTCTCACAGGTTATAGGTCATAGGTCATAGGTTGGAGGATGGAGGGCAGAGGGTGGATGTTATTTGATATGTACTACCAACATTTGTCAGTGCCACCAACCAGAACCAGTAACCTAAATGCTATAGTAGACTAACCACACTAACCTAAATGCCTAACCACAGACCTAAATGCCTTGGGTAGAGGGTCACCTGATGATGTGGCCCTAATATCAACACTGAGAGACACACCAGTTTTTGAACCCATCCCCAAGAATAGATCAGAACAAAGTACATCACTCAGGCACATTAACAGTTCTCTCTTTCAGCCAGTGTTAGGACCATCATCTTGAACCCTAATACCCACAGCTCAAGTGTTACATTCCTGCCTCCCTGCAGGGAATGACAGAGGCTGAGGAAGACAAACTGCTGGCCCTCAAAGACTTCATGCTTAAGTCCAACAAGGCCAAAGCGAACATCGTGGACCAGAGTCACCTGGGCGAGGGAGTCCAGAGCGGGGTCATCGACCTGGCCACACTGGGCATCACTGGGCGGCAGGTGGACCTCATCAAACCTAAACAAGAGTCGGAGGACAAAAGAGGTAACCGTTGCTCACTGAAGTGTGCTTACATGATTAGTATTTACTTGTCTAGCGGATCCCTTTGTCAAGGTCTGCTAACACAGCTTAACTTTTACATGTCATTCATTTATGTGAGTGACAATTTAGATTGAGCAGTGCTTTACCTGAAATCTTAACCCGCAGTTCTCTGAGTTAAAAATTGTATAGTATGGATGTGTAGGTACAGTTGTAATACCAACCATTGCTCCTCTCAGCTACCCTGTATGTGGGCATGTAACTGCCAAAATATAGGAAACAGCAACATTAAGCATCTTAACAGGGTGTTGGGTTACCATGAGCTGCCAGTACAAGTTCAGTGTGCCTTGGCATAGATTCTGCAAGAGTCTGGAACTGTCTAAGGAATGCAGCACCATGGTTTACATCATTTTCAGACTCATCAATCCATTCAGTGACCACTTGCGCCTTGTGGATGGGGGCATTGTCATCCTGGGAGAGACTATTCCCATCAGGATAGAAATGCTTCACCATAGTGTTAAGGTGTGAAGGACTCAGAATGGCTTTGCATTCATCTTGCCTTCTAAGAGGCTGAGTGGACATAAACCTTCCAGGAGAATGCACCCCACACCATAACAGAGCTGCCAAAACCCTTTACTGTTGGGAAACAAGCACCTGGGCCTGTAGGTTTTTTTTTTGGCGTGTGCCACACATGCACTTGTCCACATGTTGAGAACCAGGAGAAGGATGACTCATCTGACCCTGGCTTTTTTCCATTGCCCAGTAGCCCACTGCCTCTTTGCACCAATTTACTCACAAATGGATTCTTTCACGTAGTAAATCAGGTACTCCAACCCGACCATAGTATCCTTCTTTTGGATGTTCTCAGCAGAACATTATGATCAAGGAGAATTCACTTTCGTCCTTTGTTGCCCCTTGTTGATCAAGTCTGTCCCTCAGGCTTCCATGGCAACATGCCCACTGCTGTTCCTTCTGAAACACCGGAAAGTTGAGCAGTGTTTGCCACTGAAGCCCCTGCCAAAGGCGCCCCAACAGTCAACCCTCTTTCAAAGTCACTGATATCTCTTCTTCAAGCCATAGTAGGCAGCTGGGCCAGCCCAGCATTTTTATATTTGACCCTAAGCATGATGAGATGCTAATTGCTTAATTAAGTCAGGAACCACACCAGTATCTTTTATTTAGTTAAGTGTTTCCTTTATATTGGCAGTTACCTGTATGTATGTATGTAAGTAACATAAGCACATATAAACTGTGTATCATTGTGTGTCATTTTCAGGTCTTTTTACTAGAGCAGTTGAAAAAATGGTCAAGGTTTTTTTTGGACTCTATTCAGAAACTTTTTATTAGTACTGATTTGGATTGAACCTGTGAGAAAAGTTGCTAGAAGCAGGATGAAGCTCTTTGCAGCTATTCTCTGCCAGACATTAAGAGAATGACACCATTTCCTGGTGCTAATTCAAAACAGGTCAAACAGACCAATACAAAATGACTTGTCACATTTTGTGTACTTCACCATTATTCACTACACCATTGTTTTGAGTAAATTGTCTCTCTTAATATCTATCAGTACCTTTGGAGCTTTGAAGTGTCCGCTTTTTTGTTCAGGCCACTTTGTTTTGCTTTGTGGTGTCAAGAATGAGGCTTGTTTTGGCTGTGTTTTATCATCCCCTTTGTTCTTTATTGATTTACAGACCTCATCGTGGCTGCCTCTGGTATAGTGTTGAATTGACTTGGCCTTTAAGAGCATGTTGTGTTTTGAAATTGGTGCAAGAACAGACATTTTTGGATGATGCTTTCCATACCCCACCACAGTCTGTAGAAGAATATGATACGGTGAAGACAGATTTCTGTTTTTGTGCATATTTAATGCACTGTATTGTTTTTTCTGAAGTTCTCATCTTACCACATACGTTTATTACTTTTTTGAACAAACTAGCTTCATTCCCATGGGGTAGCGGTGGGTATATCGGTCATTTGATCAGCTGATTCAAATGATCAGTTTGTTATTCAGCAGCTTCAGGAGTTCATAACGAGTTGATCATTTGAATCAGCTGTGTTGGAGCAGGGAGAGATCTAAAACATGCAGGACAAGTGGCCCTCCAGGAGAGGTTTGGACACCCCTGGACTAGAGTTACTTTAGTACCCCACTTATGGCACCCTATGACTCGTTGGGGCATCTGTGAGTTACACAGCTGATGTCAGGGGGATGCACCTCTCCTCCATACAGTGTCTGCTTCCTGGTGAACTTGGGTGTGAGTATGAGTGTGTCAAGGTTGTTCTGGTGAGACAAGCCTAATGCATGATTATTGAGCACAAAAATTGGGGAAAATGTATAAAAACTAAAAATATAAACCTGCAATAAGGCACCTCTAGGAGATTGCCTAACCATATTTAGATGCATGCGTATGGCAAAAAAATGTGGCACTCGTAAACACTACCGCAACCAACAGGTTATCACAAGCGCTAACAGTGGACCTGTTGTGGTACAAGTGTGTTTTTTTTTTGAGTGTGAATATACTGCTCGAGATTATTTTCTAACCGTGGCTTTTTCTTGCAGCTGGTATGTTGCAATCGCATGGAAGTGTCCTGTTGGAATGTTGGACTATTGGTGATTCAATCAACTGAATTACTCACCCACTCATAGCTGTGCTACAAACTTGTAGTCTTTAGTCTTTAACTCTTTACATATTTCACTCAGGCTTCTTATGCCATTTTGGAACCAGAAACAAAAAAATCCTACAATGGAAACAGATGATGATGCAATCCTTAAATGGTCAATAAATATTTTAGTTTCTGTTATATCCAAAATATCGCACTTGTTATGATTCGTAATATGGGTACTGTACCAGCTTTTTAATATGCCATCAAATAAGATTCACTTCATGGCATAAGAAGATTTTTTGGAGGAAAAAGTTTTTAGGGAATTAGTTCAAACTTTGATGTGTTGAAGATAGCCTAGTTTCCTCTGTTTGGTATGTTAATTAGTCTTCCCTTACATTTCCCCTCATGAAATGTGAACTTGTTTTAAAGTTTTCATCTCTCTGAGCCATTTAGGTACAATGGATTACAAACCTTGTTGATTGTAACTATTGTGGCCACAAGTTGAGATACTAGGACACAGCACACTATCTATTTAAAAGCTATTTTATTCATAAGAATGTGGTTCAATTTCCTAGAGGGTATTGTTGCTCATCCCATTTAGGTGATTGTTTGATTGCTTGATTACTCCAGAGTGCAAATTAATAAAAGTGCATTAATACAGCTATGGATATGAATGTGATTGTGCTGTCCATGCTCACATATCACCATCTGCTCTGTTCAACTATTTGACCATACAGTATACAGAGTAGAAAACCTTACAAAATTTGTGATACTGTCAATATTGTGGCTGTTTTCTTGACCCGGTCAATTGGTAGCGTAAATTTTCCAAGTTTGAATGCTCACCAGTTCTGAGCAAATACATTAATATTATATTAATTGATACCCTCTTTGGAAGAAAGAGACAAGAAGCTACTTCACAGCAGGTAGAAAAACTGCATGTGCTACTGTCTTGTTCATTTTTTTATCTTCCATTTTGGCTTTCAGCGAGGAAACACACTAAACAGGACTCCAACATGAACGAGGAGTGGAAAAGCATGTTCGGTTCCCTGGAGCCCCCCAGCGTCACGCCCACGCCACCGATGGTATCTAAAGTTCTTGTTCCGCCCGGTGGCGAACCAGAGGGAACTCAGCCTGGAAAGCCCCTGCGATCCGAGTCCTCCCCGATTCTTAACCTCCATCATGTCCCATCCTCGGCCCAGGTCGACCGCAGGGCCCACCACACCAAGCCCTCCCCTTCTTTGTCTCTCTCTCTCTCTCTCTCTCTCTCTCTCTCTCTCTCTCTCTCTCTCTCTCTCTCTCTCTGTCTCATCCCCACGCTCTCTGCCCCTCTCTGCCCCTTCTCATTCCCTCCTTCCCTCTTTCCCTGTCTCTCTGCTTCTAGCCACCCCCCCATGTTTTCTCTTACTAAACATTTTCCATTCATCACAGCCATGTTTGCCTGTCTGAGTTCGCTCTTCTGTGTTGGCTCTGGGGATTCTGTAAAGAAGGAGAGGACTGTTTAGAATGTAATTTATAAGTCAAACAACCTCTGTTTATGCAATAATTTTTTATATTGTGTTTCCTGTTTGGGCATGGTGCCTTCAAGTTACACCCCATTGCAGTCTGCTTTATCCCTCTCTACTGAATCCTTGTTTGTAAATGTTGAGTGTTTATTCCTTAATACAAATTTCTTGGCACTGAGTTGTCACGAGAATGCCCCAGGTTCTAGAGTTCCATATATCTCTATTATTGTTGCTGAGTTCAGGTGAAGACCAAGGTTTCGGGCATATTGACAATAACTAAGCAAAATTATTCAATAGATTTATATATGACAACATCACCATGCCCCCAAATTGTATTGTTCCCTGTATAGCTTCTCAAGGGGACATTGATTATGAAGAACAGGAGTCCAGTATGAAGAATTGAGTCCAGTCTCTGCAGATCTGACTGTCCATTTCATTCCTGACTTCTCCCCTAAGGTGACGGAAGGGACGGGGACGCAGCCCAGGAAGTCAGCTCCCCCGGTTGTGCCAGTGGTGCAGTCTGTGGGCGGAGCCTCCACTTACCAGCGCCGCCTCAACACCTGCAAGACAGAGCTGCAGCAGCTGGTGCAGCAGAAGCGAGAGCAGTGCAACGCAGAGCGCATGGCCAAGCAGATGATGGAGAGCGCCGAATGGGAGAGCAGGCCGCCGCCGCCAGGTGGGGGCGCTGTCGTGAAAGTTTTTAAACACAGCAAGTTACTACACTGTCCTTTAATTTGAAACTATCAGGTTTATTGTGAATATATATTGTCTTGAGGGTTACATTGCCACATGTATTTATTGTGCATTACATATAGCTTCTGAGATAGTAATATGTTAATGCTTAGTCTTGTTAAAGTCATAATAAAATAATAAAAATAAAACCCTTTTATTAGAAGAGAGATTTGACCTTTCTCTTTTGTTGACACCCAGTGATTGACCCATAGACTGTAGTAGTCATTGATTGTTTTAAGTCAGCGTCCAAGATTCAGTAGGCTGCTGTCCAGCATTGACTCATGGAAAGGTTTGTGCAGATGGGTGAAGATAACTTTATTGGCTCCATATCCAGTGTCTAACAGCAAAGAATTGTGGTCGGCAAACAGAGATTGATTCCTCTAAAGCGTAGGCAGGTCGCTATGTATGTTCTGCTTCAAAGAGGCCAGATGTAAATTCTTGAATTCAGCTTATCGTCTTGAATAAACATATGAGAAAATTGTTTTGGAGCCCGCAGAACTGCATGTTTTGTGTTTTTAGTAATGCCTACTTTGATATCGAGAGGAAGCATTGCATGTTTGCCATTTGGACATAACTGTTTCATTAGAAATAACTAAAACATTTCCTTTTACAGTTTTGTGCTTTAGGCATGGAAAATATGATTACTGTCCAGTTACATCGTTGTAGTTCAGCAGCAGAGTGTGTTACAGTTTATTATCCTGCTAAAACATGATAACCCACACAAAGTAAAGCTAAATAAAATGAATATTTTTACTCTAAAATTAATATTTTTTTGAAAGTCTAATCCTGAAAAGTTTGTCTAGGTTTTTTTTCACATTTTCACAGGTTTTTTTCTCCTCCCCTTTAAGAGAAAGTAAAGAAGTGAAGAATCTAAACTAAATCAAGATGTAGATTTTTCCTGGAAATTCATGTGCTTTCAGGAGAATAGTCAAAGCTCTTTCAGTTTATAATTCTTCAAATTAAATATTTTATATTCTGCAGTAAGATTATCTGCAGTGCTTCCCAGATTATCATCACCCATACTCAGACGAGAGCCAATTTCCTGGTATGCCTTTCCTCTCTAACACTGCTTGGATGGGTTTATTCCCATGTTTCAGGCTGGCATCCCAAAGGCTTGCTGGTCGCGCACCTGCACGAGCACAAGTCTGCCGTCAACCGGATTCGCGTCTCAGATGAGCACTCCATCTTCGCCACCTGCTCGAATGACGGAACTGTGAAGATCTGGGACAGTCAGAAAATGGAGGGAAAGACCACGACCACCCGGTACTACAGCAAAGACAATGAATCGACTTAATGGTCACCTGCAGTGACATGCCATGTCTGTGAGGCTTGGGTGTAAAGCAAAACACCTAGATATTTACCGCTAAGATAATGAGGTTGTTTATTTTCTTTCTCTCTGTTCTGTCAGTGTGCATGCTGTTCCTCCTGGTAATGTCTGGCCATAAACCCATTTAGGTGGTTACATTTATCTTTCTGTCGGTTTCAGTCTATATGCAAAAAAGGCCAGTTGCCTGTGTGTGGGTGTGCTGATCTGTAGGTAAATGTTTTAATTATTTTGAAGCTTCACACAAATACTAAGATTTGGGATCCCTACCAAATATGATATGTATCAGCTCTGATAATTATATTCATGATGTCAGAGACAAAGGTAATTTGGTTTTGACAATCATCCTAAAGCACAGAGGTGTTCATTCTGTTTTGCTTTGTCTCTCCCTCTACACACAAGCGGGTGCCCGACTGATGCAATCTGATTTCGTTTCAGGTCAGTTCTGACCTACTCGCGCATCGGGGGTCATGTGAAAACCTTAACCTTTTGTCAAGGCTCACACTACCTGGCCGTGGCCTCGGACAATGGATCCATCCAGCTCCTGGCCATCGAAGCAAATAAGCCCCCAAAATCTCCTAAAGTTCATCCCTTTCAAACCAGGTACCGTAAAGGCTTCAGTTTAAACCAGTTATATGCTGAGGCCCAGCAAGGTGTGGGTATATGTTTGGGTCCAATGAAGTGTCAGCACTTCTTCGGGCCAAACCTGAAGGAACCCTGGGTCCTCACATGCTCAGGTCAATACAGTTTTCAGCTGTTCCTGACGTGTTAGTTCACTGTGCTGTTTGCCTTCACCAGCTGAATGTTAACAAAAAACTAAACATTGTAAACTGTAATGTGTACAAACAACAGGACAAGAGCGCAACAGGAATTTAAAGCTTGACCCATGTAAACATTTTATATCGGTTAGTGTCTGTGATTGTAATAAGTCATTGCACTGAAGTGTTTTGTATATGTATACAGTACCAGTCAAAAGTTTGGACATGCCCGATTATCATAACGGGAAACATGCACTCAGAGACATTTTTGTCTAAAGACCTGTACTTAAATGCTTGAAATTTGTTTCTTAGACAAATATAAATTTTGAAGTTGATGCCTATGTATGAATTTCTTTCCAAAAAATTTTAATTAAAAAAAAATATATTTTTGGCTGTTTTGAAGAATCTAAAATATAAGAGTTTTGATTTGTTGTAAGACTTCTTTGGTCTTACATTTGTGTTATTTCATAGTTTTGATGTCTTTACTATTATCCTAAAATAGAGAATGGTGGTATATAGTAAAAATAAAGAAGGAAAAGTGTGACCAAAGTTTTGACTGGTACTGTCTATGTACACAAACACACACACGCACACACGCACACACACACACACACACATACATGTCATTTTTTTTAGATTCCTAGACCAGCAGGATGAGGGATGTGTTGTGGACGTCCATCACTTCAACTCGGGGGCGCAGTCAGTGCTGGCTTACGCTACAGTCAATGGCTCCCTGGTGGGCTGGGACCTCCGCAGCTCCAGCAACGCCTGGACCCTTCGGCACGACCTGCGTCTGGGCCTCATCACGTCCTTTGCCGTGGATATGCACCAGTGCTGGCTGTGTGTGGGTATGTGCTCCTCTCCCCTCTGTCCTTCCACTGACACTGCTCCAGCCTGCTCATGTCAGATTTACTGCAGGACTGCAGCTGCAGTCATAAACATTTTGTTGTTGTTTTATTTGAACTTCCTCTGTTAATCTCTCCCATACTCATAGGCACTAGCAACGGCACCATGGCATGCTGGGACATGCGGTTTCAGCTCCCGATCTCTAACCACTCCCACCCAGCTCGAGCGCGAATCAGGCGCCTGCTCATGCACCCACTGTACCAGTCCTCGGTCATTGCTGGTAGGACACCTGCGCAATGATTCCACTTACTTTATTGAGACTCAAACAGGACACGTGGAATGTACACATCACACACGCAAACCCAAACACACACACAGACACGGACACGTGTACACTTTTCAGAACTGGTAGTCTCTCCACTGCAGCTAGGTCAAATTTGACTTTCTTAAAATCTGTGCAGTTTTGTCATTTGATGTTTCTGAAAACTTTCCTTGCCATACGGATGATAATTTGAGTTCAGTTACAACAACTTAAAAGTGAATTCCATGTATACTTATATACTGTAATTCCATATATGTCAAAATTGTTTCATTACAGTACAGCTTCTTAGGAGACACTCTTACCCTGAGCGACTTACATATCTTAATTTTTTTTAATATTTAAAGCTTGTTCCCTTTGTACAACCCTTTTTGGAATCGCCAGTTACGCATTAGGATTGTTTTACCTTGACAACCACTGATAACCAGCGTGAAAATTGGCAAACAGCTAATTTTCACGCTGCAAGTTCCACTGTACAATTGGGAAAAAAGGCACAGCTCCACTGACGTTATATGAGCAAAGTGCAGGTGACTGATAAATTATAGGGCGCATGACAGCAATGAGATGAGGAAACCCTGGCTGATCTGCTCGCCTCCATTCCTGGCAGAGTGAAGCCAGTTTGTTCTTTTGAAGTGGGCTCTGGGTCATTGCCTGCAAATAACATGGCCATTTTGAAACTTGAATCACAGGGCTCAGTGTGAGCTCAAGACGAGTGCCTTGCCGACTGAGCCACTCAGGAGCTGCAGCTGAATAATAAATGTTATTGATGTTCACATGTTATCATTTTATACAGCTTAGGACTGCTTGATCCAGTTTGGGTTAAGCACCTTGCTCAAGGGAACAACAGCTAGTTTTATTTTGGTTAAGCTTTTTAAGTAGCTGGAAGAGGCACAGTATGGTATTGTCCAGCAGAACTGATACAGTTGATACAATATTGATAGAACATGCAAAAGGTGTGTTCAGATTTAAAGCTGACCAGACAGAGTGGTTCTGTGTGGCAGATACTGTAGCTTAAAGTTGTCCAATTGGAGTGATTCTGTGTTGTAGATGTTGTGGTGTAAAGCTGTTCAAATGGACTGACTTCACTGTTCTTACTGTGGTTTAAAGCTGTCCAGGGGAACAATGAGGTCTCCATGTGGGATATGGAAACGGGAGACAGAAAGTTCACACTCTGGGCCAGCTCCGCTCCTCCCCTCTCAGAGATGCAGGTCTTTGTTTTGTCCAAGTTGTCTATGATCACATTTTCACGTCTGGTGGGATACAAGTAATAATATTCACTTCCATACAGTGAACAATAGTGTTTACTAAACTGGATTTACAGTGAATGAATAGATAAGATAATCTTTGTTTTTTTCTGAAGATGTTGGTGCTATTGAGTCTCTGTATGTTTTTTCCAATCCGTGTCTATTTTGTGTCTGTGTGTCCTCTCTGTCCGTGTGTCCATAGCCCTCGCCCCACAGTGTTCACGGCATATACTGCAGCCCTGCTGAGGGCAATCCCCTCCTCCTCACAGCTGGATCTGACATGAGAATCAGGTGTGGGCCTCAAGAGGCCACAGTGAAATTTCCCCTGACTGAGGCCTTGACTCCTGTGAAGTATTCAGTCTGTATCTACAGGCTGAAAGTGCACATTCACAAAGCAACACTCTATATTCACAAACGATGCACACCAGCACTGTGTATTACATATTCAGACAGCGCAAAGAAGTCTTTTGTCTTCATGACCTCAACATTATGATTAATATGATATGAAAATGTTATTTTGTTGCTAAGATCCTAATGCAATAATTGAAACTAGCTTCCCAATCCCCCCACAGACTCACTGCAAAGAGATTGTCTGCATTTGGAGAACTGAAAAACATTGGACAGTTCAACACTGACGTGTTATTTTCTCTCTCAGATTCTGGGATTTGGCTTACCCAGAAAGGTCCTACATTGTGGCTGGAGGAGCCAATGACTCCCTTCACTGTCCGTCTGTCTTCTACAACCGCAAGATTATCGAAGGAACCGAAGTCGTGCAGGTCGGTGGAAGTCTTCCATTTTTTTGACCAGTGCTTAACAAGGGCCACAACATCAGCATAGGTTGTCCTCCTTTATTACAAGGATAAGCTTCAGCCTCTGTGTTTTTTTTCTTTTTATGTGTGTTCACTCGTGCCATAAATTGGAGCTCCATGGTGCTGTGCAACCTTACATGCACTGGTTTTCATCTGCTGCTTGAAACCCCATATAAGAATGAAGATACACCAAAAATTGAACACAGCCTACAGGGCTCCTTCATTATTTGCCATGGCACAGATGCTCTTTATCCCCCATGATTCCCTTCACCTCAAAATGTCACGCAAACAGTGAAGTTGTATTGGTAGAGTGATAAAGATATGAAAAACAGTGCATGTGGTCCGTTCACTATCAGCAGAAGGTTGGAAGCCCCGATCGAAATAATGTAACTGCATCCAGACGAAGAGAGGTCTATCAGGAAATCCCTCTGCATAATACAGTGATTCTGTATAAGATAACATAATGTTGGAGATCCTTCTCAGCTCATATGTCGCATTATTGTGAATGTATGCTTTTGTTTTCAGCTTTTAATTTAATTTTGTCCCAATACTGCTACTGTGTGAAGCGGTTGTTGGAAAGTGCTAAAAGGCCCTGTCTGTAAAGTGCTGCTTTATTACTGTTTCCTCACAGGAGATCCACAGTAAGCAGAAGAGCGGCTCCACGGAGGACACCCCCCGGCGAGGGCCAGAGTCCCTGCCCGTCGGACACCATGACATCATCACTGACATCGCCACCTTCCAGACAACTCAGGGCTTCATCGTTACCGCCTCCAGAGACGGCATTGTCAAAGTGTGGAAATAAATGTCCTCCCCCCATGCCTTGTCCCACACTGCCCCCATCCACACCCTCAGCTGAAAGTGTGCTAGCAACTAGTGTACATAATATAAATCTTATTAATATAAAAAACAAGCATTTAGAATTAATGCTGCAAAATATATATTAAATATGGCAACCCAGATGTATGCTGCTCATTAGTATTTACAAATACTGCTACCAATAATGCGTGCTGTGAGCTGTTATACTAAAATGTCAAAAAAAATCTGTAGACTTAGTGATTATAAGAATGAGGTCAAATAAACATCAAGAAAGTTTCATTGTATGTCTAATGTTTTGAAATTGTTTGTATTTAACTCTTTCCAGACAGAACAAGTACTGATGTCGCAGTGTTTTACAATACACAATAGGCAATGAGTCTGAATTTACTGAAAACTCAAAAAAGAGAATGAATGCAAATGGTTATAGTATTGAATTGCAATGGAACAGAAGAGAAGTACAGGTTTCATTTCCTTAATGACCTCACAACTTACTGCTGGCCTCAAATAAAATGAGATTTGTTGTAAAGGATATCTTGGAGATCTGAGTGCCCTGAGATATTAGTGACAGGCAATTCTGATTTCACATTTATTTGAGAAATATTTTCTAGCACCATAAAGGTGAGTTTAAAATAGCAGACATGAGTAAATGATAGAATAGCCTTTTTCAATTTAAACCAATGCTATGAAACCTTGTAGGGAGGTGTTCAATTATTGGATGAAGACAAATTAAATTAGCTCACTGCACCTGTTTGGATGTTTTGAGGCCTGAGATTTGCACTGTGGGGCTAGTGGTGACTTCCATTCAGACAGAGAGACACGGGATACTTTGTTCCACAGGTTTCACCTCAAGTCCTTGACAGCTAGTTAACAGGACATGATTCCACGTGTACAAATTTGAGCATAAATACAAAGCGAAAATTAATCACTAAATTAAATTTCATTATTTGCTTAACTATGAGGACCATTTACCATGAATGATAAAATGGGGTGTTTGCACAATAATGATTGGAGAAATCTGCAATGGTCCAGCCACAGTGCACATAGGATTCTGGAGAATAAGCAGAGGTCCACTGGAGGATGACTGGAAAATTCTGTGAGGCCAAGAAAGAGCCTCTCCCATAGGATTTTCGCAGAGGGTCCATCATGAACAGCATGTAATGTACAAATAGTTCTGGGATTAGCCACGTAGTCCTGTCAAACAAACACAAAGAGGAAAGTGAGCTGGCAGGAAGGAGGTATTGCCATGTATTTAGATAACTATCTGTTAACTGCAGTAAATTTAGAACGAATCCATAGGTTTTACACTTGATGTAGTGTAGAGGTGTACGCAGCAGTTTTTCAGATGTGTAAAATGACAGCACCGCATGACAGACCACAGCAATAAATGTACACTGAACTGTAACATCTTTTGTCTTTTGAAATTCTGGGTGATTTTACTACAGTTAGATGGTTTATCTCAGTGGATGTGTAAATGCATTGCACATTTCAAATGAGTGAATTTCTCTGAATACCAAACAACAAAATTTAAGTGCTATGCTTGTGTCCTGTGCTGCACCTCTCTCATGCCCTGTACTTACTCTGAGCGTTGCAATGCTGAAGGCACATCTCTTTGGTCAGGAACCTGTTCTCATTTCCTCTGCAGCCATTGTACCAGAAAATGGAACAGCTCTTGGTGTCGTTTCTGTAGAACCACCGTATTCCCTGGGACCTCTCGCACTGTACACCGCGGTCCTTACTTTGCAGGCAACGGGCTGTGAGAGACAACAGGAAAGTGGTTGATTAAAAAAACAGTGGAAGGATTCTACTGTATGTGTGAAACAATCATTTCAATAGCTTTTGATTGTCCATGTTCACTTTGCCATGGAGGTAATGCATCCTAAATCTACTAATAATGGACGCCATGACCAACCTTAACTCATATGGTCTGAGCTTTTTCCAACAACTGGGGCAACTAACAGCTTGATAAACAAGTTCACCCCCCTGGCAAAATGGCAGTCAATTGCAGGGCCATTGACACAAATCCAGCCATCTCCCAATCCAATTCTAAATCACGGATGCAGCTGGGTACTGAACTAACCCTCAATTTATTGGCATATCAGAAATGCATTAATACTGTCAAAAGCATAGACAAAACTGACTATAAACACATAAAGCCAGCAAAAAGTTCTAGAACACCTTATGGATATCATAACCTTATGAGGTTATGATATCATTATAAATGTTTTTTATTACAGCCATTCTATCTCAATATATTTGAGTGTGGTAACTCAATTATGAGGACAAACCTACCTCTAGTCATATGTATGTGTATGTGTATGTATTTGCGGGTCACGGCCAAGGTAAGGATATTATACTCACTTGGAGTAGAAGTTATATTACTTGAGATGCTCTTCAAGGGGTAGACCCAAGGATTGATTGATTGTTTTATGTCATCGTTTGTTACTTGTTGAATTCCATTTTTTGTTGGTTGTTCTCTGTCAGGCTCAGTGGCTTGAGGCATTTCCTCCAATAAAGAGTCCTGAGAGCTTTTTTCTGGCTTGGTTTGGACCATGTGCTGTGCCCCTTCAAAATCCTGTTCCACATATGTTCCAATCGTTTGTCTGTCACCAGTCCTTACAGAAAATACACATTTGTACAGGATAAGATACCTTTTAATGTTTTGTACAGTGTTGTTAACCACAATAACTACCTGTGCATTTGCAGTACAGTTAAGGGATTTTCTCTCCACACAACATGCCAAAATGTATAATCCAGAGATAGTGAAAAGATATTGAATCTGTGTACACATGTTCAATGACAAAGAGAAAGGAAACTAGGTGGGTTACCATGGTGAGTCACTAAGATGAATAACTCTCTCCTGGGGTTTACACTGTTCCTGAAGACTCTGAGGCGGATAGTTTTTGAGTCTCTCTGTGAATGACATTCTGGAGTTAATGCCAGCTCAACATCATGATGTCTGTCAGCCATCGGCAATGGACAATGGCATTGTCCATCAGCCCAGCCCTAACTACATGCACTCTCATTTAACACACCCAAAAGTAGATTCACATGGGGCAATAGATTTATTAGTCTGCAATTTAGCCAGAATATGGACTCAAACTGAGGCTTTCCCTCTGAGTTGCCATGAGCATGTAGTTAAAAAGGATGACTACCCATAATTATATCCAAATTAAAAGCAGTTCTCTGCAGTCTGCATTTACTACCATTTTCCATAAAATATATATGGCAACATGTAGTATAATATGAAACACATGCATAAAATAATGTATCATCTGTAAGTTTCATTTCATAAATGTTAAATTCCTTTGTTTTTTATCTTATGCCCCATTATGTATATATATTGTCATCTGTTGCTGTTGTAAGACACAATAGAGTGACTCTTGTTTTGTCTAAAGCAGGCTGGCACTCACGTGGCAGCTTTGTGAAGAAATACTCAATGTAGCGCAGGGCATACTCCACATCGGTCGCCGACGCCATGCCAAACTGACGGGAGTGGTAAGTGACCGCAGGGCTGGACAGCTGGGCTATTTCACTGATGCTGGCCCCCTTACCGAGGGCCAGAGTGAACAGGACGTAGCCCTGGCATTTGGCCTTGAGGGTCACCTCAGCCAGTTGCTGCTGGTCGTGCACGTAGCTCTTTGTGCCGAGGATGGTGAATATGACTTTGGTTCTGCCGGCTTTTGACTGCTTCCTGAAGAGGCCCTCCATGATGTACTCAAGACCCTGCCCCAGGACAGAGGATCCCTGCAGCTGCCTCAGTGAGCGTTTAATGTGGTGTTTCACCTCCGTCCTATTTGTCCTGAATTGAGCAAAGTCAAACTCCACCTCCACAGGGTCCTCCCTGCTGGAGGTCCACTGTCTCTGCTGAACAAGTGCCAGTCTTGCCCCAACCCTGGGCCGGGCAGAACATGGTTGGCTGAACAGGTCAACCGTAGCATCCAGGAAGTTACGAGCTTTTTCAAACTCCTCTACACTGACTCCAGAGCTGTCCAGCAGGAAGGCCACATCCATACCCATATCAGCCAGACACAAGGAGTCATCTCCTTTGCATGCAGGGTCTGGATGACAAACATCTGCAGCACAAGCCAGTTTGACCACATGGTTATTTCATGAAATCATCATTTATCTATATACCTGTGAACAGTTATTTTTAACGACATTCGAACAAGCCGTTAGTTGCTAGTCCACTTCAAATAGAAAGGCAATAAAAGGGCAAAAAGGCACCAGGCAAAAGTGATAGCATTTAACAGTGCCTCCAAGGGCAGGCCCAAATGTACAATGAGTATGTTGGAACCCATGCATGATTGTGGACTATACTTTTGATGGTTTTACACACTTACTGGATGATAATTTGGAGGAAGGTTATTACAGAAAGGATACACTCACCATAACAGAAAAAACACTGATTCAGCCTGTGGATTATCGGTCCAAGTTTCGTATACTGGCTAATTATCTCGTACCGTCCAGGACAATCCTTTAATCATTCCAACGAGAAGATATATTATGAAGTCATACATCACAAATCAAAATCACAAACCAATTGTTCATTCAAAATTCCAAAACAGACCCTGTTATGTACCACGCCAGTATGCATGTGGATTCGCTAAAAAAAATCAGGTATTCTCTTACCGAGAAAGCTTGCTTCAGGGAGTCAACGTTCACCCGTCCAGTTGTGACAATGACAGGAATTATTTCTTGGGCACCAAGTTCTACCACTGCAGACAGCACAGTTTCCCTGTCCACAGGGGGTCCAGCAGTCAGGAATATGGCCATCTTCTTCACCAGCTTCCCACTTCTGATCCGTTTGAACATGCTCCTTGCCGTGTACATCATCGCCTCTCCCATGTTTCGGTCACCTTCACTTCCGTCGCGAACAATATCTCTACTCACCAGCTGCAGAAGTTTCTTTTTCGTGTGATAGTCACTGAAGCGTACCAGAGTTTGGACATTGCTAGCGTAGGATATTACTGCCACTCGGGCACCCGAGGGACAGGTACTCTCACTGATTGAAATGTTTCCCACCATGTATGACACCAGATCCCTCATTTTCTCTAGGTCCTGATTCGTCACTCCTCTGGACACGTCCACAGCGATCACCACTTCCAAGGGATAATGGGGACAATCTCTACAGCCTAAAAGCCGGAGATGCTTCACTTCAGAGTAGCTCACATCAAGCATGCAGTTTCTTACCTCTTCCATCCAACCCAAGATATGTACCCAGAAGAGATATCACACAGGTTACTTCCCACTGTTAGTACTCTAATTACACCTCAGCAGACTCTTGAGATAACACTTAAAGGTCTCTGGAAAAATGTATCAAGCATTAAAGAATGGAAACCATGTCTGGATGTACCATGTACCTACCAAGTAGCCAGCTTTGAAAGATATGCTGATATAATAATGTTTACTGTGTCCAACCAAACGATTGTCCTGAGTTTCTTCTTTCCAGAGAGCAACTCTTGGTGTCCTTCAATTTAAAGTGTAATTCACTCAAATTCCTGGTTAACAAGAACTTGCATAATGCCACCTAAGACTTCTAGAATTTGCCGTGAATAATAACAGTGTTTGTCTTAGTCTAAAGCTGATGTAGTTAGTTTCTTTCAAGGTTTATCCTTGTGAACATCCATATGCCTTTTCATATATTTTAATACCAGTAGTCCACATACAGCTTTTTTAGAGGTTTATGAAGTTTGATTGGTCAAAAGTTTCTGCAATGTCTACCCTGGTCATTATGTATATGAAGTTGGTAAGGACCGTCACAGACAAAAAAGACTTACCTTGACAAACTGCAAAAGAAGCAATAGAGAAAATGATTATTTGAAACCTGACATTAGGTCAGGGGCTATTTAGCAATTTATGTTCAAACTGCCCATGAATGAAAACTAAGATCAAAACACCTACCACAATTTTTGCGCACATAATCAATTAGATCACATTCCTGTAATAAAGAAGAAAAGGAGTGATGAGGCTTCAAAGCATTAACTGTACTGAGAAAATGAATGACAGATGGATTATACATACAGTCTTTTCTGGGTGCCCTTTCGGTCCTCTCTGTCCCTGAAAATGATTAGAATCACACTGATGAGCTCAATGCAAGTAAGGACAAGTTAAAGTAACTGCGGCAGAACAGCATTCATGCTCATATGGTAAAACTCAGACTGGACTATATGGCTCAGCTTAGAGCTTGCACCTTTACCAGCAGAGACACTTGGGAGCCAGTACAATTCATGTTTTGTTTTTTTCAAAAAGATACTCATTATGAATGTGGGGCTAAATGACATCTAGTGTTGTACTAAAAAATAAATAGGGAATGTGTTTGGTTGAAGGTTCAAAGCACTCATTGGTTGATTACTCTGGTAACAACTCTGATTTCCTACGTGCAGGGCATGTCCATGTGAAAACATTTCTGGGAGATTCATTTTAAAATTCTTCATGCCGGCAATTTTCAATGAAATTTTACATGTCAAAAGATGCACTGTAATGTAAAGAACTGAAGTGCTTTCACTGTCCTTGGTCTACATATTCTATCTAGTTTCTGACTACATATTCTATCTAGTTTCTGACTAGCAAGAACAGTGTGACCATCTTACCCTGCGTCCATCATAACCTGAAACTCCAGGTGGTCCCTCGATTCCTTTCTTGCCACCATCACCCTGTGAGCAAGCCATAGTGACATGTCCAACTATAAACCCCAAGGCAGACCTTAGCTTAATTACTAGTTAGTAACCTGTTCTTTATATTCTATATTATTGTAAAAAAGTATATAGGAGAAATATACTATTATGTAAAGGTCAGTTTATTCTAATATTATCTATTGCATGTAATCATAAAGTAATATACAATATAGTACTGAATCTAGTATTAAATACTTTTAATAATACCACTTAAATAGAACATAGAGAATATTCACTCATTTTGGTGAAGACAATAGTTCCCAAGAGCAGTAAGTGTGTTGCACATAAGAACAGTTATTAGTGAATCATTACAGACAAACCCCCGTTTAAGAGGTGAAACCTAAAACAAATCTGTGATCACAAGAGGAGAGGAAAGGAGAAAGAACTAGGAAATCTGGAGAATAAGACTGTATTCCACTTCTATGTTTGGTGAGGTGAGAGTGCTGCCAAACTCATTTATTATTTTATGGGATCAGCTGCTCCACTCACGTGACTAGATTCCAATGGAACTATTGTCCTAGCAACAGGATATTACACTTCTACTGGTACAATGAAGACATAGTTAACAGCATAAATGGTGATCAAACCACACCATCCCATTCTAGAGCAATACTTTATTTTGAATTAAGTGTATATTTCATTATATCTCTTATGATTTGTCTCTCTCATTCATCCCAGCAATCACTCACATCAAACCTACCGATTTTCCACGATTCCCTTTAGGGCCCACTTGTCCTTTAGAGCCCTTTTCTCCTGTTTGTCCCTAAACAAAAATCATGACAGAGGAATTCATGTGAGGGGCCTAAAATCACAAACCAAAATGGTGATGATCTTGGTTTGTGAGCTTGCAACGGCTGAGTACCCTTGCTCCCTGTTGACCATGGGAACCTCGATCCCCCTGTTCCAGATACAACAGCACAAAGTTAATCAGTTGCCATGAGCAACAGTACAACTACACTGCAGATGAACAATTTATTGACTTACTTTTCTTCCTTTTTGCCCCCTTTCGCCATACCTGTCTTGACCATCACTGCCCTATGAAAATCAATAAAACTCACATGTACAAATATATCTCTAAATAGGTATCATTCGTCTTTCATAAAAACACATATTTTGTAACAACTGCATACAGGGAGAGTGAGTGAGGGATTGAGGGGGTTAGTGGATGAGTGGGGTACACACCATCTGTCCCCTGAAGCCCAGGTTTCCAGTCTGCCCTTTCGCACCGGTGTCTCCTGGTTGACCCTGGAGAAAGGAGAGTGTACAACCATAAGAGCTTCTTCCCATCACAGAAATGAGGTCCACCATGACCACACCTTCCAACTACAACCTGATTCTGCAGTGGTGCAAACACTTCAGAAACAAAGACGCTTTCCAGAAGGCACAACAATGTTCCCAAGTGACCCCTACATTCACAAAAGTCTGCAGCCTTAAATGAATGTACAGTGACCAAATGTCAAACCAAATGGTTGCAGATGAACACCTCTGAGAACATTTTAAGTATGACACTAATAATGAATCATTGTTAATACAATTTCCAAAATGCAATTATCGTATTCTATTGGGTTGTAACCCTCTTGATTGTATGAATGTCCTATACGTTCTTCATGTTCCTGGGTGTCCTTTCATATTTTCAGCATTGCATTGATTTAATTGTTTTTTATAATAATTAATGTGCATGAGTTCTCATTTTTCCAGTTTTGCTCTTGGGAGTTTTTGTTCTAGAAATGTCATATGGTCTAAACAAGGGTAAAGGAAACTCAAATTTATTCACTTTATCCAATGTGTCTTGGGACTTTGCCAATGCACTGAAAGAGAAATACAGTATTTACCTTTAGTCCTCTCATTCCTTGCCCTCCCTTACTTCCCTTGATACCCTTTGGTCCTTGAGCTCCCTTTAAAAAATAAATAAAGGTTACATTAAACATGCATTTGGGAATGTTTAGGCATTTCAATCATAAAAATGTTTTTCCTTCTAAGCCTGATTAAATATTTAAATATCTTCCAGATAAACATATCTTTATTCGTACTGTGATTATTTTTGTATGATTCTCCATTCATAAAAAAAACATACACAATGTAACTGTAAAAGGCAAGGCGCACAGTAACTACACTGTCAGATATATACCACAATTCACATGGTGGAAAACACCACAAAGCCTATCCAATAACATCTGTAATGCTGCAGAGTCCAATATGAACAGTATACAATATCTTCCCTATAAGCGGACAGTTTGTATTGGAGACTGGACATGCAATAAATGCCATCAATTAAGCTGAACAACTGTCAGCTCCAAAAAGAAAAAAAAATCAGTCAACAAGCTGGCTTGTTTTGAGTGCTCCCACCTGTGGACCTTTAATACCAGGGTCTCCTGGTTGCCCATTCTCTCCCACCTCGCCTCTTTGTCCCTGTGAAGTGCACAATAGCAAATCAAATCAAATCTTTCACTGTTTTCAACCTATGCATCATCACCTATGCGACTGTCTTATAATCATTTTACTATTGTTGAAATAGTTATAATAGTTTGCTAAATATTGTTCATTTCTGTGGCTATAGGGTCACATGTGAATGTCAAAACCAACCTGTTTCCCTCCTAATCCTGGCTCTCCCTTTGAACCCACATCTCCAGGAGGGCCTTTAGATCCCTGTAGACAGATGGAGAAAAAATCCAATCTATATTATGAGGCATTGATGCTGCTCTGACATAGTATACCACTGTATATAATATACTCAAAGTGTATGTTTGTATGCTATGGTAGAATTTTCTTTCTTATATTTTTTTATTCAATGCATGCTCATTTGGCACGCATTGAATGTTTCTTCCCATGATGGTTGTGTAAGTCGCTGTGGGTAAATGCATCTGCCAAACAAGCAACTACCTCATGCTTCTTTTATTGGGACTATGCTTCAGTTTTGAAAAATGATGACCATTACATTACACAAAGGAAACACTGGTACACCTGCACAGTGCCTGTGTAATATATATAATTTCCCAGCTGTAATACATCATTTGCATAAATAAATTGTACCTTTGCACCAGGTTGTCCTCTTCTGCCATTCAAGCCCTAAAGGAAGCCACAAATTATTGTTTAAAAATCCTACGAAAAGCACAAATGGATGGTGCTATCGTTAAGACTGTTAGAAGACAATCTCTTACATCTCTCCCTGGATCCCCTCTCAAACCATCCTGTCCATTAACCCCTGGATCTCCCTGGAAGAGGAAGTATACAAGCATACACATATGAAATACACAGGTCTTGTGGCATCTATCTATCAATCCATTATGGATTTAGGTAAACGCAAGTGGCACTGGTTTGCAGTCTTCTTTATGACATACCAAGTGCACATTCTAAATTGTCAGACTTGTTTAGAAATCAAATCAAAACTTTGACCTGCCCACCAGTAATAGTAATAGCACCATTATCAATACTGATCATAAAAGATTATTTTGTATTTGAGAAAAACAGAAATATGTTGGATTTGCAAATTGTACAGAAGATTTCCAGAGGCTCACCAAAAAATCCTTCTATTGTCAACACTGGAACAGCTGGTCAATGTTCTCTTGATTATCTCTTAATTCTATTGATTATTTTCTGGCCATGTTGATAAATGGTTTTTGATATATTGTTGGGAAAACACTTGAAGGGAAGTTTCAGGTGCATTCATCCATTCTCTCAAGGATTGCAAAGGGTGCAACCAACCTCAGGGCCCATGGGACCTTTATCTCCTTTAGCTCCTCTGTTATTGTTATCCCGCCCTGGGCGACCCTAAAGAACAGAAATATCACTGAGCAAAACAAAGAAAGTAAACGAACATGATGAGGCATGAAACTGACTGTGATGCCACTGAGAATGGAGACAGACAGCAGAGTTAAAAGAACAGACATCCGCAGAACCTTTGAAACAACAAGGCTTTCCTTGAAGACCTGATGTTGTTAAAAAGAAAAGCAAGGATTTCTTTCAATCTACTTACTGGATCTCCTGGAAAACCCTTTTCTCCTTTCTCCCCAGGCTGACCCTCATCACCTGGAATTCCCTGAAACAGAAGAAAAGGATGAATGGGTGTTGGACAAAGTGTGACTGCTCTATAGTCATTCATTCACAAGCAAATTAAGGGCACATCATTCTGTTGTTGTATACTTTTAGCTATTGTCTCCAAACAAAACTAAGTATATAAAATACATACATAAAATTAATATATTAAATAGTTCTGCTTAATAAGTATATTAAATACAGCCTTGTTATGTCTCTTGTATTGGCTGTTAATGTTATGACCATCTAAGTTCCATAGGCTTTAAAATGAATGCTTTGATATGAAGTTTGGTAATTCACCACATTCCCAGCATCGCCTTTGTCTCCCTTCAGTCCAGAAGCTCCCTCATCTCCCTGAGCAAGAGGAAAACAAATTGAAAGTGGTTTATTAAAGCAAATCTTCTTGTTTGATCTTCCTTCAGGAAAACAAGCAGTAAGTACAACTGACCTCAGAGCCTCGGATACCATCCCATCCATCGTGTCCCGTGTCGCCCTGAGAAACAAAAAAGAAGATTGTAGTTTGATGTGATCCCTGTTCTAGCATCAGGAGGGGTACACGAGAGGACTTGATAGCTTTAAAGAATGGTTTCTTTGACCGCTTGTGAAATTCTCTTGAAATAACATTGACAAAGTAACTCTGTACCAGTGTTGTTTCATTTTCCTGTTAGCTGTGATGAGCAGCTTATTTACCATACCCCCCCCCCCTTTCAGCACACCATGCCTTCACTTTAGCCCCCCACCACTAGTGTGACTAACTTATCAATTTACCTGTGAGAGCACACCTGCATTTTTTTCTTCATTTTAATACTTGGTATTTTATTGAAAACTAGACAAGCTCAAATTCATGAATCAGAAGTCTAATTTGGAAGGACCCATGGCTATCACACAGCATAATTTACAGACCATTAGAGACTTGACAACACTGGCATCCCCCGACCCCGTCATGCCCCACATTCCCCTTCACCTAGCCACTCTGTCCCCCGCAGAACCCGGATTGGGCCAGAACATTTTACCTTTTCTCCCTGGTCACCATGTTTTCCCTATGAAAGGAACAGAAAATGGGTTCAGCCACATCACATTACAAAATTGTGTTGCACTGTGGACATCTTCAGCCATAGAGACTTATAACAGTCACAGCTTCAGTCCTAACACATGCCATGCAAAGAATCTGGGTCTCAGAGCTTTGATTTGGTCCTCTCCCCCCTTACACTCCACACAGTGCAGTGAGTAATCCACACAACCAGCAAACAGCACCTGCCATCCATGTCAGGCCTTTGCAGCGCAGTGTTGTAAGTAAGTCGCTTTGGATAAAAGCGTCTGCCAAATGAATAAATGTAAATGTAATGTAAATGTATGAAACAAAGTTGTTACTTTGAAAGGTCATGAGTGCAAACAGTGATTGCTTACTGATCAAAACTATTGTAACAGAAACATTATGAAAATCGTAAATCGAGTTCATCTCATTATCTTTTGTTGGTGTTTGTCAGTAAGACAATTAGAGCTGTGTTTTACCTTTAAGCCTCTTTCTCCATTACATCCGCTGTCACCTGGTGAGCCAGGGTGGCCACTGGAACCAGGCATACCCTAAAATGTGGTAAAAATAGCAAAAAACTGCAAGTTCAATGAATAACAACTTATCTGACACACAAACACATACAAACACAGAGACAGGTTGTTAATTACATTGGATACAGTCATTTTACAATATGCAACGAGAGGGCACGTTGGTATAAGATTGAGTAACTTACTGGTGGGCCATCCTCTCCTGGGAATCCAATGCCTCCCTTTTGTCCTTTTTCACCCTGATCCAAGAGATTAACAACGTGGGTTCAGTGTGTGGGAGATGACACAAGGCATGCATGATTGTACCTAGGGGGCCACAACAACATTTTTACATTTTTCAGGTATGCTCCTACTCCTCTTACACATATGTGCAGTACTAATACCTTTCCACCCTCTTACCTTAGGTCCACTCGTTCCAGGATTACCTTTTGGGCCCAATGGTCCAACACACTCACAACAATGACAACATTTCTCCTCTGACAGGTTATCCTAAAAGAGAAGAACACATATTAAGAAATTTAATTTGGGGAATTAACAAATAAAGAGACTTCCTGGGCATCTCAGGACCCACAAATGTGTAGTGTAGTTCAGCAGTTTAAGAAGCAGTTCTCTGTCAGGAGTAGGGTCTATATCCTAGAAAAACAATGAAGTCTGAAATCTCTGGTCTTTCATGAAAGCATGCATTACCACGTGAATAATTATAATAGAATGACAACTTACAAATGCAGCATAGAGTTGAGCTGCTGTTTTGTCTCCAATGACCAGCTGTTGTTTGTAATGGTACCCTCTTCCGAATTCAATACTTTGCAACTGATTAATGGTGGTAGCCCCCTCCAGAGCAACTGTTATGAGGCCAGCCACTCCTTTAAAGATGAAGGAAAGTACACATATCCATACATTGTATTCATTCTTGTCTTTAAAGAGTTTTTGAGGTTGTTGCACCTCTTTATCAGTTAGTATTAAACAGAGTGGTTCTTTGAGTCATGAGCAGTGTTAATGACAATTTTGTATTTAATAGTCCCATCCTAGAGTAAAGGAGTCTCTCCAAGCCTAAGAACCTTTGTTTTGCACTATATGCCACTGATAATTAATAAGTACTGATTCTGAGGGGAAATCAGGCATAGCTGCCTAACTAGTGCCCTTTTGTAAGCTCTTATTCCTCACCGTCTTTAATAAGCTGTTCTTTGACCCTTTGGAGCTCCTGTTGTTCGTCGTCCAGTCCATCTGTGAAGATCAAGATCACCTACAACAAAAAGGAATGGCCACTTCCTTTTAGAGCTCGCAAAGGATTTACAGACAGGACAGTTTCTATGAGCAACATCAGCCAGAGCCTAACACACTACTAATGCAAGACATTAATTACATTAATTACACAATAAACAAGGACTTTCTCATCTGTAATCATGGCTAACTAAAGAAAAATCATAACTCATTTATACCTTTTTAGCGTGAGCATCAGAATCGTCTTTGAACTTCTGACCAAAGGTACTCAGGTATTGTCTATCAAGGCGAGATGGTTGGCGAATTTTCCTCTTCCTCAGATCCATCACATAATCCTCAAGATTTGCCTTAGCCTCAAACTTAGTGATAAGCACTGGTTCGGTGTTGACTACATGAAAAGCAAACCTCATTTGTACGTCTGCATTGCAGCTTGTTTTGAAACGACTGTTGATGTTCTTCAAAATGGGCAGAAGATTCCTGTCCAGATGGTGATGGGTGAAAAACAATGGAGTTCCTTGGTCTTGTGTGATATCAATACCCACTGCAATGTCTATTTGGCAGTCTGGAATTTTCTCTTTAAAAGAGGGTAAAAGAAATGCAGTTATTTAGCTGGTGAGAAACAGTGTTAGATATACCCATAACATCAAATTATATTACATGCCATTACTAACTATTAAGGGCTGTTTAGAGTCCAGCAGTCGTCATTGCAACCAGCTATGAACAATGGTTGTTGGTCTTAGTGATACTGTATTTGGTTCACAGGTCTACTTGACAGTCTGTCATTGCTGTGGTCATTGACCTCA
This sequence comes from Megalops cyprinoides, assembly GCF_013368585.1. Taxonomy (NCBI): domain Eukaryota; kingdom Metazoa; phylum Chordata; class Actinopteri; order Elopiformes; family Megalopidae; genus Megalops; species Megalops cyprinoides. Next base: position 22,605,968 of record NC_050592.1, read on the forward strand.
CTGCTGGCTCATTTAGAACGCCATCACCCAAAGGCAAGACTTCAGGTCTAGTGAGCTCACTTTGGTACTGTTGATAATGGCATTGCATGGCATTAAAATGTAAGACTGGGTGTTTGTATATAAACTTTCCGGATATATTATTTCATAGCTGTGCATTTATGCTTTCCACAGGTCAGATTACAAAAATTATTCCAAACAGAAATGCTTGGCAACTGGTAGTCAGTCAACTAAACAGCGGTGCTGAATAGCTTAGTAGTTATCTAAGCTAACAATCACCTAGCAAGGTGGCACAAATCATACAACCAAATTAATTTGCTTAATTTAGTAAAGTGCTTAGATTGCAGATCAGCATTATTGCTCATCTTTATCAATAATTCAATCATTAATGTAGATTTATCCATCCAACAATGATCAGTAAATATAATTAGCCAACTATAGCTGCCTCATCCTATCCTATATTACTAACGTTACCCTAATTTATTCTATTAACGTCCAGGTGAGTAAGGTAGGTAAGTTTTATGTTACCTTGCATCTGAATTTCATGTACATTTTCAACTAATCAGTGCAAGACAACAGTGTACACCCCTGTGTTGGTAACCGGAGATGGGAGTAAAGAGATTTAAGTTTATTCCCAAAGTTACTGGCCTTACTACATATGGGAAGTGATCAGTATTGCATCAGCACATTTTCTTTGTTGTCCGACAAGGGTTTATACATTATACTAGTGGCTGCATGTAAATTCTAATCTAGTCGAGTGACAATGAATGGCTGTTGATATTGCAACAATTTCCGTCTAGCAACAATCACTTGCTCATCTCTAAAAAGTTCTTTAGGGGTTTGGGTATCTTACTGTACAATATTATAATCAATTAAGATGGATAACTGTACAATATCATAACAGAAAATATTAAATGTGAACATATTTTTAAAACTAAGCCCTCCACCACCCCCCCCCCCACCCCCCGCCCCAACCCCATACAAAATGCACTTAATAACCTATTATTAAAGACAACAATGAACAAGGTGAAAGTAAAAGGAGGCTACCTTGACATTTTTGGTCATCACAAATATTTGTCACTATGCTCCTTTTAATTTTTTTCAGGTCTTGGTGGGATTCCACTCTATGTACATTCGATGGATCGCCAGCAATCATATTCAAGATATTTAAATCGATGTATTTATCCTCCCCAACAGCCACTGCAATGATGTCCACTTTGTCCACATCCCGTAGCTTGTTTGCATTATCCCTAATGTTCTCAGGTCGATGTCTAGATTTACCATCAGTCATCACAATCAAATGAGGTTTGACTCCCGCTCTCTTCTCATTTGGAGAGAAAAAGCCTCTGGATTTTTCAAGAGCCAATGCTATCTCTGTCCCTTGTGCTATCTGTACAATAGGAGCCACTTCTTTGTCAAATTCTGATTGGGGACAGAAATGCCTCATTGGAAAGTATTGCGTGTAGTTGTGGCTGTACTGAGCTAGACCAATCCTTGCGTTGTCACCACAAAGATCTAAGTTATGAGCTATGTCTTTTACAAAGTCCATCACCGACTTAAAGTTGTTTTCTCCAATGCTTTCAGACCCATCAACAAGAAAGGTGACATCAGTCTTATTACAGAGGCAACCTGCAATGACATATAGAAAGACCCTTAAAGTGAACAATTACAGAAACTGGACAACATATTGACATTTTCTTGCAAGTTTTCCAGCATTATTTTGTTCTTAAACATTGAGGAACTTAATGCTGTCTATGAGCGTAGAAATTGAAAAACTGGAGACTTGGTCTTGACATGCATGCTTCACTGAACAGTGGATACAACACTATAAGCATGCAAAGGTAATGGTCAAGGGATTTTCAGCCAGTATTATGTTGATTAATGCATTTGACCAGGTCTTGTTAAGGTGCGTTTGGTTTGGATCAGTCTCCGAGACATCTAAAATAAAATGTTTTCTTTTTGGCTGAACTCTTCAGAAAGTTGGAATTCCATAAAATTTTTATGAAGAAAGAGCTGATAAAAGATATTAGATTTCAAGAGGATGATAAAATTTTCTTTTCAGTAATTTTTTTTAATCTGCAAAGGAATATAAGCCTGTTCACCAGACATCACCAGACACTAACAGGCAAATATGGCACTATTATATGTAAAGTCAAATTATAAAGGACAATCTTACGTGGTTTTTGGCAGATTTTTTCCGTAATTCTGTTTCTCACATTTTTCAATTTTTCAAACTGATCCACAAAGTAATAGTTATGTTCGGATCCTCCAATGATTTCAAGCTCCATTATTGTTGCGTTTTTCACACCAACAGCCAAGGTATTGATTCCAGTGGCTCTGACAGCATTGCACACAGGGCTCAGAGAATCACGATCATGTGATTCCCCATCTGTTATGGTTATGAGGAACTGGGGCACAGATCTACGTCCCCCTCGGGATTCTGACAGCAAGTCTTTGGAATAATCGATTGCTTTTGCTGTGTACGTTTCACCATAAATTTTATCCAGGTCTGTAATTGCTTGTGAAAGTGATTCTTTGTTTTTGTATGTTAGTAATCCAAAAGCTTCCCTTGGATCATTGGCGTACAAAGTGATGCCAAAGCGCACACGACCCTCTTCAATGTCAGAGTCATACACCACTGAGATCATGAAGTCTTTCATGGTTTTAAAGTTATCGTTGCTAATGCTTGAAGAACTGTCGACGACAAACACAATATCTGCATAATATATGTGCTTGCACTCTGTAAATGAGAAAAACAAAACAAGATGGTCACAATACATCTTTGCATGCAGCGCATTAATGTCAGCTGGAGATCTAAATGTTTCCAATATGTCTCTCCAATATGAATCTCTAAATCCTCAAGACAACAGATCTCAAATCCTTTCAATGGGCTACAGCTAACAATAAAATGTATAATATATAGATTTTAAATACAATCTGTTAGTAGAACATAATCATATGTAAGAGTATGTGCTGCAAAAACTAGCAAGGCAGCCATTTGAATAGTTGCAGAAGAGACCACAGACTTACCATCCTCTTGATGGGTTACCTTGAAACTCACACTCTGAGATAAAGGGGGCAGATCTGCATAACTGTTCGCCAAGGAGATCTTTTCCCTAGAACCGCTGATGTCCAACAGTTGGTCAATATCAGCACCATCAACTCCAATTGAATAAATGCTGACTCCATTCTCTCTGAGGTTTTTTGCTGGGTGTTTCACTTCATCTTTAGATTTTTCATCTGTGACAACCACCAAGACTTTGTCAATATAGTCCCGTGAACTTCTGAACACCTCAGACACTGACGTCAGGGCTCTCCCTGTAAAAGTGTCACCCTGCAACTGCTGCATGTCCTCTATAGCGTTCAGTATGTCAGCTTTTTGAGAATATTTATCAAACACAAACTCTTCATGCACAGTATCACTGTACTGCACCACAGCAATGCGGACCCCTTGTCCATGAATTATAAAATTATTTGTAAAGTCCTTCATGAAATGTTTCACCTGGACGTAGTCCAAAGAGGAGATGCTGGTGGAGCTGTCGATTAAAAACACCATATCTGCTTCTGTTCTCTCAGTAACTGTAAAAAAGTAAATTACAATCAAGAAAATAAGTGATGTATAATGCTTTCAGATTTGACACATTTGGTAGGTTGACAAAAAAATAGCAGGGACAACTGATTAACTTACCAAATGAACCAGAAAAAAAAACAATTTTTAAGTACTCAGTTCCTCATTAATGACCTACCTGCAGGCAAGCAGATTTCTTGGCCTAACATTTCCTTTATATTATCCAGCAATGAGAAGTCATTGATGAATAAACTTCTCTCAGCTAACCCTGCAATCTCATTCAGCTCTGACACAACTGCTTCCCCAACACCAATGGCGTACACATTGACTCCCATGTTCCTCAGCTCTTCTGCTGGAATGGACACACTATCATCAGATTTTCCATCAGTCAGGATAATGAGGTATCGGGGTGCATTCGGTCTCTCACTGGCCGAATCCTTGAAGAGTGACTTCATGTGTTCAAGGGCTTTTCCTGTGGCAGTGCGTCCTTTCTTTTGATTAATGGCCTGAATCGCAAGCTTTAAGTCTGTCACGGTGTCGTGCTGCCCCAGGGAAAACTCTGTGACAACATCAGATGAAAACTGGACTGCTCCAAAGCGAATGCCCTTTTGCCCAGCTCTGAAAACGTCCACCATTTCAGACAGAAAGTCTTTGATAGTTGAAAAGTCACGATCACGTATACTCCCAGACCCATCTATCATGAAGTAAACATCAGTTTCTTCAGTTTTTATGCAACCTGAAAGAAGAAAGAAGAATTTCAGAGTAATTTGAAGAGATTTTGACTGGCTTAGTTCTCTGTCAGTGCTCATTGGTAGACAATAATTAGATGACGCAAGTAGTTGGGGTAGATGCCATACTTACAGTGAATGTCAACTTATCGAATTGTATGAAATCAAATGAAGCCTTGCATCTGTTATAATGAATGTTCATTGAAACTTTTTTGTTACCAAATAGAAATCTCTAAGATGGGTGTCACCATAATTAAGATGAACTACCCTTGCTTACTTATGGGCGCAAAAGCATTTCCTTTCACCATGAGTCTTCTGTTCACTAAAAACACCTACATAGCTTGTCAAATTGGTTTACTTTTTATCTTACTATATTAGACAGGGAAATTTTATAGTGTAATATAATTTATGTATGTCAATAAGCTCAGACACAAACATATAGTGTGACTCAAAGCTTTCCTTGTGTTTCTGTCAACTTCTCCAAATAAATTGGTGGTATCTGGATAAAACAATTTAAATCAATAATGTCATAAATGTAGTTATGTAGTAAATAATGTAGTAAATAATGTACTGATGCATGCGTTTTCTAACTCATGTTTTTGTGTAATGTACAGTTTTTGAATTAACATTTACAATTCTGAAGAAACTGCAATGAAATGCCCATAGACTTAACATTGAGGTGCCAAAATGTTAGCCACAACAATGCTGAATGTGAACATTCTAAAAATAACTGTTCAGAACCTTAGTTGGATGAACATTCTTTAAAAAATGTTATCATAATTAAAAAATATAGACTGTATTTTATGTATTGCAGTAAAAAAAAATCACTCAGGTTTAGCTATTTAGATTTTAACATCACTTGGACATAGATCGTGAGAATCTGCCACATTCACACTTTTACTTACATACTTTTAAAAATTAAAAACACGGTGTTCAGAAAGGTGTTCCAAAGTATTTAGATTATGTTACTTACTTTGAGTAATCTAACAGAACGTTACAAATTACATTTTAGGGAAAGTACTCTGTAATCTGTCGTGGAATACATATTAAAAGTAACCCTCCCAACCCTGTGCTTTCAAGGTAATGTATGCTTACAATGAACAATAACCAGCCTCTTTAACAGTGTAAAATCTCACCTTCTCTTAATATCTCCACTTGCGTCGCTTCTTGAGGCTTGAGCAGAAAAAAACACAGTTTTTTAATGGATTTTTCTTGAAGAGAAGATGCTAACTGTAAAAAAGTGTCCCCAGTCAGAATGAAATCATTTGGTGGATATGAGGCTATGAAAGAAAGCTGAGACTCATTTGCAGCTCCTAGTCCTATGGCAAAAATGGCCACACCATCCTGGTGAAGATTGCTGGCAGCCTGCTGTAAGTTGTTTCTTGATCCATCATCAGTGAGAAAAATGGCAATCTGGGGCACAAACAGATCTGCACGTCCACCATTTTGTTTTGAGAAAAGATCCACGACTCTTTGGGCACTAAAATCTTCAGGTCTGCCATTCCCTTTTGAGTATTGCAGTTTCTCCACATGCTGCAAGACCTCCGTCTTACTCTTGTAGCGGTTCAGCTTGAATCCCACATCATTCTTGTCAGACAAGCTGGTGAGCCCAAATCTCACTTTGGTGTCACTCACGTCAAAGGCACTAATGACCTGGTAGAGGAACTTTTGAAGCTGGAGGAAGTTTCCCTCACCAATGTCATCAGAATAGTCAACCAAGAACAAAATATCTGCAGCCGTTATTAGTTTACAAGCTGAGGGGAAAAACAATATTAAATATGGTCAGTCTTATATAATACATAATTTTTAAATAATATTTTTACTTATTAATTTACAGGATATCACAACAGCATTAAAAGGCACAATGTAGGTCAAAGATATGGATTGGATTTGGAAAGATTACAAGACATCCAAAACATATCTTTACAGTATTGACAGTAATGACATTTACCTGATTCTTTCTCCTCAGGGGTGAATGGATTCTCAATTTCCTTTTTAATTACATTTGAAACATCACTGAAAGTTTGTGGCCTGTTTTTGAGAGTGAAGTGTTGATTGCTAATGACATTTAGCTCTGCAATGTTGTCATAATCCTGAATTCCTATAGCTATAATCTTGACCCCAAGGTCTTTGATCTGTGCAACAGCCTGATGGACCTCATCCTGTGATTTTCCACTTGTGAAAACAACCAAAAACTGGGGGTAGCCCTTCAGCCTGCGACTGCCAGCAGACTCCTGGAAGAGGACATCATGAGCGTGCTTCAGTGCTCTCCCAGTGTTACGCTGCCCAGGCTTTTGGGTAAACGCCCTCCTCAAATGCCTGATCAGATCATTCTTTGTTACGGTCATCTTAAGTAACACTTCATCCTGCACGTCTTCACTGAACTGGGAAACACCCAAGCGTATTTCTTTCCCAATGCCTGACACCCTTTCCAGCTCAGTTGCAATTTTGGTTATGATGTTTTTCATCTGTTGAAATGATGCAGTCTTGACTTGACTGGAGCCATCCACAAGAAACACCACATCAGCAGCTTTATCTGCGAGAAAAAAAATCAGAAGAGACAAAATCAATAATTCGTACACAATGTACATTCATCGTACGATGAGAAATTGGCACAATTGAAAGGCAGGTAAAACAACAGCCTAGCAAAATATTACATGTTAAAAGATTGGCTAGGCAGTTAAATGTTCAAAGGTACCAAGGAGGTGTGACACAAGGCAACTGAAAACTTTTTTTGGCCATCAAAGAACCCAATTGATTTGGTGGAACAGTAAATTACAGTGGAAAAGCTTTATTAATGTGTGACTTTAAAGATGTAAATGAAACTTTGAGTTTTATTTCTTGCGAAATATTACATAAAAAAACATTGGCTAAGTAGGTAAATGGAGGTACCAAGGAGGTTTGAAGCAAGGGATTCCATGGCTTTACCAGATTTAAAAAAGAAAATGATGAATTAGGCTGACCAGCATCCTTTGAAGACAAAGAATAAAAGTTTAATTCTCCTTACCTGATTCTTGACACATGCATGAAGTCACCCATAATATGGCTATAAGTGATAACACCTTAAACATCTTCATTTTCTAAATTTAAGCTTTTGCCCTGAAAAACAAAACAAGGATAAGGTTGTAATATATTTATAATGCTGACAATTTCTAAAAAGGCTGGAAACAAAAGGAAAAATCTGCAGTTGTGGAAAAATGGTGTAAAAATCAGTACTGTATTTGCTTGGAAGGTCTGATTCTCACCAGATGGAGCCTGTGTAGCTTGGACCAGTGCTCCCAGACTGTGAGTTTGTTGCTCCGTATGATGGTCCTACCTCTCCCTCCCAGTCCACACTCTCCTCCTCCTCACTTTCTTTCTCTCATTACATCTTATATTCACAAAAGCACACTTCCATTCCAAGTCGGGGTTCAGCCTTTCCAGTAACATGACACCATTGCCGGTGTGGAGGACAGTCTGGAGATCACGGAAGGATGTGTGGAACATCTTCCAGTTAAATGGAATGTCATGACCTGAAATGGAATTTTGTTTTATTATTTTTAGTTCTTTGGAAGTAGTTTTTTTTAAAGAACATAATCTAAAAGCATCAATTACTAAACAAGCATTTCCCTGTTGACATACATGCTAAAAGTGATAAGTGATTATTGTCTGCAAGATGTTACCAAGCTAACTTCAGCCTCCAGTTCTAGCCTGAATAAAATTATTCATATCCCAATTTTAAACCAAGTTGAGTCTGCTTCATCCATACACACCAAAGGAAAAACTATCTGTCACTTCTAGAGAAAGGAGATGGGTCTTCATTGGCAGATTTGGTCTTGTTCTACTTTTCATATTACTGATATTACTGCTGTTTGACCATTTTGTATTCTTTATCAAACGCTATGTGTTAAGGCACAATTCACAATTCCTTTAAAGAAAACAATTAAACCTATATTCCCAAACACAAATAGATGTCTAAGCCACCCTCATTCAAGGAACAGGAGGCTATGCATGTGGAAGCAGAAGTATTTAACCTCTGTATAGTTTAAAGAGAAACTGATGGACAGGTGGAATTGGAAAATTACTGAATTCTGTTACAGGAAGGGAAGGATGGGTTCCATTTTCATGTGAAAGAAGGATGCAGTGTGAAAATCATGAAGAAAAACATTCTCTTATTTTCTTTCCCTCATTTAAGAAGTCTTGCTATTTCTTTCCCTTTGGCAGGTGAATTGGTGTCCCTGTCTGTCCTGTCCTGAGCATATATATCTTGCTGTTCTTTAGTTAGATTCAGACAACTACTATGAGTGCATTGTAATTCTGTAATTGTCTCCAAACTTGGGCCCCTGCTTGTAATAGAGTGACTTCACTGTCACAGACTGAGCATGATATTTCCATGACACACAGTACGCATCTTCTATATTTTACTGAAACTATCTCTCCATCCATATACAGATGATTGAACACTTGCTACAGAGAATTCTGTCATTACCAGGTTTCTGCTAAGGCAAACCTCTCATCCTGCAGGAATTCAATTATCAGAGCCACATGTACTAGCTCAAGTCAACTGGGCAGGTGGGCCCTTGGTCAGGCACATGACCAAGAACCCTTGACCAAGATGGGAGAACCTGCTGGAAGGACAACCATCTTGGAAGCACTCCATCAACAGGCCTTTATGGTAGAGTGGCTAGTCAGAAGCCACTTCTGAAGATGACAAGCTCCCCATTCATTCTGACTGAGCTTGAGACAATCTGCCAGGAAGAATGGGAGAAACTTCCCAAATCCAGGTGTATGAAGCATGTAGAGACTTACCCAAGAAGGTTCAAAGCTGTAATTGCTGCCAAGGGTGCTTCTGTAAAATACTGAACAAAGGGTCTGAATACTTGTGTAAATATTTCCGTTTTTGATTTTTATGTTTGCAAAAAAAATTTTTTCTGTCATTAGGGGTGATTGTGTGTAGATTGATGGCCAAAAGAATACTGTTAATCCATTTTTTCTTAAATCTATAACACAGCAAATTGAACAAAAAACACTTTCCAAAGCCATGGTATTTTTTATTCACTGGGAGTATACTTTTGAGTCATATCCCAAAAAAACTGCACTAGATGAATCAGCATAGGGAATGAGTATATCATGATGTGGAGGTAAACCCAGTCTCTGGTTGTCTATTGTAAGTGCATATGGCCGCACCTGGTATAATCACACATTTATAGTTTAATATGTTTAACTACTCCAATTTCCAGAGAACTCCTAGTACTGTACCAGATGATACAGGCAAACTGCCATAGTCACATATGCTTTGCAGTGTCTTGTATTGAGATCATTCCTTCCAGGGAACTCTCTCTGACTTTCCTTTGTAATTCCTACCAAAAGGGAGTTCAGTTGCCGTCTGGACCGAGTTGCTTGGCCTTGCACTGACTACAGCACTTGGCATTGAGAAAACTCCTTCCAAGGAACTCTGTGGGTTTTTTAATTTTAATTTATCCTCTGCACTGATTTCAGTTGTATTTGGCCTACCAATGTTTTATTCAGGGATGCCAAAGAAAATCTGCATGTGTACGGCAATAGAAGCTGTACTATAGTGTTTAAATACATGTTCAGCAATAACAGTTACTGTCCTGCTCTGACTCCATGCATAAGCATTTGTCAACTTCATGGAATTCTTTGTTCGTGTACAAGGAGACAGGTCATTCTGTAATTAACACATTTTAAAAATATATAAAGCATTCATTTCCTCCACAAAATCTCATCATTTTCATCATTAAAGAATATGGTGAGATGTCTGTGATTAGTATGTAACATCCAGCTGCTAGTCCACAATTAAGTGTTTCAGGTCCCAATTGCTAATCACTCCCACCAATTCTGTGTCCCAGTAGGGCACTTGCTGATGCACCCACTGTACCAGACCTGGGTCATTACTGGTGAGACATCTACACATTCTGCTTCTAATTCAAAATCAGAAATAGTTTACTGAGACTCAGACAGAGCATATGGCAATGCATGAATGTACACACACACACACACACACACACACACACACACACACATGCACACGTACATGCATGCACATCTACTTTTTAGAACCAGATCCACTACAGCCAGGTCAAGTGTTTCTTTCTGCAAATTTGTGCTTTTTTGTCATTTGATGTTTCTGAAAAAAATTCCCTGCCATACAGATGATAATTTGCGGATTTGTAGCATAGTAAAAATGAACCCTGTGTGGGTGTGTGCGTGCGTGCGTGCGTGTGTGTGTGTTCATGGAAAAACATCTTCAGTCTTCAGTCTTCAGTCTTCGCATGAGAAATGCAGTCGGGGGGGAAGGGCAATGCTGCAAATGCACAAGAAAGTTTTCGTACAAGCATAAGCACACACCTTCTCTCTTTCGCTGTGTGTGAGTGAGACAGAATGAGAGGGAGTAACATACTGGGACTCCATTTGAAGCCATGCATGTGTGCTCATGTGTGTTTGTATGCCTGTGCATAGGTACATTTTTATATGTGAGAGAGAAAGAAGGAGGAGGAGATGGAAGAGACAAAGATATCATGAGAAAATGGCCTCAGGGTCTTTACTATGCTGTATAGTTGCTATAAATCATTTATTAATACTTCAAATTATCCGTAAATGATTTTATAACTGCGGGGGCAAAAAGACCAAAAAAAAAAAAAACAATCTTTATCCTGATGGTGTACAGCTTTTATAAAAATGTAAAAAAGCCCAATGTTTCACTTTTTCTAATGGCAGGGTCACTCCAGGAAAAGTGATCAAATTTCATGCTGAAAAAAAAATAATTTAGGGGGTGTTCTCTACTGTTAAACTCAAACAGGTCATTTTTGATCCGTGAGACAACACAAGGGTTAAATCAATTTGGCCTTGTTCTGTAAAAGTATAGCATAGTTGTGATATAAATGTATGTTCCCACATAAAATGTATGCGGGAGCAAACTTTACAGGTGTAAGTTGTGGAAAAAAGTGCATGCCTACATGTAATTCACAGGCTGCCTTTATTCAAAGACAATTATTTCAATGCAAGTCTGGATTGTGTCCCTGTTCTCTGGAGCGATTCAGGCATAGGGTCCTCTTGTTGCCAGCGACATCTTGCACAGCTTCTCTCTTGTGTACAAAAGTGTGCCGTCTGCTGAGCAACATCCCCAGCCTTTTAGCATAGCAATAGCCAATAGCCAGCAGTGTCATCAGCCAGGGTTTCAGCATGTAGCTATGTATAATAGGCTCTAATGAAAGTTGCTTGACATAAACGTTTTCAAATTTGCATTTTGGTGGGATTTTTGGTCTCAGATAATAACGTTGTGAGGGTTGTTTTTTGTATCTTAGTTTGTTTCCCAAAACTGACGCACCCGTAGAAAGCACTGAGTTCAGTGTTCACTTATAGGTGCATCTTTCAGCACAAAGCCTCTGTCACCTACAGTATGAACAGATTCACAATCATAATTGGGCAATTTAGTTAACGTCAGTATAAGTACATGATATAAATTAGTAATTTTTTGGTTTAATTCGAATTGAATCGCATTTTTAAATATTTCAAAAAGGTAATTTTGTTCAAATAAATTTTGTACGTGAACATGGAATGGCAAAAAACAGAATGGCAAATAAGGTCATCTTACTAAAATTTGTGTGCTTGCATATGTAGTAGAGGTGTTCGGGAGCAGACATGAAATTCGTTCATACATTGGAACAAATTCCAGGTAAAGAAAAATTCATGAATTCCAGAGTGTTCATTATTTTTATTCATATTTTTGTATTCACAGTATATGCACAAAGACGTGTAAATGGATGAATAGTGAATCTGGTCCAATACTTCTATATCTAGAAGATGTAGGCATTTTTCCTCTACTGTAGAAAAACAACTAAAGCATCTTAAGATCTGCACGCTTTTAAATATAGAGAAAATGAATGCTCTATAAAAGCTTAAAAACTGAAGAACTGGAGACTTGGTCTTGACATGCATGCTTCACTGAACAGTGGATATGACATAAGAATTCCAAAGTAATGCTCAAGGGGTTTTAGACTACTTATACATAAGTTATACCAATAAAGAAGGAAAATGTTCATGACTTTCCATGCTGTTCACTGTCTAAACATGACCTGACCAAACACTCTTCCTAACCCTTGTGCCAAAAAGGCTAGCCAGCCAATACCATGTTAATTAATGCATTTGACCAGGCTTTCTTGAGTTTTTTGTGTTTGTTTGTTTGGGTAAACCTCTGAGACATCTAAAATTGGGTGAGTTTTCTCTCTGGCTGGACTCTTGGGAAACTTAGAATTTCATAAACTTTATATGAATAAATAGATGATAAATGATATCAGATTTCAATTAGATGATAAGAACATTTTTACTGATCAGGAAATTTTATCTGCAGAGGAATAGAAGTCTGTTCACTCTCTGAGCCAATGTAAATACAGCGCTATTATATGTTGGATTGTAAAGGACAATCTTATGTGGTTTTTGGCAGATTTTTTTTTTTTTTTTTTTTCTCACATTTTTCAATTTCTCAAGCTCATCCACAAAGAAATAGTTATCCTTGGATCCTCCAATGATTTCAAACTCCTTTATGTCTGCCCATTTCACACCAACAGCCAAGGTATTGATTCCAGAGGCTCTGACAGCATTGCACACAGGGCTCAGAGAATCACGATCATGTGATTCCCCATCTGTTATGGTTATGAGGAACTGGGGCACATTCTGCGATCTACGTCCCCCTCGGGATTCTGACAGCAAGTCTTTGGAATAATCGATTGGTTTTGCCGTGTACGTGTCACCACCAGCACCTTGATCCAGGTCTCTAATTGCTTGTGAAAGTAATCTCCTGTCTTGTATTTTAGTAACCCAAAAGCTTCCCTTGAATCGTTGGCGAACAAAGTGACGCCAAAGTGCACACGACCCTCTTCAACGTCAGAGTCGTTCACCACTGAGATCATGAAGTCTTTCATGGTTTTAAAGTTATCGGCACATAATGCTTGAAGAACTGTCATTGACAAACGCAATATCTGCATAATATATGTGCTTGCAATCTGTGAAAAATAAAAAGAGGAGAGACTCACAATGCACGTACAATACAATGCTTTGCATGTAGTGCATTAATGTGAATTGTAAATCTTTGTGTTGCCTGTGTTTGTTCCAACTGTCCCCACTGTAGCAAATGATTGAATGGGAATGTGAATCACTGATTGTTCTAGATTGCTGGTATAAACAGGTCTCAAATCCTCAAGACCCTGGATGTCTCAAACCAAGACTGGACAGGGCAGGCTTGTAATGCTAACGAACTCATGCAATTGTAAGAAAACCTTTCACTCGGCTGCAACAATAATGTCTATCATTATAACATATACAAACTGTTAAAAGTGTATGATCATATGTAACATACTTGCTGCAAAAACTAGCAAGACAGCCATGTTATCAGTCACAGAGGAGATCAAGGACTTACCATGCTCTGAATGGGTTATTTTGAAACCGAGGGGCTTAATTAATGACATTTAGCTCTGCAATGTTGTCATAATCCTGAATTCCTACAGCTATAATCTTGACCCCAAGGTCTTTGACCTGTGCAATAGCCTGATGGACCTCATCCTGTGATTTTCCACCTGTGAAAACAACCAAAGCTGAGGGTAGCCCTTCAGCCTGCGACTGCCAACAGGCTCCTGGAAGAGGACATCATGAGCGTGCTTCAGTGCCCTCCAATTCATAGCGTTATTCCCTATATTGTTGTACTTTTTTGTTTATACCTCTAACTTTTGTCAGCTTTATACCTCACATACAGTAAGGAGGAATGACCTGCATTATAGACTTGGGTCTGATATAAATATCTGCTTGATATAAAAATGCTGTCACATTTCAGTGTTGAACAATTATATAATTTGCATAATTTAAATAAATATTAAATTTAAATTTAATTTAATCCTTTCTCTCCCAGAACAACGCTCTCAACCCTTTACAGTCTGGCTTCAGGGCTGGTCATTCCACAAAGACTGCCCTATTCTCCATTACTATTACTTCTACATTACTATACTCCATTACTATTAAAACTCTTCAAACAGCCAGAGCTTGTTCCCACTCCTCAGTCTTGATTCTTCTAGACCTTTCTGCAGCCTTTGACACAGTGGACCATGCTCTACTTCTATCTACCCTGGCTATGTTTGGGATTGCTGATACCGCTCTCCTGGAATGGTGGGTTGTCTAGACTCCACAGCTTGTCTACAGGTATCCCTCAAGGCTCTGTATACTTGGCCCCCTCCTCTTTTCCCTTTACATGCGATCTCTTGGCTCTGTCATCTCCTCCCACAGTTTTTCACATCATTTCTATACCGACAACAAGCAACTCTTCCTGTCATTTCCACCATCTGACACACAGATTTCTGCATTCATCTCAGCTTGCCTGAAAGACATTTCACAGTGGATGGTGGACCACCACCTGAAGTTGAACCTGGCTAAAACTGAAATGCTTTTCATCCCATCCAATTCCTGCCCATTTCAAGAGCTCTCCCTCAGCCTAGACTCTACAAGCCTTACAACCAATACCACTGTCAAAAGCTTTGGTATAATGCTTGATGCAGCAGTGAGTTGGGCTTGCAGATTCTTCCTCTACAACATCCAAAGATTCTGCACACAATGTATTCAACACAGCTGCTAGTTCACGCCCTGGTCCTCTCACACCTGGACTACTGTAAGTTATTCACCTCCTCATCTCACTTGCCTGGCTTCCTGTTATTGCTTGGATCAATCAAAACCTTGGTGCTGGCATACAGGACAGTGAATGGGACAGCCCCCTCGTACCTATGACCCCTCTCCAAACACTATGTTCCCTCAAGATTGCTGCACTCTGTATCTACAGGGCAACTGATTGTCCCAACCTGAGGAGGTTACTGTTCTCAGACACGATCCCTGTCTGTGCTGATCCCTCAGTGGTGGAATGAACTCCCCACAGGGGTTAGGACAGCAGAATTATTGGCCATCTTTCGACGCAGACTGAAGAGGTGATGTATGGGTCCATGAATTTTAGGTTTATTCTGCCCTTAATGACTGCATTTGAGATGGAACAACAGTATCCAGAGATGTTTTTCCACTACTTTTGTAAGGAGATTAAAGCAGCCTTTCCAAACATTCATATTCCTGTGTGATAGTCTCACCTGTGTCGTATCTTACAGTTACACAACATTTGGAAGAAGACACAATTTACTTTCTTGAGACTGAATGAAGAAGAAGAGAAAACAGTGGATAAGAGACACCACATTAACAGAATTCACAGGTACACATGGAACTCAAGATTTATGTCTTTTTGTTGGATTGCCACCCATGGAAACCCCCAAGCAAAAATATACATTAAATGACATTTGCCTCAGATTCAGGAAAATATAAAGTGAGGTTACACATTTACAGCTATCCAATCTCTTCATCATTCAATGTGCACAATGTCTGAGCTTTGATATCCACATTCTGATACATTTATTTTTGATTACAGCACCAAAAATGAAGATGAAGATTTCTAACAGTCAGAAACACAAATGCAACAGATGGATGGTTCAGCCCTGTTTCAATAAATCCCTGATGTCAGCCAACACCTCTGACAGCAGATAGTGTAACAGGCTATTCACACCAGCAAAACGTGAAAACAGGTTACATCAGGTTAAATACATGCACTTAAGACTGAATCAGAAGCACCAAAATGCAAAACTGCAATGTTTTATTCCCTCATATAATTAAAACCTGAATGTGCATAAACTTGTCAGTTGTTTCCTCACATTTCTTAAGAGTTTCTACTGTGGCAAAACTGTGCTTTTAGCATTTGATACATTTGGCCAGTGTGACAGCCCTTAATACTGGTCACATGTGATGTAAGGATTTACTTGGTCTTCAGATATTTAATCAAACCTTTATTCTATTTACAGAATAATCTTATGTTTTATTTTTTGAATTTTATTTCTTTTTAAGTGTTTTCAACTGAATTGCGGAACTGAGCCAAGCTGATCCTTTATCAATCATGAACATGAAAGCAGCAGTTGATGACTCTTGTTTGCGGAATATACTCATTCCAGTCAAAGATTTATCCATTTTGTGATAAACAGTACAATATTTCTCAACATGATATGTCAATATATCTATAAAAATATTAATTACATTATATTTTTCCTTCAGATTTGTAATATCTTTGTAGAAAGCAACATCACGAAAACATTTTTAAAGTAATTTGTCTCAGATTATAACACTGATTGCAATCAAATGGTCATTATATGATTTTTCACTGCACTCTTCTTCATTCCCTTAATTGTGTTAGGGTGCTGAAAATGTTAAGACAAAGTCCACACTATCGAACAAATCAGATTTTTGACCATGGGAAGTGTCTAGTTTTGGAAACTGACTTGGGCTTTGAAAACACATAACTGAGAAAATGAAGAAAATACCACCTTTACTCCCATAACCATCTTCCTTGACAATATTCTGCTTCTGAAAAAAACAAACCATTATAATCCATACAGGACATCCACAGAGGCACTCCTCCAGCAAAGTTTTTGGATGCCCGTTCCTTGAATAAAATCAATCCGCCTGCAGGGGGCCATTCTATCGCACGTTTATGCAGAGCGTCTCACACTCCTCTTGGGTCTCGAACCTATTGCCATTCCCTCCGCAGCCGCCGTACCAGAAGCGGGAGCACTCGCTCTGCTCTGTGTCAAAGTACCATTTGAGGGTGTAGTTCTGACAGTTCCCCTCCTCCTGCCTCAGGTTGCACACAGCTGTGGGGACAGAACACAGGCCCAGCTGACACACTGCACTGTTCATTTCAAACAACGTGGCTAAAGTACCTTGACATCTGCCAAACCCTGCAGTTTGGGCCTAGCGATGGCTCAGATGAAATGACCACAAGCAGTCCAGATCATGTGAAACAAAAAATGGAACAAATGTTTGACAAATGTTTTCACTTTGATGCAGTCGTATCAGAGCACAATCCCTCAATTACAGTATGAAACCTTATATCTTTATGAACACAGGCTAGAAATGACAAAAAAGGCTAAGTGAATATGCAATGAAGACATAATTCATTCATTTTAAAATAGTAATCCTGTGTAAATATCTGTAAATATCATTTAAATACACTTACACCTTAAGTATTAGTTGCCCTATAGGCTGTAATTGTACAAATCTAATAGTACTGTGTCCTCAAACAGACCTTGCTCTCAGCTGAGAACTGTCTCTCTCATTGTGGAACTGTACACATCCTGTCCCCGTTCTGTCACTATACTTACTGTATGCACTTTTGTAAGTCGCTTTGGATAAAAGCGTCTGCTAAATAAATAAATGTAAATGTAAATGTAAGTAAAGTATAAATCATCAGTATTGTG